>NW_027186296.1:63711274-63828095 GCF_028583685.1 Petaurus breviceps papuanus | reverse complement strand
AATAAAAAAAAAAAAAAAAAATATATATTATGTGATGTGGTTTTATTTTTTTGTTTTTTTTTGTTGTGGTGTGGGGGGGGGGGGGGGGGGGGACGGGCAAAGGTGGGGGTGGGGGTAGGGGGGTGGGTGGATAACATAGCCACAATTTCTGGATTCCTTGTATATTTCCAGTTGATTCCTCAGTAGACTAATGCCTGCCTGGATCTTTTGTTTGTAGACTCTGGGCCCTTCAAGTTCCTTGTCTTTCCCTTTGAGTGGCACTTGCTGAGGGCTCTCTAGGTCCCAAACAGTGAGAAACTTCTCTCTGAGTACCCGTAGAGGTAACTTCCAAAGAAATCCATTGAATTTTGAAAGGCAGATGCCTCCATTTCTTCCCCCTTCTGAAGACCCTATTAGGAGGTTCATCATCACAAGTGTCTTTTATCAAATGCCTACATAAGAGCCTCCTGAGTACTGTGTAGTGGGTACAGGCAAGGTTTGCCAGGCAGAGATTTCATTGAACAAGTTTACAGCAATTCAGTCACCAATGAAGAGTGGCACCCTCCTTGAGTATGAAGGGAAGGGATTTTGATTATAACTTCCTTCCTCTTCACAGCCCAGTACTTGGTTTTAGCTCTTTATGAATAGCAAAACCCTTGTCAACCGAACAACTCCATCAGGCTTCCCTCTCCTATCTATTCTGTGATCTCAGAATATTCCAGGAAGGCCTTTATCTACAGCTGTCTTTCCTTTGAGATGTGATTTTTGGTTTGGATGCAAAAAATAAGTACCTGACTCACCAGGATACCTACCTGTGGAAGGACAGGAGTAGAAGGCAGCAAATTACAGTGGTAAGACCAAGAAGTTGTGAGTCAGGGGACCTGGGTTCTAGTCCCAACTCTGTTACTAGCTAGCTGTCTGACCTGGGACAAATTGCTTCCCCTTTCTGATGACTCACAGATTCCCTGTCTGTTAATATTGAGGTTGAACTAGATAATTTCTAAAGTCCTTTCTGTGTCTAAAATTTTGTGGATCTATGAGAAATGGACATCTGCTGAAGTCCTTTTCTAACGCTTCATTGCCATAATGAGGTAGCACTGAGTTCTCCAAGTTGATGACAGCTGAGAGATGGTCCTATCAAGTCCTAATACTCTGGAAAGACTTTGACTATTGACCTAGTGTCTTATTTGTAGAAGCTCTCAATTAGATTGGTTAAAGGGTCATTAATATTTTAGACACAGAAACTTTTGAAGACCCTTTCCTAAATTGTAGGGGGATTGTGAACTGCATTGGTAGAAACATTATTGACACTGATGAAATTACCCTACACAAGGACAGGAGATCTCAAATTGGATCTATTAACATAGAATCTATAGACTCACAATTTTAGATAGACAATATGATGAAATGAAGAAAAATGCTTGTTTTGGAGTTGGATGCACTGCATTTAAAATTCTTGTTCTGAGAAGAATGACTTTTGATTTCTCTGATCCATAGTTTTCTCTTCTGTAAAATGGATGTAACAATGCTTGCATTACCTACCTCACAGGGATTCTATGAGCAGATCCCTTGGTTAACAATTAAGGGCTATGGCAAAGAGACCTTTATCCCTCTTTAGAACTTTGCACTAAGTAGGCACTTAGTAAATATTAAATGAATTAATGAATTAATATACAGGGTAGCCTGACATGAAAATATCCTAGCAAAACTTGGCCCTTTTATATGGAGAAAACAAGGAGCTGGTACTTTCTCCCATCTTTGGCTTAGAGGCATCAGACTGAACTACAGAAAGAATCCAACCCTGTCAGCTTCCCTAGAGCTTTGCTAAAACTGCTGTTGTTACAGTAATGATTATTATTTCATTCACATACCTCAGATCTGATTTCCATTTTTCCTTTGCGCCCTGCATATCTCTGCAGCTAAGTGGGGCTCCCAATAGATGCAGTGAAAAGGTTATGGACGGTGAGTTAGGCTTGCTAAGGAGAATACTTTTGGGGGTGGGGGTGGAGGAGTGGTTTATCACCTCCTCTCCCTTTCCCTCTCCAGATACATAAGCAGAGCATACATGCTTGCTTTCACCAAATGAATCTTTTTGAGTTGTCTCATGGCATTTTTGAAAAAGTAAACATGCTCTCTAATCCCACTTATTCCTTGTTTCTCCTAAGATATCAGCAAAGTATAGAAACATCCTCTCTATTCCTCCTCTTCTCACTGCCGGTTTTAGCTCTCTATTTCAATGATGGTTGTTCTGACTTTGTTTCAGTGAATTCCTGCCATGCCCTAATAGGGGAGTCCCTTTAAGATACTCTTCTTCTATCAGAAAATCTGAGAAGTAGAACTGGAGCATTATGGGGATATGGTATGGTAGAATTCTGAATTCTGAGCCAGAGGACCTAAGTTTGAATTCTGACTCAGTCCAATGCTATCCATGTGACCTTGGACAACTCACTTAACCTCTCTTGGCTCCAACTCCTGAAAAATGTATTCGTTAGACTAGATGACCTAGACTTTCAGTTCTAAATCTATGATCTATCAGTCAGCCAACTATATCTAAAATGACAGGGAGTCATAGACAGCTGGAGTATGGACTGCAATCTTCTACCTTTATCAAATCATAGCTTTGGAACTGGAAGGGAACTTAGAGGTCATCCTTATATACCCCTTCATTTTACATATAAGGAAACTGAAGGAAGCCAAGAGTAATGATCCAAGGTCACTCAGATAGTGTATCTGAATCTAGTTTCTCTAACACTAATGGTAATGTACTTTCTACTGTACCACATGATCTCTCCATCCCATGACTTAATATTGTCCATTTTCTCTTTAGCCAAGAAATGGTTTTCTTGGACATACACAACATACCAAAAATCTGTCTCTAAGTCATTTAACTCTTATTTACACTTCCTGCTATTTGCATTTCTACCTGAAACAGCTTCACCTGAAGTAGTTGTGAAGGTAACACTTTAATGAGTCAATTCTTTTTTTTTTTTAAAGCAATTGGGGTTAAGTAACTTGCTCAAGGTTACACGGCCGATTATTTCTGGGTGTGGTGCTAAGTATCTGAGCCCAGATTCGATCCCCAGGTCATCTCTACACTAGGGTCGGTGCTCTTATTCGCTGAGCCACCTGGCCGCCCCTAATGAGTCAATTCTTATCTATCTTTCACACCAGATCACCAGTAATATTCTAACCTGGTTCCTCCCTTATGATTTCATTTTCAAGCAGGTTTTCTCCCAAAGGCTAGACACATCCCTGGGTGAATATACAACATCACTTTTCCCATATGTGGGGAAGGGACTGGCCTCAGGGTTCCTGATGCACCTCCCCCCACCCCTTTTCTTGGCCAGAATGGGTCAGGCTGCCTGGAGTCCCAGTCAGTGTTTTTGCAGCTGCAGGATGGGAGGGCTATTCCCTATGCTATTTGCGTACAGTTGGCCAATGACTGGGGCAGCTGTGCACACTCAGGAATGGCCCATTCTCCACTGAGAGGTGCTGGTCCGGAAGAGAAGGAGGAAGTGCTCTTCTGCATCCGTGGAGTCCAACCACCCCTTTCGCCGTGGCATCAGACTTCATCTTTAACTCCTGACCCGCTTCGTTAACATTGCTATTAAGTGGTTCTCGCATGACTTCTCTAGTCTTCTATTATCTCCCCAGGCAGCAGCGACAGCCTTATTAACTGCGAATGGCTTCTCGTGGCAGTGTTCCATTTCTAATATTAATAATCAGTGTTTAATAAAAACAAAGAAGGGGGGGGCATGCCAGAAAACAGACCAGTTTGCCCTGATGCCATTTATCACTCCAGTGGGATGCCACAAAGATTGCTGATGCCTACAGCTAAGTGGGAATCCCAGAGCCAAGGACACATATTTGCATGTATACACACATGCCCACGAACACACAGACACCCACACACAGGCTCATCCCTATCCATCTGGAACAATGCCCCATTTATCTCTTGGCCAGGTTTCACGTGTTGGACCTCTCAGTCCCTGGAGATAGCTATCCTTAGCCACAGCTTCCAGCGCAACTAATACCATTAGCCTGCCTCATTCAAATGGGAGAAGCCAAGGGCCGCTGTGTTTATTTTTCTCTTCTTCCCTTCCCCTTCCCATCAAGCCTGTCATCTGTGAGACAAATGGCTAGCTCCTGCCAAGGCCGAGGAGAGTGGAGTTAAAAATGTAGTTAATTAAATTTACTAAAAAAGATCAACTATCAAGATTAGGAGATGGATTTATTGCCACTAAAAATAAACAGGGCAGGAGTAGGACAGGATAGGATGAAGGGGGGCGGGGTAAAAAAGGATTAGATCTTTGGAATGGGGGGAGACTTGGGTCTGAGATTTAAAGACTTTTTACATGTTGAAATATCTCAAAGAGAAGCTGACACCTCCAGGGAAACTGCAGAAATTATTATAATAACAAAAAGTTCTACTTCTAGGGTTAAAAAAGCCTCTTGGCTGTGTTTCCCTCTTTCTGGGATTGAGACAAAATAAAATAGGCTCTTTGTCCTTGATGAGTTTCTTGGTTCCTTAAAAGTCCCTCCTTATCCTGGTCCCTAGAATCTCTCCCAAAGGTCCTCCCTCTTCCTGGGGCAGATATTAAAGGTTTGAGAGGTTTCAAGGTATATATACTAACCCCCAAATATGCCCCACCCTAGTCAGTCATTGTACTTCCTCCCTTCTTTATGATTTAAAAGCTCCAAGATTTAGTGTTACCCAAATTAATAATAACTAACATTGCCATAGTGGTTTAAAATTCAGTGTTTTCTGCTTACTATCCTTTTTGGAATAGGTGTTATAAATATGATTAACTTTTCCTATATTTCACAGAGAAAATGGTAAAAAGTAACTTCCCCACCATTACCTCATGACAGATAAGTTTCAGAGCCAAAACTTGAACCCCAGTCTCATGACTCCAGCTGTGATACTTTTGCCAGTGCAGACACCGAGATGTCCTTTGTACAATAGGAATATGTAGAGTCGGTTGTTCAATTCAGCAAACATTTAGTAAGCACTAACAAACATTGTACAAAGCCACTATGATGGAACTAATTCTTTCTTCCACTAGCTATTCACAGTATATTGATCTAATTTTCAAAAGCAAGTGTATGCATCATTGCCAATTTCTGCAACTTGCAGTTTTGCTGCTCAGAATATGAGTCCCCCATCTCCTTTTCCTCAGTGAAAAAGACACATTTTCTCAGTTTACTCTTTTAAAAAGTTCATTCATAGAACCACAATATCTCAGAGTTGAAAGGGAACCCTGAGGTCAGACAGTCCAACTTGACCCATAATAGAAATCCCTCTGCAGCATCCTCTATCAGAGGGCATCCATTCACTTTTTGAAAACCTCCCAGTGATAAAGAACCCCCTCCCCTCCAGATGTAGCCCATTCTACCCCCGAGGAACTCTGATTACTAGTCAATTTCTTCTCCATATCAAACTAAAATCGATTTCCCTGAAACTCCCATATACTTCTTGTAGTTCTGTGTTCTAGGGCCAAGCAAAACAAACTAAGCCCTATATCACATGGTTGCCTACTATCCAATGGATTCAACAGCAAAATAACAGATTTTTATGTGTCAACCCATATCAATTAGTTGATGACTTCAATTCTAAAGGGATAGTTGATAAAATAGTTGGCATATAGAAGGGGATATAAGATTATAAAACCTTTTTTGTGTGTTCTCTTATTTTAGCCTCATTACCCTGTAAAATAGACAATATTATATAGTGAATAAAGAGCCAGACTCAGAGTTAGGAAGAACTGAATTCAAATCCTTTCTCTGACGCATTACTGATTTGCTGACCCTGGTGAGGTCATTTTACGTTTCTGTGCTCTTTGGAAACTCCCTAAGACTATAAAATTGTAGAGAAAGTGCCAACCTGCATTGGCAGTGGGGGTTCCCTTATCAGGCATTCCCTATAGCAATAAAACCACAGGTGGGGTTGGTCCAACCTCTCCCTACCTTCCCTAAGGAAACAAATGAGATCAATGAGATTCCACTCAGACCCGGTGAGGTACAGTGACATTCTTGTGGTCATACAACTACTAAGCAGTCCAGTGAAAATGAGAAAATCTTAGAATTTAAGCCTAATATCCTTTCTACTACAGCACACTGTAGCTCAGTGAGTTACAGGACTGGGAAATATCATTGGACAAATATTTGTAAGAGTTAGGTAAGATGACAGAGCCAGACCAAGAAGAAAAAAGATAAAGTGATGGGGTGAGCAGCTGAGAAGAAAGGGCATGATGAGGGAAAAGAACACCAAAATCAAATTTCATTTATTTCATTATCTTGCTCAGTGTAGCCCTGCAATCAAGGGACGTGATCCACTCAACCAAATGTCAGTATGTGTTGGCAACAGCGCGAGATTTACTAAATTCTAAAATGACCATCACTCTCTTACCCTTTCACTTTCCTTGGAAGCCCACAGAAAACAGAATCAGGACATTTCAGATTAATTTACTCATTGAAATGTCATTCTGCAAAAGCTATTTGATACTCTAGAGCCTCTCTAAGCTTCCTTTGCTTTGAAACAGGATGTCTCCTTTTGCCAAACATAAACACATGGGAAGCCTGAGAATACAAGACATTGATTGGACAGAGATTACTGGGTAAAGGACAGCTAAGCTCATTTTAGACCAGGTTAGGATCCTCCCACCACTGACATGGACTTCACATCTTCTCTTTCTTAAACCCAGAGATCCTATTTGTAATACAAAAAACCTCTGAAAAAAATTTGGGAAAGAAAAGAAGCCAGAAAAATAAGCATCTTCAGAGAGAAAGGTAGTGGTGGTAGAGGGGTGTGTGTGTGGGGGGGGGAGGGGATGGAGAGGTAAAGAGAGAGAAGGAGCTGTTCCAGTGGAGTGCATGGAAGGTCAAGGTTTGTTATTGTTAGTTTTCTTTTTTTTTTCTTCCATGAGACATCAGCTCAAAAAAATCATCAGCTAGAAGGATATTAATATTGCTACTTTTTAATTTCTTATACTTAATATCCAAAAAAACACAGCAGTGTAATAAAGCCAGGCTCTCTAGACAGCAGAGCAATGCAAAAAAAAAAGGAACGGTAACTCTGAATTGGCACGATCCACTACACTCTGCCTCTCTGCCTAAGACATAAACCAGTCTGCTCAGAGGTGATGCCTTGTCAGGATATAATCTATTCAATAGAAGCATCAGTGAAAAAGAAAAGAGCTGAAAACCCAGGCTCCCCCACCCACTCCAGCCAACTAAGAGCCAAATTCATTCAATCTCTAGGGATGTATGTCAGGCACTCAAAGCAGAAACTGCCAAGTTTTCCAAAACAGGAAGGCTCATGGACTGTCTGCAAAGTCAGGTATTTTGCTCACCCAGTGGGGAGTGCATAGCTTTTTCAAGTCTTCCCCTGAGAAGGCTGGACCCCTTTACTTTCTTGCTTACTATGACTGGGCATTCAGTGAGCAGTTTGTTGACCCCACCCTCTTGGCACTACCAGGTCTGGCTCAGGAGAGATGTCTTTTGCAGATCTCTGAATTATTCCTTTGTGCTCTAGCGTTTGCTCTGTGTGTTTGTGTCAGGGGTGGGGGTTGGGGAGGAGGGAATGTGGGGAATGAGGAATTGTATTAAGGACTTCATATGCTTTAAAGAACCTCCAAATAGGAAATAGCAATCACTGTGCATGTCTGAACAATTACAAAAGATGTTTCGGAGTAATTCTAAGTCTATTTGGCATGTATAAGGCACACACTGTCAGACTGTCTGCCATTAAATAGCTCCTAAATAATGCAAAGATGATCAGATGTACAAATAAACAATTCAATTTGAATGATTGATTATTGGAGTAATGCTCACACACTGAATGCATGGCATTTCCAATCACATCTTCATTTCATATCTCAGGGAACACGTCTTCTTACCTCTGCCTGGGCAAAGCACTTACATGGCTGTAAGAAGAGACTGGCTTTTATCTTTTACTCTTCAACTTCATTTGTTCTGTGACCCAAATCAAGTTGTAACTGTTGGAACTCTTTCCCCCTGTCCAGAGGAGCTGAGCAGATTTCTGGAGATTCTACCATCCTAAAGTCCAGACTCTCCACAGCCTCCCATGCAAAGGTTGAGAGAGTGCTTAGAGGTTCTCATGAAAGCATACTTAGTATGGCTTAGCATCTGCCTCATGTATCCCTCTGGAGTTCTCTCAATCATGTTTGCCCCTTCTGGAAAAAGCATAATGACATCAGTTTCATGCAGAGTTTACTATTTGTAGTTTGCTATCCAAAAATGGAGTGAACACAGAGAATGGGTTGTTCTGGAATGATCTTTAAATTTTAAATAGTGATGAAAGAAATGGTTGCTTTAAAAGTTTTACATATTATTTGGTTCTTCCCTGGGATATCTGGCCATACAAACCCCTTACAAAGCCTTTAAGAATCTAATGGTGAGATAGTCATCAGAAGCATCTCCATTTCTGGAAACCCAAAATGAGACCAGCACTTTGCTTTTCAGGAACAGTGTTTTTGTGCAACTGGCGTACCACAGGCATTTAATAGATGCTTTTTGATTAATTGACTTGGTTGTAGACATGAAAGGGTGCTTATACCTTGAAAAAAATCATAATTAGCATTATTTGCACCCAGGGTCAGCAGCACAAGGCCTAGGTAGTCCATGGAGGAGATCACTTGTGAGAAAAATTATTTCTTTGGGGTGGGTGGGAGGGGAGGAGGAGGAGAGCTGAAGCTCCTCGAGATTCCTATTTTAACTAATTGCTCTTGCTAACTAGGTGTTAATATCAGCTATTTCTACAGCTCCTCCAGGACTACAAGTTCTGTCCACGCCCTCTAAAGTTCGGAACCCTGGGGCTGAGACCCAGTCTCCCTGCCCTAATTATGGCTCTTTCTTGACACAGGCTTAAAAAGAGCTCATTAGGGTTGAGCCTTTGGCTCAGAGGGGCTGACTGCATTAGCTGGGGTTGCAGAAGATTATACATTTTCTCCTCTAGACTTTGTTACCAACAGGTTTCTGATAAAATATTGAAAGCATTCAATAGTTTGGTTTTCCCCTTCTATGATCTTCTTAATGGAGTATTGTTAGAGTAATATTATGCAGAGGGAAAATGAATAATTGTTCTGAGCCTCAGGTAGGATAGGTGACTTGCATTCTTCTAGAGGCAAGGATGGTTTTTTGTCTCTTTATATTCTACAAAAGAGTGACAGAGTGACTTAGTATCTTGAGAAATTTGCTGCCAACTTTGACATCATCTAATCTTTGGAATAGTGATTGCGGAATTCTTGCAAAATAAATAAATGATGGAGAAATACTTGACAATAAATTTCATCAAGGTAGCAATATGGAAAAATGAAAAGAGCCTTAGTCAGGAGTGCTGGACTGTCTACTCTTGGATCCAGCAGGGACTCATTATGTGATTTAATTCCCTTAGGTCTCAGTATCTCCTAGCCTTAATCAATTATGTGATGATATAATGAGAATTAGAATACACTTCTGACATTATCTCATTTGATCCTCACATGGTACTGTGAGGAAGATAGAGCAGTTATTATCCCCATTTCATAGATTTGGAAATCTTGACTCAAAAAAGGTCTAGTCTACTCATCGATCTTCCTTTCACTATCCTCTTTCACCTTTAATACATGCTTTAGGGCAGTTGTGTCCAACTTAAATAGAAACATATTCCTCCAGGCCCCTTATTGACTTAAAAAACCACAAATTAACATTATTTATGTTGTATTGATTTTTTGTTTATTTTGTTAAACATTTCCCAATTACATTTTAAACTGGTTCAGGCCTTACTCCAGAGATTTGCAGGGATTCCTGTTGGAAGGACATTTTTACTAAGATAGTAAGAAAAGTTGACATAAAGTTCCCCAAAAGTCTGGGTCACACTTTCTTATTGTTTAACACAGGATCCGCAGGGGAAAAAAATTCAGTCTTGGAGAGCACAAGTAGCAAAGAGGTAACATAAGTCTTTGTGACTGGAAGTTCAGTTTTCTTCTGAGTTCTGTGAATTGTTGCTTTTATAGATTCATGAAGTTGCCTTTCCACAGAGTGTCTGGCTTGCTTTCCAATGCTACCACCAGTTGCTACTTCTTTAAAGTTCAAATCTTATCATATTTAGAGGTTCACAATATTTTCTTCTGGTCAATGGGGAGAAGAGAGATCATTCAACCTACCCTGTCCTAGCCTCCCCCAACCCCCGAAGGCAATGCCCTTGACCAGATGTTTTAAAGACACAGTCTTGGTCATGAGCATCTCACAATATTGCTGAGTGCATCCCAAATCATATTATATTGAAATTGGTAAATATTTAATAAATAAAAAGACAATAAAAAAGACAACTTTATGCTTTAAAACTAAGTGAATATGAAGCCCACAGGGATTCTTTTTAAAATTTTTTGACTTTTTAAAGAAATTTATTTAAAATTTTCAACATTCATTTCCCAAAGATTTTGAGTTACAGATTTTCTTCCCATTTCTCCCCTACCTCCCACCCCAAGATGGAAAGCATACTGAATACCCCTTCCCCCAATCTGCCCTCTCCTACATTCTGCCCTAATCTACCCCCTTACTTTCTTGCAGGGCAAGATGGTTTCTATACCCCATTGCCCATATATCTTATTTCCTGGTTGCATGTAAAAAACAATTTTTTTTTAAACAATTGTTTTTAAATTTTTTGAATTTTGTTTTTTGAATTCCAGATTCTCTTCCTTCTCTCCTCCCCACCCCCATTGACAAGACAAGCAATTCAACATAAGATATACATGTGTAGTAATGCAAAACATTTCCATAGTAGTCATATTGCAAAAGACTAATTCTATTTCCCTCCATTCTATTCTTCCTCCCATTTTTTCTATTTTCTCCTTTGACCTTGTGCCTTTTTAAAAGGGTTTGACTCTAACTACCCTCTACCCCAATTTACCCTCCCTTCTATCACTCCTTCCCCATCTTCTCCCCTACTTTCCTGTAGGGTAAGATACCCAATTGAGTGTGTATGTTATTCCCTCCTTAAGTCAAATTCAATGTGAGTAAGGTTGACTCTTTCCCCTTCACCTTCTTGGTCTTCCCCTCCATTGTAATAGCCTTCTCTTACCTCCTTTATTTGAGATGATCCACCCCATTCTATTGCTTCCAATATATTCCTCTCTCACCTCTTAATTTTATTTTTTGATATCATCCCTTCATGTTCAACTCATCCTATGTCCTCTGTCTATGTATATATGTATACACATTTCCACACACTTATATACATACACATATACACCCCCCATACATACATAGATATGTGTATATGTGTACACACATATATACACATACATATATAATCCCTTCAACTGTCCTTATACTGAGAAAAGTATCATGAGTTACAAATATAGTCTTTCCATGTAGGAATATAAATAGTGAAACTTTAATAAGTTTTTTATGATTTCTCTTTCCTGTTTAACTTTTCATGCTTCTCTTGCTTCTTGTATTTGAAAGTCAAATTTTCTGTTCAGCTCTGGCTTTTTCATCAAGAATGCTTGAAAGTCCTCTATTTCATTGAATTTCCACATTTTCCCCTGAAGTATTATACTCAGTTTTGCTGGGTAGGTGATTCTAGGTTTTAATCCTAGCTTCTTTGACCTCCAGAATATCAAGGTGATTGATCTTGTGTTATTCTGTTTGTGTTTCCACAATCAGAATAAACAATACTCACATTATTTCTTCCTTACTCCTTGTAATATTTTCTCCTTGGCCTGGGAACTCTGGAATTTGGCTATAATATTCCTAGAAATTTTCTTTTGGGGATCTTTTTCAAGAGGTGATTGGTGAATTCTTTCAATTTCTATTTTTCCCACTGGTTCTAGAATATCAGGGCAATTTTGCTTGATAATTTCTTGAAAGATGGTGTCTAGCCCCTTTTTTTGTTCATGGCTTTTAGGTAGTCCAATAATTTTTAATTTTTCTCTCCTGGATCTATTTTCCAGGTCAACAGTTTTTCCAATGATATATTTCACATTGCCTTCTATTTTTTTATTCATTTGGATTTATTTTATTGTTCCTTGATATCTCATAAAGCCATTAGCTTTCATTTGCTCCAATCTAATTTTGAAGGAATTATTCTCTTCAGTGAGTTTTTGAAATTCCTTTTCCATCTGGTCAATTCTGCTTTTTAAGGCATTCTTCTCCTCATTGGCTTTTTGGAACTCTTTTGCCATTTGAGGTAGTCTATTTTTTAAGGTGTTTTTTCTTCAGTCAGGTTGTTGATTCGCTTTTCATGATTTTCTTGCATCATTCTCATTTCTCTTCCCAATTTTTCCACTACTTCTCTTACCTGATTTTCAAAATCCTTCTTGAGCTCCTGCATGGCCTGTGACCAATTCATATTTTTCTTGGAGGCTTTTGATGCAGGAGTTTTGACTTCGTTGTCTTCTTCTAGTTCTAAATTTTGATCCTCTTTGTCCCCCCCAAAAAGATTCTATAATCTGATTGCATTTCTTCTATTTGCTCATCTTGCCAGTCAAATATTTGACTTTTGAGCTCTTTGTCATGGTAGAACTCTGCTTCCAAAGTGGAGAGTGCTGTGTCCCAAATTTCTGGGGTTTTGCACAGCTGTTGTCGGAACTTTTTTTTTTTTGCCTTTTTGGAGGGCAATTGGGGTTAAGTAATTTGCCCAAGGTTACATAGCTAGTTTTTTTTGTGTGGGTGTTAAGTGTCTGAGACTGGAACTGAACTCAGGTCCTCCTGACTCTGGGGCTGGTGCTTTACTCACTGCACCACCTAGAAGCCCCATCAGAACTTTTTTCAGGCACGTGCTTCAGAACTGTGAGGATGACTGCCTCTCCACAGCCTCAACTAGCTCTGCCACAAAAGTGCTCCTTACCCTAGGCCATGAGCCAAGACTGTGACCCAGATCCAATCAGGGCAAAGCAAAAGAATCCTGCCTCAGTGCCAGCAGAGAGATTCTTGCAAATGCCCTCTGATCAGCCACTTGGTCCCTCTATGATCTGTAGGCCTGGAGCTGGAAACAGCAGCAGTGGCAGTGGTTGCAGCTGCTGCCACCTCCACTGCCCTAGGGGCAGGTACCAGACTTTGCTCTTCTCTCACCCAGGATCAACAGAGTTCCTTACTGACATTTTACTTTCTCTTTGGTGTTTATGGGTTGCGAAGTCTGGAAACCACCACAGTTGCCAGTGATTCACTCTCCTGAAGTCTTTTCCAGCAAGTCTCTACCATGGACCTGTGCCAGGCTCACATGGGACTGTGCTTTGCTCCCAGCTCAGTATGATAGACCCTTTCTGTTGGCCTGCCAGGCTACTTTCAGGTGGAGATTTTTTTTCTCTCTGTCACTTTGTGTATTCTGTAGCTCTAAAATTTGTCTAGAGTAGTTTTGTACAGATATTAGAGGTTGTTGCAGTGGGAGCTCAAGCAAGTTCCTGCTTTTATTCTGCCATCTTGGCTCTCCCCCCCCGCCCCAACAAGGATTCTTATGTATGGATTAGAGGCCTTGTTTTTATTTTAATTTGGCAACTCTGCTCTAGCCTAGCATGAGACTGGCTGGTTATAGGAATTCCCTAATTTTCATAATTTTGATTTTGAACTGGTGTGCTATAATAAGCATAGGCCCAGAAGTGTCTTAATTCTTTCAACCAATCCGTTTCCTTTGTGATATCTTCTAATTTTACCCCATCCCATTATAAGTACTCCAAGAGATGATCATATCCTTGATCTTGCCATTGACTACTGGAGTATCTTTAAATCATATTTCATTAAAACTTACAGAAAGCTTCCTGTTATCTACTGTTACTTATCCCATATCACTCAGGTAGCCCATTCTCAGTTCTTGATAACTTCAATTGTTAGGACTTTTATTCCACTAAGTGAAGGATTAATTTTCCTTTTCAATTTTCACTCTTAATTTTGTTTTCTTAACATGAGAACAAATCTAATTCTTTTTCACTTGACAGCACATCAACTATGTGCATACAACTATCAACCTCCCTCACTCTTCTACCATGTCTTCTCTGATCTAGCCTCTCCAGACTGAATATTCCCATTTCTTCCAACTAAATCACATGAAATTTTGAGGCCCTTCATTTTACTGATTGCCTTATGTGGTCCTCCCTAGGTTATCATTGTTGTTCCTAAAATGTGGCACCTAAAACCAAACAGACTACTCCAGAGAATGGCTAATTATGGCATAATATAATGGGGTTATCATCTTCCTATGACTAGATACCATGACTCTCATGAGGTATCCTAAGATTAAATTTGATTTTTGGTTGCCATGTTACATTATACTCTTTACACTAATTGAGTTAGCAGTTCATTAAATCCTCCCCTCTCCCCCAGCCCTTTTTAAAATGAATCACTATCTAGACCTACGTTCTCCATCTTGTACTTGTGAACTTGAGTTTTAAAGCCCAATGTAAGTCTTTATATTTATGTCTTTTTAATTTCATCTTCTAGATCTGACCAAATGTTTTAGTCTGTCTCTATATATTTTTGATCTAGCCTGTCATCCACCATGTTAGTTAACTCTTCTGGCATTGTCACTTGTAAATTTGAAAAATGTGTCATCTATATACTTACTCAAATCATTGAAAAATTACTAACTACACCTTCCCCAATCCATGTAAAAAGGGGACTCTAAACAAACTTTGGAGCTGCAGAACACACACAATGACACAGAGAAGCTAACCTCCTGCTGAGGACAGCCAGGCAGGCCGGCAGGAATCCAGCTCAGTGCTCTGGGAGCTGAGCCGAGCACCACACCGAGGCTTTAGCCCCAGGGCAGGCCTGACCAGCCACCGGCCAGAGGGACTCCAGATCAGTTGCAGCTGTGGCCGTTTCCAGATTTATCAACACATAGATGTGAAGGACAAGGTGAGAGGCCAGTGCAGTCTGGACTTTGGGACCAGTAAGTGGGAGTGCGTGGCTTTTACCCCCGGGGCAAGAAGCAGCTGAGATGCCAGAACAGCCAGCTGGTGTCACGTGACAGCTTCAGCTCCTGGCCTGCAGAGTGTAGGGGGACCAAGCACGAGTCTGAGGGGTAATCGCTCTTGCTTTAACCTGCTTGGATCTGGATTGCAGTCTAGGGTGGAGGTCCTGGGGTGTGTGTCCAGCTTGCCAGAGTGTGTGAGACCTCAGAGAGAGGAACCATCTAATACCTCAGGCAGCTGAGAAAACCCCAGTGTTTGGGAGGAAAGCTCCCCTGTCTGGTGGCAGAGTCCTACTGTGGCAAAAAGCCCAAAAGTCAAGTAATTGAGTGGCAAAATGAGCAGGCAAAAGAAACAAAGCAGACAGAAGATTCCAACATTACACTCCTATTTTGGGGACAAGAAGGAGCAAGGCATGGAACAGGAGGAAAACAGTGAAGTCAGAACTCCTGCACCAAAAGCTTCAAAGGAAAATACGAGCTAGTTACAGGCCATAGAGGACCTTAAGAAGCAGATAAGAGAAGTGGAGGAAAAATTGGGAAGAGAAATGAGAACGATGCAAGAAAATTATGAAATGAGAGTCAACAGCCTTACTGAGGAAAATAATACCTTAAAAAACAGACTGACTCAAATGGCAAAGGAGGCTCAAAAAGGCAATGAGGAGAAGAATGCCTTAAAAAGCCGAATTTGCCAGATGGAAAAAGAATCTCACAAGCTCACTGAGGAGAATCATTGCTTCAGAATTAGATTGGAGCAAATGGAAGCTAATGACTTTATGAGAAATCAAGATGCTGTTAAACAGATCCAGACAAATGAAAGAAGGTAATGTGAAGTATCTCATGGGAAAAACCACTGACCTGGAAAATAGATCCAGGAGAGACAATTCAAAAATTATTGGACTACCTGAAAGCCATGACCAAAGTAAGAACCTAGAATTCATCCTCCAAGAAATTCTCAAAGAAAACTGCCCTGATGTTTTAAAACTGGAGGGCAATATAGAGGTTGAAAGAATCCACCGATCACCTCCTGAAAAAGATCACAAAAAGAAAACTCCTAGGAATATTATAGCCAGATTCTGGAATACCCAGATTAAGGAAAGAATATTACAAGCAGCCAGGAAGAAACAATTTGAATATTATGGAAACACAATCAGGATAACCCAGGATCTGGCAGCTTCTACACTGAGGGATTGAAGGGCTTGGAATGTGATATTCCGGAGGTCAAGGGAGCTGGGATTAAAACCAAGAGTCACCTACCCAGCAAAAATGAGTATCATGTTTCAGGGGAAAATATGGTCATTCAGTGGAATAGAGGACTTTCAAGCATTTTTGCTGAAAAAAACCAGAGTTGAATAGAAAATTTGACATTCAAATACAAGAAGCAAGAGAAGCATGAGAAGGTAAACAGGGAAAAGAAATCATAAGGAACTTATTAAAGTTGAACTATTAACATTCCTACATGGTAAAACAGTAATTGTAACTTATGAAACTTTTCTCAGTAGTTGAAGGGATTAGAAATATATACATATATGTCTATATATGAGGGTATATGAATACATATGTGAATGTGTGTATATATGTTTACAGGTATACATAGATAGAGGGCACAGTACCAATTTAACAGGAAGGGATGATACTTAAAAGGTGAAATTAAGAGGTGAGAGGAATATAATGAGAGGAGATGGGGAAAGACAGATTGGGGTAAACTATCTCTTACAGAAGAGGCAAGGGAAAATGGTTACAATGGAGGGGAAGAATAGGAAGGCAAAATAAAATGGGTCAACCTTATTCCCATTGAATCTGGATTGAGGAGGGAGTGAAATACACACTAAATAGGGTATCACACCCTCCAGGAGAATGGGGGGGGGAAGGGGATAAGAGGGGGAATGATGGAAGAGAGCCAGGCTGGGGGAGAGGGAAGTTGGAAGCACCTACTTTTGAAAAGGGACAGGATCAGGGTGGAGAGTGGAGCGGGTGGGAGGTGGGATGGGAGGGAGGGTAGTGTAGTCAGTCTTTTACAATATATCTACTATGTTGTTGTTTTGCATTAGCCACCCATGTTCATCCTATACTGAAATGCTTGTCTTCACAGTGGGGGTGAGTGACAGTGAAGGAAGGGAATGAATCTGGAATTGAAAGTTTTAAAACCAAATATTCAAATATATATGTACATATATATGTGTGTTTATATACATACATACATATATATATATATATATATATACTATTATTAATAGCATCTTACATGTAATTGGGAAATAAGATACACAGACACTGAGGCATAGAGATCCATTGGAAAAGTTGAAAGGGTTATGGGAGAAAATATGGGACAGAGCAGATTGGAGGAGGGGATATCCTGTGGGACTGCTATTTTGGGGCGGTGGATGGGGGAAAAGCGGGGAGAATTTGTAACTCAAAATCTGGTGGAAATGAATTATGTAAATCAGAAGTTAATAAAGCATTTTTTTAAGTAAAAAAAAAAGAAAAATTACTGACCGGCACCATGTCGATCACACGTGCTAGATACACTCCCCTGGAAATCTTTCAAATTGGCATCAAGTCACTAATATCTTTTTCTCAAGTCTCACCATTCAACTAATTAAGCATTTACTGTCATTTTGCTACCCAATGGACAACAAAATTAAATAGATAGAGAACTGAACTTAGAACCAGGAAGATTTTGGGCTGAAGTCCTGCCTATGGTGAATTCCTATGTGAAGGCCAGTGAGTCACATGACATCTCATTTCTCTAGGCAATTCTCTTAATATTATAAGTAACAGAGAAGGTGCCAATTTGCATCCGTACAGGGAGTCCATTTTGGAATTCTCTATGCTGATGAAATCACAGGTGTCCAGTCCTTTTCCTTACTATCATCTAGGCCATATTTCTCCCCTTTTCCCTCAAGAATACTATATGAGACAATGTCAGATGCATTTGTTGAAATATAGGTAAATTATATCAATAGTGATCCCCAGTTGTGCTAGTCTGCTAAAAAAAAAGGAAATGAGGTAAGCCTGTCATGATCGTTATTTGATGAGGGAAGGAAATAAGCATTTATTGAACTCTTACCATGGGCCAGGCACTGTACTCTGAACTTTTACAAATATTATCTCATTTGATCCTCACAATATCCTTGTCATATAATTATTATTTTATACCCATTTTATAGTTAAGGAAACCAAGACAGAGTTTACGTGGTTTGTTCAGGGTCACATGCCTACTAAGTATCTGAGATCAGTACTGAATTCAGTTCTTCCTAACAACAGGTCCAGTAATGTATTTATTGCACCCCTTAGCTGCTGCTCATCAAGCCAATTCTCTTTGTGATCACCACTTCCTTTTTCACATATTCACTAATCATACTTTTTATAATGTCATTGAGAATTGTCTACAACAATTGAATTTAAGCTCATTGGCATGTAATTTGCACATTTCATTCCCTTTCTTTTTTTTGAAAATTGAGGCATTATCTATTCGTCCCCAATCCTCTGACACTTTTCCTGCTCTCCATAATATTTCAACGATCACCAACAGTGATTCAGTTTTCACATCTATATTTCTCTCAGTCCTCCAGGATGTAGTTAATCTGGGTCTGGAGACTTGAACCCACTGAGGACAGCTTGGTGCCTGTTTATTCTCTCTCTCTCTCTCTCTTCCTCCCTCTCACCATATTGGGGGGTGAAGTCACACCCCTCATTTACCTGAACATAAAATTGTGAAAAATTTTGAAGAATTTAGATTCTATATTAAAGTCTAATTAAAGTAGGTTCTCCCCATGAACCCCAAACCAGGACTCATAATGAGCATGACTCATGAAAGACTTTTTTTTCAGCAAAAGTGTCCTAGCCCACCTTCTCTCTACCCACTCTTATTCCAAAAGGAAAAGAAATACTGAGCTGCTGTCTGAGAATTCATTCTTTGTTCAAAGGGAGTTTTTAACCCAAATGTATTTTTGCCTTTTGCAATTATGTCATTAAAGGCAGTCTGAACTTCAGACTTGAAATGAACCCCAGCAAAGGTCTTGCCTTTTAACTTCTGGCTTTACATAATTTATGGTTTTGAATCTTATTGAAAAATGCAAAAAAGGGACTCAGGCAGAGGCACATACACATATACCGTATTCACTATTCATTGAAAGAGTCTTCAGGAAATTTCTCCTTACAATGTGAATTGGGCACCTTCCTAAGGATTAGGTGGATGAGTTTTAACATTGACTAGTGAAAAATTTAACCTTTTGGAAACCTCTTGACAATTGTTCTATTTGAAGTGAAAGATGAAATATTTAACCCGCTTCTCCATCCCTTTTTTTAGATACCTCCTTTCTTACCCCACAACAGCGTGCCTGTAAATCCCTACCAGGTGTCCTCTAATTGGTGTAGGTTTTTTTTCTTATTCTCATTCTTTTATTGTTCTTTGCCTGTTCATGTGTAGCATATGACACTTACCCTGGGAATAGTTATTCAAATATAGGGTCCATAAGAATTTGGGTACAAATGTATGAATTTTGGGGAAAAAAAAAGATCTCTAGGTGCATCTTGCCTTTCCAATGTTACTAAAATAAAGCTCCAGCTTAATCTTTATGGTCAGTGCTAGCTTCTAGAGTCATGATAAAAGTTTAACAAATTCTAACCCAATTCAAACAAAAGGCTGTCTTGGTGGAATGGTCAACAAGGCAGAGAATAGAGATGTTTAAAAGACAGATTTGACCCAAGGGATTTTGTTGGGTGCAGTTGTGGTACCACATTGGTCAGACTCACAGAAGAACTGAAAATAGCTTTGAGCTTTGGGTTTTCTCACAAAAGAACTTTGAACATTGCCTTGCAGAGAAGAAATTGCTTAATACCTTCAATTCAGCAGGGAACTAGGAGAGAGCAGGGCAGAGGAATAGATAGCCCACCAGGTGTTACCTGCAGGAGCTCACAACTTGCCAGTGAAAGAACCCCAGCAGGAGGCAGAATTAAGATGGTGGAGAAAGGGCAGCAAATTGTCTGAACTCTCCCCAAAACTCCTACAAAGACCTTTAAATAATGCCATAAAACAATTCCTAGGATGGCAGAACCCACAGAAGAATAGGATGCAATTATTTTCTGGTCAAAGACAACTTAGAAGATTGGCAGGAAAAGTTTGTTGCACCTGAGTAAGAGTGGAGCACAGTTCAACACAGGCCTCACAAGGCAGACCAGGCCCCACAAACCAAGAGCATGCCTTGGGAGCCTCAGAATCAATAGTAGCAGCAGTTACTTCCAGAGTTGCCAGCCCACAGATGGAAAAGCAGCCAAACTACTGGTCAGAAGGATTTTACAGGGGTTTCTTTCTAAGCAGTGAGGAAGGACTCTGATGCTTCACCCATAGTAAGGATCAGAGTTTCAGTGCTGGATGGCAGTCCTAGGGAAAGGAGTAGAGTTAGGGTAGCAGAACTCATTGCCACAGTGAAGCAGAGACCCTTGTCACAATTCAAGGGTAGAAAA
This sequence comes from Petaurus breviceps papuanus, assembly GCF_028583685.1. Classification (NCBI taxonomy): domain Eukaryota; kingdom Metazoa; phylum Chordata; class Mammalia; order Diprotodontia; family Petauridae; genus Petaurus; species Petaurus breviceps. The sequence goes on along the minus strand of NW_027186296.1, from coordinate 63,807,739 downwards.
GAGTGCTTGTGGCCACTCAAAGACCAAACATAGGCCAGGAAAAATAGTAAACACACCTCTCCTGAGATCATACCCCCTTGGAAGAACTGACTTACAGGTCCCTAGAAGTATCTCTGAAAATAGCTGCACAAAACCCCTGAAGATTGGGACAGTGAGCCCACCACCCTGAAAGCAGAGTTTCACTTTAACAAAGAGTTAAAAGTCAAGAAATAGGCTGGAAAATGATCAAACAGAAAAAAAAATTTGATTATAGAAAGTTACTATGGTGACAAGGAAGATCAAAACACACTCAGAACAAGACAAAGCCTCCAAAATATGAATTGGTCTCAGGCCATGGAAGAGCTCAAAAAGGATTTTGCAAATCAGGTAAGAGGAAAATTTGGGAAGAGAAATGAGAGTGATGCAAGATAATCATGAAAAAAAGAGTCAAGAACTTGGTAAAGGAGACAAAAAGTTACTGAAGAAAATAACACCTTAAAAAAAACCAGCTGAGTAAATGGTAAAAGGTACAAAAAGTCAATGAGGAAAAGACTGCCTTGAAAAGCAGAACTGATGAATAGAAAAAGAGGCACAAAAATTCACCAAATTAAACAACAGCAATTACTCATTGAAAAGTAGAATTGACTGAATGCAAAAAAGAAGATTCAAGAACTTACTGAAGAAAATAATTGCTTAAAAATTAGAATTAAGCACATGAAAACTGACTTGATGAGAAATCAAGAAACAATAAAACAAAACCAAAAGAATGAAAAAAATAGAAGGATGTGAAATATCTCACTGTATAAACAACTGGCCTGGAAAATAGATACAGGAGAGATAATTTAAAAACAAATATTAGACTATCTGAAAGCCATGATCAAAAAAAGAACTTAGACATTATCATTTAAGAAATTATCAGGGAAAATTGTCCTGATATTCTAGGACTAGAGGGTAAAATAAAAATTGGATGAACCCACTTATCACCCCCTAAAAGACATCCCAAAATGAAAATCCAGAGCTCCCAGGTCAAGGAGATAATATTGCAGGCAGCCAGAAAACAAAAACCAAAGCAAAACACCACAAATAGCAAAAAAAAAATGATTCAAGTATTGTGAATCCACAGTCAGAAAGACACAAGATTTAATAGCCTCTACTTTAAAGGATTGGAGGTCTTGGAATATAATAATCCAGAGGACAAAGGAGCTAGGTTTACAACCAAGAATCACCTACCCAGCAAAACTGAGTATAATCATTCAGGGGGAAAAATAGATATTCAATGAAATAGAGAATTTTCTAGCTGTTAAAAACATCTTCTTTTTGGTGGGGAGGTGAGGCAATCAGGGTTAAGTGATTTGCCTAAGGTCACACAGCTAGTAAGTGTCAAGTGTCTGAGGCCAGATTTGAATTCAGGTCCTCCTGACTCTAGGGTTGCTGATCTATTCAGTGCACCACCTAGCTGCCCCCATACATACATCTATAAACATATGCTTTTCTAAAGAGATTCTTCCCCAATCTTGTTTTTATGTTCATGCATATCTTGTTATTTCTATTTCTCCTAACTCTTTACTTTACTTCTACCTGCTACCTTGTCCTCCTATTACTTAACCTCCCCTCCTCCAGCAATCCCTTCCTTATCCTCCCATTCCCCTAAATCTAAAAACCCTTCTATACCCACCTTTAAAGCTATTCCCTCACCCTCCACTCTAAAGACCCCTCCTTTTTCCTCTCCCTCCTCTTTATCCCCTTAGAGTTTTATTTCTTTTTTAAATTTAGAAGACTTTCATACTCTTCTAGATGCATATGCATTTTCCCTTCTTAAACCCATTCCTGATGAAAGTAGGTTTCCAGAACTAACAGCCCCCCACCCCAATCTAATTCCTCAGTATTGGTTCTTCCTCTTGCACCTCAATTGTATAGGATAGTTATTCTTTTAGCTGTTTTTGAATGGTTTTACTTTTTAGAGTCATCATATTCAGGTCTACTCATATCTTATAAGCTACCTAATTTCTAGTAACAATCTTAGACATAGGTTTCACATTTGCCACACATAAAAGGTAAACATTCTGTCCTTATTTGGTCTCTTGTAAATGGTCATTGGTATGTACCTTATATTTCTCTTGGCTCTAATCTTCTATTGAGGTTAGTTTATTATTATTTTTTTTACAGAGTCCTGGCAATCTGACAATTGATCAAATGTCCATTTTTTTCCATTCAAAATTAGGTTTAGCTTTGCTGGGTATGATATTTTCAGCTGAAGGTGCAGTACTTTTGTTCCTCAATATATAGTGTTCTGAGACTTACAAACTTTTAGTGTCGCAAAAGCTAGGTCTTTAGTGATTCTAATTGTAGTACCATTATATGTAAATTGTTTTTTACTTGTTGCTTGTCCTATTTTGTCCTTAACCTTGGGACTTTAGAATTTGACTATAATATTCCTGTGAATTTTCCTCATAGGACCTTTTCCAGGTGGTGAATGGTAGATTTTTTCCTACTTTCCCCTCTTGTTTTAATGTTTCAGTACAATTTTCTCTAATTATTTCTTGTATTATTGTAGCAAAATTCTTTTTTTGATCAGAACTTTTAAGTAGTCCAATTATTTGTTTTCCTCTTCTTGATCTGTTATGTAAATCTGTTGCCAGTTCTGCGGTATGGGGGATGTTACCTCTGGCCTCTGATCCTCTTCAGTTCTCTTCTCTGAACTTGAACTCAAATCAAGAACTACATCATCCTGTAAGTGCCCACCACCATTTGTATCCTGCCCCACTGCTTCTGCACTTACTGCTTATGTGCTGGTTCCTTCTCGCCTCCTCTGTAGCACAGTTGGGTTTGGAATTCCTTGTCAGCAAAGAGTCCCTATTTCTCACCCAGGACAGATGCCCAACTCACCTCATTGTCTGGGGGGTGAAAGTTCCTGTGACTAGGACCAAGGCAGCCTCCAAACTCAGCTAACCCCAAGGCTTGCTACTTGTTTAAGCAGCTTGCTGCTTGTTTGTTAGAAGCAGACCCTAGCCTGGAGGTATTTACTCTTCACAGGGAGGAAATCTTATCTTGGCAGTTTTCTTCTGGTCTTCTCTATTTGTCCCAGGAGGACCCCTGTTATGCCCTTACTCTTATTTATTTCACCTACTTTCAAGGATTCTTGATGAAAAGATCAGAATTGAATAGAAAATTTGGCTTTCAAATACAAGACTCAAGAGAAGTATAAAAAGTTAAACAGGAAAGGGAAATCATAATGGACTCAGATTCAGATAATACTTGTATTGCATAAGAACTTTCTCATTATTAGGACAGTTTGAAGGAGTATACATACATACATACTTGTGTGTGTGTATATATATATACATATATGTATGCATGTTTATGTATATCTATCTATCTATTTATTTTTATAGACAGAGGGCAAAAGTGTGAGTTGAATATGAAGTGATGATATCTAAAAAAATAAAATTCAGAGAGGGATGTACTGGAAGAAAGGGAAAAGGAGAGGTAGAATGGGGTGAATCATTTCACATAAAAGAATCAAGTAAAAGCTTTTACCATTGAGGGGAAGATAAGGGGAAGTGAGTGAACCTTACTCCCATTAAAATTGGCTACAAGAAGGAATAACATACACACTTAAGTGGTTATAGAAATCTCTCTTACCATATAAGAAAGTAGAAAGGGAAGGAAGTAAGAGGAGGGGGATAATAGAAGGGAGGGCAGATTGGGTGAGGGATTAGTAAGAAACAAAAACTTTTGGGGAGAGACAGGGTAAAAGAAGAGAGAAAACAGGGGTGGGGAAGGGAGGGAGGAAAATATAGTTAGTAATAGTAGCTGTTAAAAAAATTGAAGCAAGTTTCTCTGATAAAAGCCTATTTTTCAAACATATAGAGAACTAGGGACATCTAGGAGTCATGGTAGATAGAGCACTGGCCCTGGAGTCAGGAGGACTTGAGATCAAATCCTGCCTCAGACATTTGACAAGATTAGCTATGTGACCCTGGGCAAGTCGGTTAACTTGGATTGCCTGTTCAAAAGACAACAAAAATATAGAGAATTAAGTCAAATTTATAAAAATAAAAGCTATTCCCCAATTGATAAATGGTAAAAAAAAAAAGATATGAACAGTTTCAGATCAAAGCTATCTATAGCCATATTTTTTTTTAAAAGGCTCTAACTTAATATTAATTAGAAAAATACAAATTGAAACAATTTTGAGGTACTACCCCATACCTATTAGATGGGCTAATAGAAAAGAAAAGAAAAATGACAAATGTTGGTGGAGATGTGGGAAAAAATGAAACATTAATGTTCTGTTGGTTGAATTGTGACCTAATTCAACCATTTCGTAGAGCAATTTGTCACTCTATTCAAAGGGCTATAAAACCATACATACCATTTGACCTAGCAATACCGCTATTAGGTCTGTATCCAAAAAGAGACAAAAAACAAAAAGGAAAAGGACCTGTATGTACAAAAATATTTGTAGCAGCTCTTTTCTGGTGGCAGAGAATTGGAAGTTGAGGATGCCCATTAATTGGGGAAAGGTTCAGCAATTTGTGGTATGTGATTGTGATGTAATACCACTTTGCTATAAGAAATGAGCAGGATGCTCTCAGAAAAACCTGGAAAGACTCACATGGGCTGATGCAAAGCGAAATGAACTGTGTACAAAGTAACAGCAATATTGTAAGAAAATCAGCTGTGAATGGCTTAGCTATTCTCAGCAAAGCAAAGATCCAAGACAACTCTGAACGACTTAGGATGAAAAATGCTATTAAACCCCAGAAAAAGAACTGTCTGAATACAGATTGAAGCATACTTTATTTTTGCTTTCTTTATTTTTCTTGAGGTTTATTTAAAATTTGTTTTTCAGTCTATGTTTTCTTTCACAACATGGCTATTATGGAAATGTTTTGTACGTCTACACATGTACAACCTATATTGAATTGCTTGAGGGGGGGTGGGATGGAAAGAAGGGAGACGATTTGGAACTCAAAATTAAAAAAAATAAATTTTAAAAGTTGTTTATGCATGTATTGAGAAAAAATAAAATACTAAACAAATTAAAAACAAAAGCAGAAAAAAAGAAAGGACCTCAAAAAATGATATAACAAAATTAACCAAGAACATTAGTTCTTCCATAGAAGAAGAAACAAATGGCAGCTCTAGAGGCAGAGAAGTGTTCTAGGATGGAGCTAGGATAATTTGTTCAGTTTGTGTGTGTTACTTCTCTTGCTATGGGAGAGGGAATTTGTATGAGAGCAAATTCCTATATATATGTATGTATATATATATATATATATATTCCTATATATAGTCTAGGGAGAGGATTTTCCTAGTTATTTTCCTTGCTCATCTATTTTAATTAAAAGTCTTTTATTTTAAATTAATGTAAACCATAGTTGGTCTGGTTAAATCAAAATATTAGTGACTATTTGTTAGCTGTGTATTTGAATAGATGTTGACCCAAAGCATTCTTTGAACCTGAGTGTAATTGTCAATGATCCATCATTGAGGAGTAGATAGGGTACATAATAATTCATTCATTCATTTGCCAGACAATTATTAAACATATATTATGTGCCAAATGCTGTGGTAGTGTTTGGGGGAAGTATATAGAAAAATGAGATATATTGAGTCTTCTCATAGAACTTACAATCTAGTGGGACATATATATGTTTTATGTCATCTCTCTTTTTTGATATATGTGTATATGCATGTATATGTATTCATCATATGCATTCACAAGAGAGGTACAGAGTATTATTTGAGGCTTGGCATAAGAAAGATATAGAATTTTTTGGAGGAAGAAGTATTTGAGTTAGACTCTGATAGTTGGGTAAATGGAGATGGGGCTAGGCTTAGGAGAAGGTGATGGGAAAAAAAAACATTTTATGTCTAGGTACTTTGTGAGTAGAAACTTAGATGTGGGCAGTTTAGGATGTATCAGAGGAATGATGAATGGTTGCTGCTGTTTGTTCGACTTTCTCAAAGAGGACCATGACATGAGGAAGGTTATGCCATGACATGCAAGTGAATTGGATTTAAGTGAGGGAGGGCTGTGCATGGTCCAGTTTGTTTGACGCACACTATTCAGAGTGGTGGGAAGTCACATGGTATAAGGCTAGAACTTATCCACAGCATTCAGAACTTCTTCATTTCCTGTAACTGATGGTTTCATGTATGAATGGTATGGTTGTGACTGATGAAGCACCTGTATTTTCTTTGTGTTAATTGTTAGGCCACAATTAGTGAAATGAGCAGAGAATAGATCCATATCTTGTTTCCTCTCAGCTTCAGAGGCTTCACTGAGTGTACAATCATCTGCAAACAGAAAATCATGCACCAACACTCCCTTCATTTTAGTCTTGCCTTGTAGCCTTTTCAAGTTGAAGAATTTACCATCAGTGTGTTAGCTGATTTTGATGCTGTGTTTGTCCTCATTGAAGGCATTTGACACCATGGCTGAAAACATTATGCTAAAAAGCATGGGAGCAAACACACCGTCTTGTTTCATTCCATTGGTGCCTGGGAAAGCAGGAAAGCATTGTCTATTATCCAGAATCCAGACTAGCATGCCATCATGAAATTGATGTACAAAGCTGATGAACTTCTCTGGGCAACCAAATTTTGACATAATTTTCTGCAAGTCCTCATAACCTGCAATACGGCTTCTGAATTTCCCCATTTTTTTTTTCAGTCGGACTAGTCTTGATGTTTGTGAGTGTTCTGACCTAGATGAGCAAATGCAGTGCTATACACCAAATCTTTGAAAGCTGCCCACTTCTTTTCTGCTCCACTGTTGCCGACTGTGTGTTGGCTCAACTTTCCCTCCAAGTTAGCAACAAATTTTTCCTCTCAGAGAAGAGCCTTAATCTGTTGACATTAATTCTTCTGGTAGTCATTTTGCCTTGGGGACATCACTTTTGTGGAATTCAAATATTTACCTTGAAGAAGATAAGCCCATGATCAGTCCAGCACTCTGCACCACACATTGCCTTCTTCACTCACATTCTGCTGTCTCTTGTTCTTATAAACACATAATCTATTAAATGCCAATATTTGCTTAGAGGGTGCATCCACAAAGTTTTATTGTATTTAGGTAAATGGAAGACAGAGGTGGTGATAAGAAGGTCATGAGATACACAAGTCTTCAGTAGTAATTGGCCATTGCTATTGCTGTTTCCAACTCCATTCCTTCCTAGGAATCCCTGCCAAATCTGGCAGTCTGAACCTACTCTAGCATTAAAGTCACCCAGGTTGATAAGCTTGTCTTCTTTTGGCACAGCTCTTCTTGCAAAAGAACTCAGCATGTATTACATCCAAACAGCATCCCTGAGTGAAACAAGACTGGCAAAGAAGACCAGCTTACTGAAGTTGGAGCTGGATATACATTTTTCTGCAATAACTGTAGTGAAGGGGAGGACCATGAAACTGGCATTGGTTTTGAAATCAAAACTAATTTAGTAAACAAGCTTGTATGGGTACCAAAAGGATTGAATGGTAGGCTCATGACATTGTGATTTCCACTTGCAGGAAAACACCATTCCACCATCATCAGTTCCTGTGTTCCCACCATGACTACCCTGATGAGGTCAAACAAAATAAGGCTAGAAATAGGGTGGTGCCAAACTCTGGAGAAGTGTTGGTCTGGTAATTGAATGGGAACATTCTAATCATTCCTTCTTACCACAACAGACCTTAACAACAAGGCAAAGGGTCGCATAGTATTGAATTATTTCTGGGCTACAAATCCAGGACTTGGATGTTATATACCATATCCTTTAGGGACTATTCAATATCTTAGACCTGGGTTAGAGAGAATACTATATAAGCAATATTTTTTTTTTTTAGCATCTACAATCTTGCATCCCTCCTTTTGGTTGGGAGAGTCCTTCTTGACTCCACCCCCTCATTGCATTCCTACTAAGGCTCATGCTAGCATGTGGGGGAAAGCGAAGAAGTTAGGAATTGGGGACAAGAAGAAGAGATATTGTCAGAGTCTGAAAGAAGGTACCTAGGGTATAAACTTTTAATTTTATCCTCCTTTAGCTATAGTCATCTGCAGATAGCTTAACATGATATCTTTGCAATATGAGGTAGGACATTGTAGTTAAGGGTCATGAAAAGGAGAGCTGAGTGAGAAGTGGTGCTTCATAATGAATAAAGAGCTGTTTTTAGAGTCAGGAAGACCTGTATTTAAATCCTGACTCTGACAACAAACTGGCTGTGTGACTTTGAGGAAAACTTTTAACCTCTCAGTGACTCAGGTAAATCTCATAAGCTACAGAGTAGGTATGATCTGAACTAGAGATGCAATGAGGCTTTTTGTCTTGTTTTGTTTTACTTTTCTTTCTCTCACTAGCACTTAGTACTGTACCTGGGACATAGTAGGCACCTAATACATGCTTGTTAACTTGATTTGGGGTAGCCAGGTGACACACTGGATTGAGTGACAAACCTGGAGTGAGGAAAACTCATCTGAGTTCAAATCTGACCTCAGATACTTACTAGCTGGTGAGACCCTGAGCAAATCACATAATCTTGTTTGCCTCAGTTTCCTTATCTATAAAATGAGCTGGAAAAGGAAATGGCAAACCACTCTAATATCTTTTGCCAAGAAAATCCCAAATGCGATTGTGGAGAGTTGGACATGACTGATAGACAACTCAATTAAACTTGATGTGACTCTCCATATACCTACAACTAACTTTAGGTAAGGGAAACATAAAACGATGAGGTGTAGGGTTAGGGGTGCTTGAGACCCCAAAATACCAACACACCAGGTCCTGCTGAACAAATTTGACTCAAGTCTTCTCTCAGCCAAAGAAAAGCAAAGTTTATTAAAGATTCACCATAATGGGTAGACTCTTAAGGAGCCTCAGTATCTATGAGGCTTACACAGACAAGTGGGCCAGAGTCATCTAACACAGAGTGTCTGTGCTAGATCATTCTCCCACCTTTCTCCTTCCATGGAGGCAAGATGGGTCTGATATACAGAAAGGTTATTGGAGGAATCTAGGGGTGTTCTAGAGGAGGAGTTTGGGAAGGGTCTTCAGGAGGGGTCAGATGAGGTCAGACTCCAGTAATGAGTTTGGGGAGGGTCTTCAGGAGGAGTCAGAAGAGGCAAGACTCTAGTAATGAGTGATTAAGGGTGGGAAGTTGCTGGAGGCTACCTGGAGATGACAGACAATGGTGGGCTAGGCCAGTTCAAAGGTATAACAGATTTGGGTATAGGGTGTAACAGATTTGGATATAGATATTTCAGGAGGATCAAGGGTGGGAAGTTGCTGGACAAAGGAAGGCTAAGCTAGTAACAAAGATTTGGGCAGAGCCACAATGTAGGGCAAATGCCTCACCTGGGAAGACTCAAGGAGAACTCAAGAGAGTTCCCAGAGCCAGTACCTCATCAACTATATCAATGAAATCACATCTGGTTAAAAAAAAAAAGAATTAGACTGGATCTTAGAGATCATCCAATCTGTTTTTCACATTTTATAAATGAGGAAAGTGAGGTTTTGAGAAATGAGGGGACTTTCTTAAAATCAAACAGTAAGTTTATGGTAGAAAAGACGATACTGGAAGCTGGGCCTCTTGACTCACAAATCTATTCTTCTTTCCCTTACACAATACTTCTTCTACTATTTCATCTCCTACAAATCCCCTTGGGAAGTTGGGGGTAGGGGGATGGAGAAAAGAAGCCATTCCTGAGGCAGTGAGAAAGTCCTCAGGGAGCTATTTCAGTTTAAGATCAGGAGAAAGGATCATCTTTTGCCCTTTGAAATCAATACCTGTTTGATCAACCTGGTAAATAAGGCTGGGGTCTCATTGTAACCTGAAGGAAGAGGAAGCAAAGTGATGTACCTAGTAGGGGACAGCATTAACAGGGCTAGGCATGTGTTAGCCTCTCTCTGGAGCTGAGCAGATGAGCACAGGGCCTCCTTGGAAGATACTGATCCTTCAGGGTTTGGCTCTGGTCTCTCTCTGCATTGCCTGTGAGGGTAGAATGCTAATAGGTTTGCTTTCCCACTTGTGCTTACTCACGCAAGAAGTGTGAATTCTCCCTCCCCTCTCATCCCTGGAAAATGTTCCTGCTTGCTGAGTTTCTTTCCACGTGGACTAACATGTCTCGATACCTTATTTTTAAAAATTTAAAGCAGGTGTAAAGCCAATGTAAATGACATTTCTATTTGTGAAGAGAACAGTCTTATTATTTTATTTATTGCTTTCTGAGCAATCTTTATTTTTTTCCCTGTAAGGATTTAACAAGCCCTAACAATCTTGGTCCCTGGACCTGTCCCTCTTCTTATCTGAGTAAAGATATCATGGTACCATGGAAAGAGGCCTGGATTTGGAAGTTAGGGGAAGAGGATTCACATTCCATTTCTCTTATTTGTTGCTGGGGAAACTGCCTTTATATATCCCATTTAGAGGCATGCTACCTGCATGACCTTGGACAAGTCACTTAAACTCTCTAGACTGCAGCCTATCTGTAAAATGTGTTTTCCCAGATTATATAGAGCTCCCTTACAATTCTAGATCTATGAACCTATACAACATGTAGCCTTGGGAAAGTTTCTTCTTTTCTCTTTGTCTAAATCTCATTTGCAAAATAAGGGGATTAGACTAGCTAATCTTGAATAGCTCTTTCAGTTCAAAATCCTGTGAAATTTAGGCCTAGGATTCTTTATTTCCTGGAGTTCTCTAGTCTGAAAATAATGCTACCTAACTTCATATAGAGCTCTGGAGTTTGCAAAATACATGTATTATCTCGTTTGATCCTTACAATGACCCTGGGCAGGGGGATAGGTACTTAACAATTTTTACAGATGAAAAAATTTGAGGTGAGAAAGATTAAGTGACTTTCCAGGAGGATTCACTCTGTCAGTAAATGCCTGAGACAGGATTTGAACTCAAGTCTTCTTGAATTTAAGTTCCATTTTCTATACCATAAGCCACTTGGCTACCCAAATAAAGAACAAATAAGTCTCCCTTTGTTGAGGTTTAAGGGTGCTCAAGTCCCCAAGATATCAACATGCTGAGTCCTGCTGAATGAATTCGACTCAAATCTTCTCTCAGCCAAAGAAAAGTAAAGTTTATTAAAGGTTTGCCATAATGGGCACACTCTTAAGGATCCTAAGTATCTGTGATGCTTGTGTTGCACAAGCAGGCCAGAATAATCTGACACAGGGTGAGTCTGAGCTAGATGATTCTCAGCAACCTCATGGAGGCAAGATGGAGCTTATATACAGAAGGGGTCTAGGGGTGGTCTAGAGGAGGAGTTTGGGGAGGGTCTTGAGGAGGAGTCAAATGAGGTCAGACTCCAGTAATGAGATTAAGGGTAGGAAATAGCTAGAGGCTACCAGAAGATGACAGACAATGGAGGGCTAGGCTAGTTTCAGGGTAACAGATTTGGGCATAGGTCTTTTGGGAGGATCAAGGGTGGGAAGTTGCTGGACAATGGAGGACTAGGCTAGTAACCAAGATTTGGGGATAGTGATAATAAAAGGTTTATGGCCTCAGACAAATTCCTCATCAAGTGGGAAGATTGAAGGAGAGTTCCAGGGCCTGTACCCCATGACCTTGACTTCCTTGATGACATCTATTACTCTGAACTCCCATAGACCATTATTTGTCTCTTTATTATGGTGGTTACTTTAGAGTTTTATGGTTTACAAAGTATATTCCTCACAATTGTCCTTGTCTTATAGAAGTTTTACTTTCATCCCCATTTGATAGATGAAGGAACTGGCATACAGAGATAGAGTTTATGATCTATCCATGGTCACACAGTAAGTATCAGAGTTGGCATTCAGGTCTAGGTCATTCTAAGCTTAAGTCTAGCATTCTTCTCAGTACATCTTGGTGTACTGTTAAGGAAGGAGGTTCTAATTAAATCACCTCAACAAATGTTTATTAAACACCTAATTATGTTCTAGGTACTGTGCTTAGTGCCAATCCTCTTATTTTCTGTCTTGGTTGGGCCACATTTGGAGTGTTATTTTTCAGTTTTAGATACATTTTAGAAAAAACATAGAGAAATTATAGTGTTTACGGAGATGTGAGTCCCAATTAGTGACAGAATTAGAGTCCATATTTTATGAAGACCAAACTAAAGGGCCTAGCATTGTTTAGCTTGGAAACAAGAATATTTGGGAGTGAATGATAATTGTCTTCAAATATCTGAAGCACTAGTCATGTGGAAAAGGGACTGGAATTATCATGTATGACCTCAGATGATAAAACTAGGCACAATGACTAGAAGTTAAAATGAAGCAAATTTGGCTTGTATTTAAGGGGGAATTTTTTTTTCCTTAAAAGTTAGAGCTGTTCAAAAGTGGAATGAATGACATATGGGAGTAGGTTCCTCTTAACTAAAAATTTTCAAACTGAGGCTGGATGGACACTTTGCCATGTTTAAAAATAATTCATGTTCAGGTACAGGTTGGATTAGATGACCCCAATATCTCTTGCAACTCTGAGATTTGTTCTATTGTCCCTCTATATAGATGTGCATAGCTGAGCTCTTTAACTAGATAGTAAATTCCTTGAGGGGAGGGGATTTTATTTTAGTTATTTGTGTAAGTCTCACAGCATCAAGCACTGTACCCTGTACATGTGTGCTTAATAAATATTTGATGAACAAATGAATAAAAGCAGGAATGGCCAGAGGAATAAATAATCTATCTCCAGCATTTCCATTTCCCTGTTTGGGGACTGAGTCACATCAGGCTGCGTTAAATAAGTTTGCCCTAACTCAGGCAAAGAGGACCAAAAAACCATGAAGGCCTCATTGGACTCTTGTTCTCTAAGCCGGCACAGAAGAAAGAGATTATGGCTCCCCTCCATCCTAAGCAGTGCTACACTTTCTTCGAAGAGGGAGCTCCTCCCCATGAACATGTGTACACTGTGACCCTTGGGGTATCTGAGACTGACAGCACCACTCTGAAGGTCCCTTGTTGCCAAACTTCCAGGCAGCTACGAATCTTTCTCAAAATGAAATTAGAAAGAACAGCCAACAGGGATAATACATACAGTAGATCCAAATGTAAAATGCCTTCTTGTCCCTCAGATAAGTCTGTTCCTAGGACGAGTAACAGGGATTACATGGTAATCTTATTATACAGGGTCTGCCAAGAGACCTGCCAAGGGCAAGGGAAGGGGTCATTTTTATGTACATATTAGAGATGATCTCTTCCCCATCCCTGCTCCTCTTCTCCCATACCCAGACTATTTTTCTTTTTCCCTCTCTTGAAAAAAAAAATGAATATGAATTTAACAAAGAAAAATCAGTGGTTTAGGATTTCAGAGCCTTAGATTCTTCTGTTGATTCTGACACTGACTTGCTGGGCGACTTTTGTCAAGTCTTATGTATGACCCTATTGCTTCTCCCATTTCTGTGTGTAAAATGAAATCCAATTTAATTCCACAAGCACTTACTCAGCAACATACTGTGAAAATCCAGAAAATGATGGTTGAGATTGGCTCATCCTTTTCAGCTCTAATATTTAGTGATTCTGTTTCTGATACTGTTTTCCTGTACGTTGGCTTTTCAAGAGATCTCTTCTACTCTGCCTCCTTCCTCCACCATCTCCTAAACATTTATGCATGTGCGCGCGCACACACACCCACACACACCTTCCCTTTTCTACAGGATTCTCTCTGATTTCTAAGTTAAATCATAAAGTATTGGTATCATAACAGACCAGTTAGCCAAGAAATTACCTAGCCAATCCCCAAGAGGTGAAGGACTTAAACGAGGTGGTTTTTTAGAATTCCATAGCTTGAGGAGTCTTCCTTTTTTTTTTTTTCCTGAATACAGGGTCACAGGGAGAAAAGCAAAGAAGAGCAGATATATGTGAGGTGAAACATACATAGTACCTGGTGGATTCTATCAGAGGTCAGAGGGTGTCTGGAGGCCTAGGGAATGCTTTGCCAAATCTACAAGTGAACCAATAGAAACTCATTCAAAGAAAAGAATTGGGCGAGTATAGCAGCAAGCACTCCAGCATCCCCAGGGTGGCTGCCAACACATGTTCACAGATCTGCTTTTCTAAAGGAAAGCAACTCAAAATGGGTTAACAATCTTGCTTGAGTCAATCAAATATATCATTTACCTAGTTCAGAGGAAAAAGGTCAGCACCCTGAACTTCAGAAAATACAGACAGGTTCCAAGCAGAAGTTACAAAGAGACAGAAACATTTCAGCATACAGGCCTCCAGCTGGCTTACCATTGCATCCATATTTAGTCGCTGTTACTAGAGAGGGAAGCACCAGCATCTAGGTTTTCAAAGCTGGGGGGCTTGATGGCTGCCCAAAGTCTGGTCAAATCACACTCTTCTCAGAGTGAGTCCCAAAACAAAGCCTCACATCAGGGTATATATAGCCTTCTCCTGGCTCAGAGAATGTCAGGAACCTCTTGACCCCTTGCCCAATAACAGAGCACCAAGGTGTGGGTATTCCTGAAAACTAAGCCTCCCACCACAGGCTCCAGGTGACCCCCATTCAGCCTATTAGGTGGCAGAATATATTTTCAAATCAAAGAAGGTTCTCAGAGTCACTAAAGCTTATCAAAGTGCCTAGGGGCAGGGAAGATCTTAAATTCCCATTCCCATAACAAAGAGGGAAGCAGAAATCCACTAGAAAAACTGAGGCAATATAAAGGAAACAGTATTATCTAGGTCAGGGAGTCAGGAGGCACTGTTATTTTGCTGGATTTGGAAAGGACCTTGTGTGACTCAGGGGAAATATCCTTAAAGAAATTACTTTGCCTGATAGTAGGATTTGGATGTGAATGATTTACATTATCCAAAATGTATACAAATTCAAGATATAATCATGATATAGTATCCTAAGCTTAAAGAGACATATCTGGTGTTGATTATAAGTTTTCAATACATTTTATATAGATATTATTGATTAAGTAACCCTATAAAAAGTACTATAATAAGGCATTATCATCCCCATTTTCACATAAGTAGACTGAGGCATAAATATGTTAAGTATGTTGTTTAAGATAATTAATTTTTCTGAACCTCAGTAATCTGATATCATATCCACTGCTATTTCTATTATACCAGAATACTATTCAGTTTATGTAACTAATGGGTACAGTGGATAGAGCACTGGGTCTAGAGTTAGGTTCACATCCTGCCTCAGACACTTATTAACTCTGTGACCCTGTCCAAGGTACTTAACCTCTATCCTTTTCAGGTTCTTCAACTGTAAAATGGGGATAATAAAAGAACTATCTCTGAGGTATGTTGTGATGATCAGGTGAGAAAATATTTGTAAAACATTTAGTACAGTGTCTGGCACATAGTAATAACTTAGTAAATGCTTTTTCTTGCTCAATTTTTTTGAAAAACAATGTGGGGAAAAATCTATGGATCATTAAAATAAGTAATGAGTAATTATATTTGGCATGACAATTTGTTGTTTTGAATTAATCATTTATATACAATAATCTTTGATGAGCTTGCATATTACCCTATGTATACTAGAAGCACAATGATATTTGTTGAGACAGTTTTATGTTAAATTAAAGTCAGAGGCTCACCCAAACTATTATTTATCCACCACTGAGCTACTGTAAGTGATTTTTGAAAGAGTTTTAGCTTTGAATACAGCTAAGTTGAAATCCCCAATATGTAACTTACCACCTCTGTGACTTGGCCCATTTCCTCTTCTGGAAAATGAAGGACATTAGGTTATGTGACCTCTAAAGGTACCATATGAAATCTATAATTCTTCAATCTGGACAGTAGGAGAAATGATATTGGACTAAAGAAGGGTAGATATTTTTTCAGTTTCAAAAAAAAAGGGCAGGTGGTGTCAGCTGGGAAATGTATTTTCCAGACTATAAGCCAGTGAACTTGACTTAAATTTCTGGTAAAATTTTAGACCGAATTATTACCCTAGAAAAGAAAGTGAGACTCACAAAGGGCCAGTCTGAGTTGATCAACAATGAGCCATTCTAGATTAATTTAATTTCATTTTTTGACATACTTATTGGAATAATAAATTAGGTGAATGCTACTAGCTGTGTAACTCTGGGAAAGTCAATTAACCCCGTTGCCTCAGTTTCCTCATCTGTAAAATGAGCTGGAAAAGGAAATGTCAAACCACTGTAGTATCTTTGCTAAGGAAACCCCAAATGAGATCATGAAGAGTCAGCCACAATTGAAAAATGATTGAACAACAACAATAAACACACTGTGTGTATAGCTTACCTAATTTTTAGCAAAGCATTGAACAAAGTCACTTTTATGGTTCTTTTGGAAGATATGGCAAAAATGATGGTAAAATCAAATAGATTTGATATTGGTTGAATGGTCATAGAAAATGAGTAGTCATTAATGGTTGGATATAAATTGGGAATGAAATCTTCAGTGTAGTACTCCCATTTATCTATATTTTTCTCTGTTATTTTACATTAAGATGATCTAGGAAGTACCTGCATCAACATAAGAATTGAACCTATGGGACCTGATGAGATTGGCACATGAGAGTGTGTGTGAGTGTGTGTATACATATACATATATACACACACATATATATACATACATATATATATATATATATATATATATATATAGAGAGAGAGAGAGAGAGAGAGAGAGAGAGAGAGAGAGAGGATCTTGACAGCTAACCATAGCAAGTAAGTAGGAGAAAGATGACAAAGATGATGATCCAGGGGGAAAAAAGCAGGAACAATAAACAAAACCCTGAAAAGGACTTTCCTGAGATGTATAGGGAGTACTAAGAGATAGCAATTTCGCTGAAATTTGGAAAGGAAGGAATATCCAGAAGGAGACACTGTGGTTGTGTCAAATGCTGCAAAGAACTCAAGAAGGTTGAGCACTGAGAAAAAAATGACATTAGATTGGCGATTTAGAGATCATTACTAATTTTGGAGAGCACTTTCAGTTGAATGACAAGGTAAGAAGCCAGATTATAGCAGGTTTAGAAGATGAGAGGAAGGGAAGTAAAAATATGAAATGTAAACAACTTTTTAAGTAGTTTATCTGAGGACAGAAGATGCATAAACAACAGTGAGTGTGGTAGGATCTAATGACAGTTTTAAAGGATGGGGAAGATGTGAATGTATTTTTTAAAAAGCAGCAGAAAATGAAGTAATAGGGAGAAACTGAAGATTAGAAAGTTGAGATATTCATGGAAGACTATCTGCTTGAGAAAGGAAGTTAACAGTAAAGAAAACTAAATCAATCTTAGGTTTAATTAACAAAGGCTACTTAGTTCTAAGAAGGCAAAAGTTCCATTGTACTATGCCCTAGTCTGACTACAGTTAGATTATTTGCTTCAATTCTAGGTACTAGATTCTAGAAGCAACATACATAAAATGGAATATCTAAATAAGGGCATCTGGAATGGTAAAAAGACCTGGAAATCATGCCACATGAAGATGTACTTCATGAAATAAGAACCTTTGCCTGGAAAAGAGAAGATTGAGGAGGGACATGATAGCTGTCTTCAATTATTTGAAGGACTTCCATGTAGAAGAAGGAATAACCTTGTTCTGCTTAGATCTAGAAGTTGGAATTAGGACAAATAGATGGAAATTGCAGGCACAAATTTTGACTTAAGAAAACACTCTTTAACTATCAGAACCTTTCAAATGTCCCTGCTTCAAGGAATGGTGGGTTCTTCCTCACTAGGATCTCCAAGTAAAAACTAAATTATTTATTAGACATGTTGTAGAGAGGATTCTGGGTGAGGTCACAGTTTTATTACATAATCTTTGAGGTCTTTCTACTCTGAAATTCTGTGTTTCACATGTTCATCTCACTGTTCATTTCATTTGATCTAAGAGGTAAATCCCATTTGAATGATTTGGAAAGTTGAACTGGAAGTATAGTAGAATAATATCTACTTGTCACAGATAATCCTTTAAAAAAAATCCAGAAATTATCTAGGCTTCTAATCTCAGAGATATCCTTGACTATATGTTTAGAAGCCATATCCAATTAGCTTCTATCATGTTTATTATTCCTTTACCACATTTGTCTTGCCTCTGTTCTCCATTAATACAGCTACCATTCTATTTCTGGTTCTCATAACTGTCTAACTGGGCATTTGGACCTCCTGATTTTGTTGTTTTTGTGAAATTTAATGGCTTAACTACTATTTTTTAATAGCCAAGTTTTGAGAGGTAGTTTGATAAAATAGAGATCTGGCCTCCAAGTTAGGAATATCTAGTTTCAAGTTCTATCTTTGACACATGTGTTGGCTATGTGACCCTAGCCAAGTCACCAGTCTCTCAGTTTTCTGAGCAATTGTCCAATGCTATAAGTGATAGAGAATGTCACTACTTACAGTGTTAAAATATCCTTACTAGGATGTCCCCCCACTGATAAAATCATAGTTCATTTCCAAATAAAATAGCAAAATTGGTAAGGTATTATCTGTACATTTAACTTCTCTCTATTTTTTTCTTCTACCTCTCTGTTTGGAATGTTGGAGAGCATAAATCTGAAGACTACCATTATTCATAAGCAAAATCTTCTCACTAGAGAAAACCCTTCCAAGCCCAGGGACTTTGTTAAATATGTTACATATAAGATCTTTATTTAGCAAATATATATATATATATATATATATATATATTATATATATATCAAGAAAATCACACAGGAGAAAAACCCTATGAGTCTAATGAATGTGAGCAAACCTTTAGTCAGAAGTCTACCCTTATTGATCATCAGAGACGTCACACTGCAGAGAAATCCTGGGAATATAATGATTGAAGTAAATACTCTATCCAAAGACCTTTGCTTATTATCCCATATCAGAATTCTCAAGGGTTAAAGTCCTCCCTAGATTGTAAGCCTCTTTATCATAAATACTATATCATTTCATCTTTGCACCCCAAAGTACCTGGCACAATGGCATACACTTAGTGTTTACTAAGTATTTATTGAATTGAATTAAGTTTTAAAGAACCTGAATACAGAACTTTAAGACTGAAAGGCACTTGAGAAAGTATCTAGTCCAAAACATTTTATTCTACAGATATACAAAAATGCAAAAAATGAATAACTTGACCAATAACTTGTCCAGATCCCCTGATAAAATACAGCATTGTTTTTATCTTCTTTCCTTTTTTTTTCATTATTACAATGCATTTCCTTCCCTTTATGAGCTGGGTATTATTTTACAGGATGACTGCCACAACCAAACCATTGATGGTTTTTCCAAAACTCTTAGAAAGTGTCAAATACTTGAATAGATGACAAATTCTACATCAGAAAACCTGGAGGGAAAGATTTTATCTGTTTTTTGTTTTCTGCAGAAAATTCACTTGTAATCTGAATAGAATCAAGCAGATGTCAACAAGGGATAAAACAATAATTTCTCTTCTTCCCATATTCAATATTCATTCTTTCATTAATTCACTTTATTCATTCATCCATGCATTTATTTATACATTCCTTCATGCTTATAGGCTTTCATTCTGCTATTCACTCATTCCACTTGTTCATTTATTCATTCAACGTTTATTTAGCACCCTCAGAGTGTGTCAGTGGGGTACACAAAAAAGAGATTCAACGGAAAGAGAGCTGGATGTGGAGTCACAGGATGTGAACTTGAAGATACACAGACAAAAACAGAGATAGTAGTAAGTGGTTTTGCCCCTGGGGATGAGTGAGCTGGGGCAAGTCATTTAACTTTTCTATGCCTCAGTTTCTTAAGTTATAAAATTAAGAGTTGGACTTGGTGACTTTTTAAGATGTCTTCCAGCTATGAGTCTCTGTTCATTTATCCTAACATAAAATCCTTAACAACATGGAGCTTGTGATCTTTAGGGGAGATAAAATATATACTCAGCTAAAGATAGAATCATAGATTGTAAAAGCTAAAAGAGACCTGAGAAGTCATCCAATCCAACTCTTTCTTTTACATAAGGGCAAAATAACTTTCCCAATCACTCACCAATCACTAGCAAATCTGGGGATAAAACTCAGATATTCTGACTCCAGAAAAGGGCGAAGCAAGAGTATAATAGCAATATAAATGCTTTGCTTTCAGTCATGGTGTCCTCGCCACCAATTTATCTGCCCTTCCTTTTTTAAAAAATGCAATGTGTTAAAAGAATATATATTTGCATCTGAAGGACACAAGGGGAAAATAACATACTCCCAACCTCACAAACAGAGGAAGGAAGCAATGAGCAATTACTTTACAATATTATTGAGAGTCAAGAAAAAAATAAAATAAAATCCCATCAGCTCAGCAGTCCTGGATTATATCACTACATGACACCAAAGATACTAACCAATTAGGTTTTTTTTTTTTTTCCTAAGGCACTTAGTTGGAATAGGAACATCTGGAGTTTGGAATCAATTGTCCAGAACTAGCTGCTGTGCTAATTAATATTCACTCAAATGGCATTCCACCAAGGTGTCCCCTCTCCCTTTTATGTTCCCTGCAGGCTTGAGTGCTTTTCCATTAAGTTCATACCCTCTACAAGGGGGAAACTTTGGGAAGTAGAAAGGGAAGTTTGTACAAGGGGCAATGTGGGCCCTGTCCTGGGTCATAAAGACCCCCCTGTGGAAAACAAAGTTGGATTAAGTGATTGAAAATAACTCATAAGGAAGCATCCTGGTCAAAGTTTCATGAGCAGACTAGATGATCTAATGAGAGGAGATGTCTCCTCATCATTCTTTTTTTCCTGGAGAGGATATAAGCTAGTCCCTCAATGATTTCATTGCTGGACTTAATCAAGTGCAGCAAAGGGTTGGGTGAGCATTTAGATTCCTCACTGCAATTGTTCTCCTGTTCTTATTAGCACCTTTTGTTTTCCTTTTTTTTTTTATCTTTCTTTCTCTGTCTCTGACTGCATTTCTCTCTCTGTCTCTCTTGCTCTCTGTCTGTCCTTCTGTGTCTATCTGTTTCTTTCTCTCTCTAACCCTCCCACCCCTACCCTAAGTCCCCCTAATCATGCAATGCCAGGTAGGAACAATATGGTTTGCTTATGAGAAAATCCAACAGATTATAGACACTTTCATAGACCGAATTTGGTTCTTCCTTTGTTAGCCTGCAACTGTTTTCCTTTCCTTTATTCAAGGTAGGTGCCTGAACAAGAAGAAATGGAGGTCATCTGCTTAGAGCAGGTATTGATAGATGGGTAAAATCTTTAATGTGATTTCTAGTGTCTTGAGTCCCAATCACTGGAGTTTCTAAAAATAATAAAGAATAACTGATGTTCATGTAGTTATTCATACAAAATATTTGCCAGGTGCTTTGTATACATCATTTCATTTAATCCTCACAATGATCTTGGAGATCAATTACACTTACATTTATCTTCATTTTATAGATGAGGAAACTTAGTCTCAGAGAGATTAAGTGACTTACCCATGGTCATATGGTTAGTAAATATTAGGGGTGAGTTTCCAGCCAGGTCTCTTCTGATATCAAGCCTAGGTTGTGGTTCACAATCATCTTTGGCTCTCTGACCCTGAGTCAATCATTCTCACTACTTGGTAGTTTGCAGGGTGCTAGTGCTATTTCTTAGCTCTTTTACTTTATAATTTCAAGTTGTAACCTGAGCCTTAGAAACAGATTTTGTCTGAATGGGGCAAAGGATTAGAATTACTCATTTTTTTTAATCTAGTATTTTGGGTTTTTAAAAATTATATTGGGGTGGCTAGGTGGCACAGTAAATAGAGCACCAGCCCTGAGGACCTGAGTTCAAATCTGGCCTCAGATGTTTAACACAAAAAACTAGCCATGTGATCTTGGAGAAGTCACTTAACCCCAATTGCTTTACCTTCCCCCCTTAAAAAAGCAAAAAAAAATTATCATTTTATTTTAAGCTGACCCCTCTACCTCCTCAAAATGAGTCTTTCTGTATAAAAAAGGACAACATAAAGAGAGGAATGTAAATGAAACCTGAATGTAGGTTGCCATAAAAAAGTATTTTAAAAATTCCTCAGGTTATTTTCAAAACTCTCCTGATTCTCTGTGCTTCCTTTTGAACTTCTATTCTCTTCTGTATGTTTAAAAAATGTTTCAATGACTTTTTTATATCAGTATTATGAATTATCCTCCGTACATCTCTATCCTCGTTTAAAACTGAAAGATAAAATCTTTTCTATCACATAAGTATGATCAAGCAAAATTAATCCACAAAATGACCATATCCAAAATTGTGTCTCTTTCTGGTCTTTATTAGAGTGGACATTTATATTTTAATGTTCTTAAGTTTATCACAGAGTAGGATTTTAATAATAATATCGTGGATTTGTAACAGGAAGGGGCCTTAAAAGTCATCCTGTTCAATCCTCTTCCCTTATCTTACAAATAAGAACACTGAGACTGAGTGAGGTTAAATGATATGTCCAGGTTTACACAACTTATTGTGTCTGAGGCAGTGAAGAGGTTTAGGGTTAAGGTTAGGGGAGCTTGAGACCCTAAAGTACCAGAATACCGGATCCTGCCAAATGAATTCGACTCAAGTCTTCTCTCAGCCAAAGAAAAGCAAAGTTTATTAAAAGTTCACTTGTATTGGACACAGGGTAGGTCTGTGTTAAAAAATTCTGTGGTGCTCTCTTACCACAAGGAAGCAAGATATGTCTTATATACCTAAAGGTTGTGGGAGGAATCTAGGGGTGGTATAGAGGAGGAGTTTGGGGAGGGTCTTCAGGAGGAGTTAATGAAGTAAATGATTTATCAAGGGTGAGAAGTTGCTGGAGGCTACCTGGAGCCACAGACAATGGTGGGCTAGGCCAGTTCAAGGGTAAATTGATATTTTGATAGGCTCAAGGGTGGGAAGTAGATGAACAATGGATGGCTAGGCTAGTAATAGAGGTTTGGGCCCAGCCATAATGAAAGGCTACCTCCCTCCTCACCATGCTTACTGGGACAATAAGCAATTCAATATAAGTTATACATGTGTATAAGTTATACATGTGCAGCTATGCAAAACATTTCCATAGTGGATATATTGTGAAAGACTGACTATATTTCCCTCCCTCCTATCCCACCTCCCACTTGTTCTATTCTCTACTTTGATCCTGTCCCTTTTCAAAAGTGGGTGCTTCTACTTTCCTTCCCCCTGAACTCCCTTACATCATCCCCCCTCATTCCCTTCCCCCCTACTCTCCTATAGGGTGAGATACCCTATTAGTGTGTATGGCATTCCCTCCCTAAGCCAAATTCATTGAGAATAAGGTTGACTCATTCCCTTTTGCCTTCCTGTTCTTCCCCTCCATTATAAAAGATTTCCCTTGCCTCATCTACATGAGATAATTTACCCCATTCTATCTCTCCCCATCTCCTCTCATTATATTCCTCTCTCACCTCTTAGTTTCACTTTTTAAGCATCATCCCTTCCTATTCAACTGGTCCTGTGCCTTCTGTCCATGTATACCTGTACACATATATACACATACTCACATATGTGTTCATAAGCCCATATGCCCTCCCACATAGACAAACACACACATTTCTATTCCTTTCAACTTTTCTCATGCTGAGAAAAGTTTCATAAGTTACAATTATCATATTTCCATGTAGGAATATAAGTAGTTCAACTTTGATAAGTTCCTTATGATTTCTTTTCCCTGTTTACCTTCTCATGCTTCTCTTGCTTCTTGTATCTGAATGTCAAATTTTCTATTCAACTCTGGTTTTTTCATCAAGAATGCTTGAAAGTTCTCTATTCCATTGAATAACCATATTTTCCCCTGAAACATGATACTCATTTTTGCTGGTAGGTCATTCTTGGTTTTAATCCCAGCTCCTTTGACCTCTGGAATATCATATTCCAAGCCCTTTGATCCCTTAGTGTAGAAGCTGCCAGATCCTGTGTTATCCTGATTGTGTTTCCACAATATTCACATTGTTTCTTCCTGGCTGTTTGTGTTTCCAATCTTTCTCACATGTCCTTTTAATCTACTTTAAATGTAAAAGAGTCTTTAACCTGGGGACTGTAGACAATTTTTTGACAACTTTATTTGAATATAATTAGTTTCTTGTGTAATCCTAGGTATTTTATTTTATGTATTTAAACATTATTCTAGGAAGTGGTACATAAGCTTCCCCCAACTGCCAAAGGGTTCCATGACATAAAAAAAAGTTAGGAAGACCTTTTCTACTCAGACTAGACTAGTATCCATTCCTCAAATATACCCCAAGTTTTCCCAATGTCCCAGTTACATAAGTATTTTGGAGACTGAGGAATTATTTCACAAAAAGAATTTTAAAAGCTAGTAATATATTTTAAAAAATAGGTGTTTATTATAGTATATTTTGGACCACACAAGAGTGCCTAAAATGTAGTACCAGTAGGCAGGTACATGCAAAGTTAATGAAGGAAGAGGGATTTAGAGTAAATATCTTAGTCTTCAGAAAGGTTAGGCCTTTTGGACTGAAAGGTCAGTCACCAGATTCAATGACTTTCAGTCCATTGGCAGGAAGAGGGATAGAGATTAGCAGTGTTCTACTGGAGAATCTGCCCTTAATCTTAGTTAAAATGTGGGATACCTGGATTTTCACCTCCACTCTAAGAAACCTCAAAGAAGAGGTGAAGGATTCTAGAGGGAATGGGTTCTCACTTAGGTGTTTTAGTTTGGTTACCCAAGTCTGGTGAAAAAGTAAAGAAAACAGGAACTATTTATTGTAGGAGAGATCTAAGAGATGCAGAAATAAATGGAAAGGGCAACCATGATTTCTGGAAATGTTCAGAAAAGGCAGGAAGAGAGAGGTATTTCTAATGGGGAGGTAGCACGCTTTAATGACGTCAGTGAGTCTTGCTCATCTCATAGAGACAAAAAATAAAACAGAAACCAAAGTTTTTAAGTTATCATTACCAACTCTATACCTTTCCCTACACTCTTCTTTAGACCACAAATTTGCCCTTATTTTCTCCCACTCCAATCTCTTATTACTGAAAATCTACCTTTCCTTTAAATCTCAGTTTAAAATTCCCGGATCACTTCAGCTGGAAGTTACTGTTCCCTCATTTTGTTTCTCATAGAACTTCTTATTTCTCTTTAAATTTTTCCTGTATTTATTTATGCACATTTCTTAACACCCACAATTGGATTGTAGATTTGTTAAGTACCTTTGAGGAAAAGGTTCTCAATAATATTTATGGAATTTAACAAAGTGAGAAAGAAAGAAAGATAAGTATAAAGGATGGGAAAGAGATGTAGTACAATGAAAAGAATGCTACATTTGAGTCAGAACACATATTCAAATCCTACTTTTGGTATATATTTATGTGTTCTTAGGCAAGTCCTGTCACATTTTATATATAGATTTCCTCTATTTCCTCTTCTAATAAATAAGGGAGTTGACCAGAAGGTTTCTATAGTCCTTTCAAAACCTAAGTGTGGATTCTATGGTTCTATGTCAAAAACAATGTACTAATTTCACAATTTAACCCTGGCTGGTCAGGCTCTATATGATAATACAACTGGTCAGCCTGAACAATGGAGTCAAAGAAACAATTAATGTAGTGGAAAATATAGTCAATTATTTTGATTGAACTGACTTGTCAGTTCTCATAAAAATTGCTGTTTCAGTAGCTCCAACTTGATTCAACCTTAAAATTTAGGCTACCCAATAAACCAAGAGGAAAATACCTATGTACATACTCCAGCCACTAACTACAGAGAATACTATCACTGGCTCTATCAAACTCTACATACCTATTACAACTGACCCTTCTCATATTTAGGATTTTTGAACCTCAGTTAATTAGAACCATGAATAATCCCTAAGATCTTGTAGTAGAGAAGAACCCTTTTCATTCTCATATAACTGAGCCTTTGTCTCATCTTACATATGTACCACACACTTCTCTATCCCCTCCATTCTCAAACTATCTGTATCTGCAAGCACCCCAGCATCCCCAGGGTGGCTGCCAACACAGGTTCTTAGATCTGCTTTGTTAAAGGAAAGCAACTCAAAATGGGTTAACAAGCTTACTTTAATCAGTCAAATTTGTATCGTTTACCTAGTTCAGGAGAAAAAGGTCAGCACCCTGAACTTCAGAGTATACAGACAGAATTATCAAGACAGAGAAACATATCAAGTAGACAGATTTCCAAACTGTTCAACCATTTCATCCATACCAAATCAACATCTGGGTTTTTCAAAGCCACAGGCTCTCCACAATGGCTTCCCAGAGTCTCATCTGATCAAATCACGGAACACTTCTCAAAGTGAGCCCCAAAGCAAAGCCTCACATCAGGGATTATATAGCCTTCTCCTGGGTCAGAGAATGTAACCACCCTCTTGACCCACTGCCCAATCACACAGCATCAAGGTGTGGGCATTCCTGAAAACCAAGCCTCCTGCCACAGGCTCCATGTGACCACATTCAGCCTATTAGGAGGCAGAGTATATTTTCAAATCAAGGAAGGTTCTCAGAGTCTCTTAAGCCTATCAAAGGGCCTAAGGGCAGGGAAGATCTTTAAATTTGCATTTCCATTACACTATCACATACAACCCCACTACACACATCCTTTCTATTTATGTTTGGTGGTTTTGTTATTTTCCCCTTTTCTTCAAGACAAGAAGTATCTTGCTTGTTTGTATTTGCATTCATAGTCTTAGAAATATACTTGGTCCATAGTAAATATTTAATTAATGCTTTTTTTTCATTTACTTTGCTCTTTATGAAACTAAGAGTACTTCCCTTTATGGATTTATGATGACTCTTAGGGAGCATTTTTCGAACTGTGTTCCACATGATGTGAATATAGACTCATGATACAGTTTTGCTGCAATTGAAATGTTCCCCTTGAAAAATCTTAAGTATGAAAGTAGATATGGTTCGAAAATTTTATAGGAAGGACATTTTTACAGAACATTTTGCTTTAAGTCTTCTCTTGCTCCAATCTTTATTTGTCTCATACTCTAAATATAATACTCTAAATACTCTAAAGGTATTCTCTATCACAGATCTGCATCTCCTCCCCAGTAACCTGTACCTCTCCCATGCTCTAACTCCTCCTTCCCTTAAGCATTTGCAAGTTCTTTTGAAATATTTAAATTCCAAACTATTTCAGGGCTGAACTGAAATTCAGAGAATACTGGATTAGGGAGTGAAGAAGAGTTGGATTTGTGTATTTGTTTTGGTTAGAAAACAATTCCTATGAATATATCCCTCATAGATCTTCTTTGCTTAGTCATTAGCCATTTGCAGAAACCAACCTTTTCTTTTCCCTTTCCAACTACATTTCTTCTGGACTAATCCTGGCATAAGTCATATCTAGACTCCCCCCCCCCCCCAGTTGCATGTGGGGCCCTATTGCCTTTGTAACAAAAATGAGCTTTTCATTAGGAAATGCACAAAAGATCATCAATGTAATGTTTTGGGTCAACACACACAGACAGCTGCTTGAATAAGGAATCTGTTTCACATGCTTTTGCACTTATTCATCATCATAACACATTTATACAGCACTTAGAAAGAGCTTTGTATGCGTTGTCCCATTTGAGTCTCGCAATAACCTGGTGAGGTATGCAGGCAAGTATTTCCATTTCCATTTGAGAACTGAAGCTCTGAGGATCAGAGAGGATGGCTGACCTACTCAAAAAAACAGAGCTGACCAGCAGAAGAGCAAGGCCTTGACTTCAGTTCCAATGTTCTTTTGTTACACCAGGCTGCCTCCCTCTTACATTTTCTCCCCGATTATTTCCTATGGATTAGTCAGGTCTCCTAGATAGTAAGCAACTAAAGGTCAAGTACTAAGTTTTATCTTATTTATAACTATTTGATAAGCCTATGAATTGACTGATAATAATTTTCTTCGTAAAAATAATTCCAAAATATTTTTTTTTCTGAGATATGTGATTTCTTCAGTATAAGGAATATTTCAACTGCTTTAAAATTTAGAGGTTGCCAGATACTCAGAGAGGTTAAATTAGTCTCTTCACACAACAAATAAGTACCTAAGGCTAGATTTGAAACCAGGTCATCCTGACTAAAAACCAACATTTTATCCACTATTCCATGCTGCTACATTAAACACGAACATAACTAATTAAACACGTATTGCAGCAATCTACATTTTAATAAACCCAAAACCATAAAATGTCATTAAAAACAAGAAAATCTTTATAGTCACTTCTTTACTTCTCCATCAGGATTCATTGTCCATCCACTGTCCTAAACTTAAAGTATCATTTGCTCATAGAGTTGTAGTATATCTTCTTTTTCAAGTCCTGTTATTTTTTTCTGCTTTGCATTATTTCATCAAGGTCTTTCCAGATTTATTTATATTACTCCTACTTGTTAGTCTTAATTGCAGTATGGCATTCTATTACATTAATGTATCACAATTTATTCAACCATTTACCTATATTTAGATTGCTTTCAGGCAGTATTCTGCAATTACAAATAATGATATGAATTTCTTTGAGCAGATAGCTTTTTTGTGTGCATTTGCTTCACTTTTGGTAATAATTTCAGGGTATATTCTCAACACTGGAATTGTTGGCTCATTTTAATAATTTTTATAATTTACTGTGTCTTGCCAGTTTCTCTACAAAGTATATCATGTTTGCTTTTCTTTTAGCAAGTAATGGTTGTAACTCTTTCTGGTACCACTAGTGTTGAGTTTTCCTATTTTTAATTGTTTTTATTTAATGAGTATAAAATGATACCTCAATGTTGTTCTAATTTGAATATCTTTGATTATCTGTGAGGTTAGGCATCTTTTCAAGTGTTTACTAATAGTTTGTTTTTACTTTAAGAAAGTTTTTGTCTATGTCTTTTGATCATTTATCGGCTTTGGGCTAGGATTTTTTTTCATTTCTTGATATATTTTGGATAATGGAGGTTTTTTTTTAAACTTTGACACTAGCTATATTTTTGCCATAGATATTAGTTTTGCTTCTAATTCTATTTTATACACTTTTCCATTTTAATGTAATTAAGCATACTATCTTCTCCCTACTTTATTTTCTTCCATTTTTTGAATAAAAACAGATCATCTCCCCTTGTCCATGAGATAAATATATTATTTCATTTTTACTTCACTTGTATGTTCACATCTATAAATATGTGATGCTTATGCCAAAAAAGATAAGTGAGAAGATTTAAAGAACCATAACCTACATACCTGCTTTCTCATTTGTATAACGTATTTTACATATGGAGAAGATCCTTGATGGAAAAAAAAATTGAGAAAGGATCATGAAGGATTTTGTAGATGATCTTCTTCAACACCCCACATATTTTTTTGTTACACAACTGATACAGCAGTATAGTGAATATAAGTCCCTGCTGTGTAACTTTTATTTTATTTTTTTACTGATTTTTAGGGAAAAAAAAGCAAAAAAAAATTTGGCTTGCTGGAACAAAATGCAGCATTGAAGTCTCTTCTGAGACAAAATGTCCCTCATATAATATGTTAAAATTATACAGATTCCATGATTCTATCTAAGAGATGATTCTGCTGAGAACTTCATTCAATGACCTTCTGATTATTGACATAGAGGGACATAAAACAAGGAGATAGGCTAATCTAAAATTTTTACCAGCATGATGGAAAGTATCCTATAAAGATTCTTTCTCTATTGATAACAAGATACTCTATGTACTTCTTTTCACAGATGACATTGAGTTCTGAAACACTAGAAATCATCCTTAGGGAAATCCATAGCAAAGTGAAAGAGATAAGTGTAACCATCCACATTGGAAAAACAAAGTAGATGAAAACCACATATAGGTAAGATTATGACATGCAGCTGGACAGGCAGCTATTGAATTTGTCCATCTGATCTCCTGTCCAAACTATATTTACTGATGGACTGTGACCTCAGCCCAGAATTGAGTAGGAGGAAAAGATTGGATTAGATCATATTTGGGAAATTGCATGGTGATTTCAATAATCCCAAACTGCTTGCTGTTACAATACTCAATCTCTTTCATAACACTCTTTTCCCACTGAGGTTATATGACTGTGAATCATGGAACACCATGATGTCAGAATAAAAATTACAAGAAACCAAAAAAGCAATGGAAAGACATATGCTGATTTTAAGTAGGCGATAACATATTCCCAGTGATGATTTGTGAATAAGAAGTGGCATAAAAATGTATCATTGAAGAAAAGGAAGTAGGATGGTCACACAAATAGTAAGAAAGAAAGATTTCCTGTGGCCAGCCTAAGCATACTATTGACCTAAACTATTAAAAAGGTCAGAGGAAAGCCTTCAATGAATTCAATGGATTGCTTATGAGTAATTTATAGTAAGACATGGAAAAGAAACATAAGGAAAAAAGAAAGAGTGCAGGGTTTGTGATCTAACTTGATGGAGGGAATATCCATGTTTATATTTTGATAGGTCCATGGTTTCCTCAAAGCGTGATCAAATGGAAAGAATTAATCACCACATGATTACCATAAATTAAAATTATTTCCATGCTTTGGAGACTAGATAGAACTAAGCCCCTCTTGCAAATTTGTATTACAAATCCCTTCTCTGTCTGTTTGTCTCTTTCTCTCTCCCTATCTCTCTCTCTCTCTTTCTGTCCCCCTGTCTCTGTCTTTCTGTCTCTCTCTGTCCCTGCCCCTGTCTCTGTGTCCATCTGTCTCTGTCTCTATCTCTCTCACACACACCAGACCACACCATACCCCATGTATTAGGCATCCTTTCTATATATTGTGCAATTTTTGGTTATATAGAATACAATCCATATTATTCTGGTAGTGAGGATCCTTGAATCTGAGCCCATCATTCTCCATAGAGTTGCTCAGCAACGTTAGGCTCCCAAGAGGCTGTGCTTTCCATTCCCTCTTCATAATGTTTCTCCCTTAAGAGATCTTACATTTCCTGAGGCTTTATCTGCAATAGAACCTTACATCTCATTGGCTGTATGCTACATCAACGTTTCACTGACCTATCCACAAAAACATACATAAAAGGCTATAAAGCTAGTCTCTTATGATTAATCCTTTATAAGCCTCCTGATACTCCTTACCAGGATTTCATTTTCCTATATACTTTAGACTGAGTTTCTCCCTTAGTAAAAGAATGGAATAAAGCAGAAATGTGGAAACAAGAACTTCTGGGGAGCTATTTTCAGGATCATTCACTTTAACATTTCAAGAGACTGGTACCACTTAAATCCCCCACCTCCTCTGGCTAATTTCCCAATTCCCCATTAAAAAAAAATAATAATTTGTAACTCTGATCACTGTAAGTGACTCAGTATATTAGCCAATTTTCTTAATACTCTGGGAGCCATGTCATCAAAACCTACTGATTTGTATATGTTCATATTTTCCCAACTCTCCCTTATCTGCCTTTTGTCAATAGCTATTTTGGTAGAGTTTTCATTACTTTCTAATTGCTCTAATTTCTTTTCTTTATTTGTTCTCATTATAGACAGATTTAGAAAATGATATCCCTATCTCAGCTCTTTTGGATCCTTCATTCATTTTCTGCCCCCTCCTCCTTTATTAGCAGGGGGTGGAAGTTGGGGAGGGGAATACTTGGTTTCTCTAAGTTGCTCATTCATTCATTCATTTCCCCATAAAGTGGGAGAATGCTCTTTTCATTCTCCTTAACCCATTTACCTAGAATCAGTCATGGGAGAGTCCCCACCCCCACACCTCTCTTCTTGCCAACCATATCTTTCTTACAAGCTGTACTCGGACCCTTTCCTCCTGTCACTGCATCAGCTTATTATTCAGTGGGCATATTCAGCCAGAGGGCTCCAGTCCAAATGCACCACAGATATTCTATTATACTTGAGTCTCTGACTTCCAACACAGCCTTCTCTTTCACTCCCAACTTTGTGCTTTACTTTGGCACTGTAGTTGAGTGTGCATGGCAGAACATGAGCTCTTTTGGAAAGCTCCAGGAAAATCAATTCTATTTTGCTATATTTGGATCAGATTGCAAGAAGGAAAATGCTTCCCAAATTTTGAGCTGTTTTGTGCACTGGTGATACTCTGAAAAATCTTAAAGGCCAGAGCAAGAAATGGCCTTTGAGATGATCTAATCCATTCCCCCACACACACTTTATGGATGAGAAAATAGAGAGGTCAGGGTCACAGAACTGAAAAATGGCATAAATAAAACTTGAAAACACAGTCCACCCAATATGGCCTGTCAAAAACAATGGCATGGCCAAACCTGGCCATGGTCAAGTGTAGTAGGTTGGGATGCAGTCATGAGATGCTTAGGGTAGCTGGAAGTTTGGATCATAGCATCTTGGTGTGTGTCACAACTCAGTCACTCCAACTACTTGGTAACTCAGCCTGTGTCTACATAACAACCAAAATCTGAAAAAACTGAGGGACAAAAAGAAACATCTAGGCAACTTAACTGGAGGTTTCTGAACA
The DNA here is from genome assembly GCF_028583685.1 of Petaurus breviceps papuanus. Taxonomy (NCBI): domain Eukaryota; kingdom Metazoa; phylum Chordata; class Mammalia; order Diprotodontia; family Petauridae; genus Petaurus; species Petaurus breviceps. The sequence continues at coordinate 63,775,442 of NW_027186296.1, read as the reverse complement.
TCTGGAAGTTTGGTATCTTGTGAACACAACTCCTGGATTTTTTACTGCATTTTTTTGTATGTCATGCAGATGTTTGGCGGTAGTGAAGACACAGTCTTGGTGGTTTGACTTGTAAATTGAACCTCATAGGACAGACGTGTTACCATAGTCAGTACTGGAAAGTGCTTTGAGTGTCTCAGAGGAAAGGTACTGGACAGACCCCAGATTGTATTATGAAGTGAGTCCTTGTTTCCAAGGATGTGAAAGCACCAAATAGTGTGTGTTATATGGTTTCTAAAAAGAAATGTTAAGATCATAAAACTAAACATCCAAAACTTCTGGAAAGGCCACTGTTAATGCTTATAGAATGTTTTTTTTTAGGGGGGCGGTGCAGAGAGGGGGAGGGCATGAAGTTTCCTTCATTAGATATTTTAAGAGGCTATACTGGACTGTCTGGACTAATTAGAGTTCAATTGATAGATTTTTCCCCCTACTATCCCTCTAATCTTGTTATTGCAATTTAAGTTAATAACACTATGCTTTTTAATGGAACAATTAATTTTTCTTTTTCTTTTTTTTTGCCTTTTGGAGGGGGGAGAGCAGGGCAATTGGGGTTGACTTGCCCAAGGTCACACAGCTAATAAGTGTTAAGTCTCCGAGGTCAGATTTGAACTTAGGTCCTCCTGACTCTAGGGCTGGTGCTCTATTCACTGCACCACCTAGCAGCCCCTGAACAATTAGTTTTTCAATATATTTTCATTATCACACTAGTTCAGGGGTCAGTATAAGACTATGTGAAGAGGTGGGGACAAAAAACAAACCATTCAATAGATGTTTATTAAAAAAAAATATGTATAATGTACTCAGTGCTAAGTAATAGAGATACAAAAACAAGACATGGAATGATCCCTGTCCTCAAGGAACTTATATGCTAATGGGTTTGAGGTAAGGCAATATAAAAACAGATGAGTAATATGAAGAAGGAGGAAGGACAACTAGGAGATAAAGGAAGACATTAAAGAGGAGGTAGCCACTGGACTTATACTTGGAGGAAGATAAAGATTCTGAGGATGAGGACAGTGTACTTTCCAGTCATGAAGGAAGTTTGTATAACTGCACAGAGGCAGTAGATGACTCATAGGCTTCAGAAAAGAATGGTTCAGCTTGGCTAGAATACAAAATATACATAAAGGGAGCGATATGAAATAGGTTTGCTAGGATAGGTTGGAGCCAGATTTTAGAGGACCTTAAATACCAGTCTGACTTGGGGATTAGGTAATTAAAAAGAGAAATGGCAGTTGAATCATAATCAAGATAAACAAATAGAAATTATGCAACTACATATATCAGAGTTAAAAGAAAAAAGTATAATGCCCATCATAGTAGTCAAGTAATAAACATTTGTTGCCTTATAATTAATTTTGTATTACCTTCTGGTTTACTAACACTAGTTCCTTTCTACTTTTAAGGTCAGATCCCATAACTCTCATTTGTTTAATCTTGCCCCTGACTCTAAAATTTGCTTTTTTCTCAGAGCCCTGGGTGGCAGGGGATGGGGTAGTGGTGATATAAGAATCTTGAAGGAACAGCCAGTTTTTATCCTTGACTCCTACTACCTGACTCACCTACCTCCATTTTCATGGATATATATCTTTTGGGTATCATTTCCACCACTTTTCCTGAGTTTTTCAGTTTCATTCACATTATGAATGTCAATTTTGATGTGGTCCAGTTCTTTTAGCAGAGGATCAACTTATTGGTCACTGGATAAAGATGGTGCATTCCAAGTAGAGACCATTAAATTAATGTTTGTAGAAAATCTAGGAAGTATATGATGTTTAGTGCCTTTCTTTTCTGCCAATTCAACTCCTGTCACTAGAAAGTGGAAAGGGGGAGGATGGTGGGCAATTTTGGAATTGTATCAGCTTCATGTTTCTGGGATAACAGCCAGAAGCAATAGCCTTGCATCTATCTCTCTTTTTTTCTTTCTTTCTTTTTTTTTTGCATCAACCCTGCTACATAAGTAGAGATAGGGAAAGTATCTGGACTTCTTAGTTGGTTTGGGGAACTCCCAAATGAGGAAACTCCTTTTACCTCTGCAGGTAGCTACCTTCTCTTCAATTTAGAATCTTGGAGAGATACATAGCACACTGAGATGTTGAATGACTTGTCCTGCATCACATAGCCACTATATGGCAGAAATGGGATTTCAATCCAGGTCCCTCTGTTCCATGATTACATATTACCCCCTCCAGATAGTTGGACCAAGTATATTTACAGATGAGGACACTAATGCATGGATAAGTCAGAGCAACAGTTGAAGGACACATGGCTACCAAGTGGTATAGACCAACCTGTAACTAAATCCCATAGGTTATTTTCTACTCTATTTTCATTAGGCAGCTCCTAACCTAAGTCTCTAACTCTTATGTAGTGCTTTCAATTGCATAGTTAAAAACACTGCCCTTCACATAGCATTTAATTCCTGGCATTTTTCTGTCTCTTCTATTTGCTCCCAAACTTGTATGCATGAGGTATGTTTTACATGCTATTTATTCTCTTGAGTGAACAGGTCCCCCCAAATCAGAATACTCACACAACCTGCAAATCTCCCATCTTCTTCCTGGATTTTAGTGTTGTTTTTGCCTTTCTTTAAGCTGCTAAAAGGCAAGGAGGAATTTATTTCATTATAGGATCATTTACTCCTTTCTCAGTTTTTTGCTCCTTTGGCTATGGAGTCAAATCCTAGTATATGGTATACACAGAACTCAGCTTGTTAGTTTCCATGCATGTCTTGTGCAGTCTAACCCCATCAAATCATGTTCACATTACATGATGGGGGCAGGAATAACACTCCAAATTCAAGAAGAGATGTCTTTCCTTATGGATGATTAGTTTCTTTAAATACCCTTTCTCAAAATAATTTTAGAGAAAGCCATCATTATGTATCTGGATCACTAGAAACCTAAGTATAGGTGAAGCCAAGATGGTGGAGTAGTAGAAACACTCAGCCAAATTCTGCCAACCCCATCCCTCCCCCAAATAACTTTAAAATAATGACTCAAATTGAATTTTGGAGTGGCAGGGCTAACAAAAGTTTAGAGTGAGCCATTCTTCCAGTCTGAGATTATTTAGGAGGTCAGAAGGAAAGATCTATGATATGGGATTGAGGGTGACCCATGGTCCATATGGTTGAAACACCAGTGGTGGGAATAAATGATGGCAGCAGAAGCATCAACAGCTTTGGGAGCTCTCAGTAATGAGATTGTAAGGGGACCTGGCAACTGATCAGAAAGAGATTACAGGGAATCCTTGTGTACTGAATGTAGGGCTGGAACCATTTGGCAACTTCATTGCCTATAACCACTTCTGGGTCACAGGTTAAAGACATGGGGGAACACTTCTGGGCAAGAGAGAACAGGACCTTTGAGGAACAGTTTCACTTTCAATCACAAGGAATCAAGAACTTTGAGGAGCAGTATAAGTTGCAATCCCAAGGAGTCAAGAGTCTTTCCTGGGGAAGGATTAAAGTGCAAAGCAGGAGAGCAGTGACTGCACCTCTCCCTATATCACACTACCTTGGAAACACTAAAAACTCCCAAACTTCCAGATCTTGCTCTGAAAGTACCAGTGGGCAAAAGTCTCAAGCTTGGGGTAGTGTTGTCTCTCTAAACCCCCACCATTCTGGGAATAAAGCCCAACTTTAACATAAATTCAAAGTCAAGAATGCATAAACAACTAAAAAAGGACCTGACTATAAAAACCTAACTATGGTAAAGGAAAGGTCAAAACGCAAACTAAGAAGAAGACAATGAAGTCAAAACAGCCACAAGCAAAGCCTCAGAGAAAAAGGTGACTTAAATACAAATTCCACAAGAATTCCTGGAAGAGGTAAAAAATGAATTTTGAAATCAAAGAAGAGTGGTAGAGAAAAAAAGGAAAAGAAATTAGATCAGGGGAAGAAAATTATGAACTCCCCCTCCCCCAACAATTAGCAGCTTGGTACAAGAGGCACAAAAAATACTGAAATGAGAGAATCAAGGGTATTAGAAAAGCAAGTAGTAATGGGAACTGAGTGAACTATGCTGACTCCATCTTGTGACTCAATTCTGTATCTAGCTCAGTTCCCTTTCTATTAAATTATGGGTCTAGTCCAATTTTTGTCTTGTGAGAAATTTTATTCAATTGTGGGAATTGTAAGAGGACTTTGTTGCATTATTTGAAGTTAGCCCTTCATATCTGGGAAGTTGGACTATCTTTACATGCTGCTTAGAGACTCTTAACTAAGTACCTAAGTCACACTGACTAGAAATCCAGTCAGATCCAAAGATTGATACAAGGAGTTTTTTCACAATTATAAATCTCAAGCAATAAATATATCTTGTCTGAAAATTGGCCAAATACTAACTAATCAGTTATTTTTTTAATGTTTATTTGATTAATACAATAACTTGGGGGAGTGGGATACCTCTTTTTCTGATTTTAGGGAAATGTTCATATTTACTGTCTTCCTTCTAGCTTTGAAAATACCTAATCTTGCTTCCAATTAGAAATCAGATTATTTAATTTCATATTCTGGTTATTTGTTTTCTAATTAATTGATTTTATTTGATTGGTTGTTTTTAATATATAAAAATCTGTCTCCCTCTGTATTTGGGGTGTAGTGACAAAGCAGAGGGTCCTAGAACTGATTTATTATGCAATTAGCAAGCTTTGCTTAACAAATCAATATACTTGGAAGCACACCTTTGTTTCCTCAATCATTTCAGCTTTTACCCACCAAAGAAGAAAATAACACCTTAAAAAACATAATTGGCCAAATAAAAGAAAAGGTATAGAACTTGTGGAAAACATTAATTGCTTATGAATAAGCAGAGTCAATATAATTAAAATGACAATTCTTTCTAAATTAACTTATTTATTTAGTGCCATATCCATCAAAGTACCAAAAATTATTTTATAAAGCTAGATAAAAACAATAACAATTCATAAGGAACAAAAGACCAAGAACATTAATGGAATCAAAAGAAAAAAAATGTGAAGGAAGGCAGCCTAGCAGTACCAGATTTCTAGTTATTACAAAGTGATAATCATGAAAACAATCTGGTACAAGTTAAAAAATAGAGTTGAATTATCAGAGGATTAGATTGGGTACAAAATATAGCCTAGTAAATGATCATAGTGACTTAATGTTAATAAACCCAGAGATTCAAGCTTTGCAACTAAGAACTCATCATTTGGCAAACATTGCTGGCAAAACTGGGAAACAGTTTGGAATAAACTAGGCATAGAAGAATATCTCACATCATATACCAAGAAAATATCAAAATGGATAAATGATTTAGACATAAAGGGTGATATCATAAGTAATTTAGGGGAACATGTAAGATCTAGGGATAAGGGAAGAATTTATGATCACACAAAATACAGAGAGGCTCACAGGACATAAAATGGATAATTTTGATTACATGAAATAAAAAAAAAACAAAACTTTTGTACAAACAAAACTAATGCAGCCAAAATTAGAAGGAAAACAAAACTGGAGAAAAAATTAAGCAAGTTTCTATGATAAAGGACCTATTTCTCAAAGGTATAGGGAAGTAAGTCAAATTTATAAAAACATGATTTATAAAAACCTTCCCCAATTGATAAATGATCAAAGAATATAAAAAGGCAGTTTTCAGAAAAAGAAATAAAAGCTATCAATAGTTACATTTAAAAAGTGCTCTCAAACACTATTGGGTAGAGAAACCGAACTTAAAATTGTTCTGAGATACCACTTCACTCCTATCAGATTGGCTAATATGACAGAAAAGGAAAACAGCAAATGTTGGAAGGGATGTGGAAAAATTTGGACACTTATACAATTGTTGGTGGAGCTGTGAATTAGTGCAACCATTCTGAAGACCAATTTAGAACTGCATTCAAAGGATTAAAAAACTGTATGTACCCTTTGACCCAATGATACCACTACTGGATCTGTATCCCAAAGAGATGAGAAAAAGGAAAAGAACTTAGTCATACAAAATTACTTATAGTCATTCTTTTTTTGGTATTAAAGAATTGGAAATTGAGGAGATACTCATCAACTGAACAAGTTATGGCATATGATTGAGATGGAATACTACTGTGCTGTAAGAAATGATAAAGGGGATGGTTTCAGAAAAAAAAAAAGTAAAGCCACATGAATTATTGCAAAGTGAAGCTAGCAGAACAATATTGTAAGGATGCATCAACTGTGAAAAACTAGTTACTCTGATCAAGACAGTGATCCAAGACAATTCCAAAGGAGCTATGATGAAAAAGCTATACACTTCTAGAGAGAGTACTAATGAATTCTGAATGTAGATTGAAGCATACTTTTTTCACTTTATTTTTCTTGCTTGTAAAAGTGGAAACCTCTCAGAGACTTGCCTATCTTGCTATTTCCTTCCCTTTATGGCTAGACAGGAGAAAATTCCATAGAGTGACTTGAATAGCTTTGCAGATTCAGACTGAAAAGAATTGCTTTTTACTGAAAGAATGTAATATTGCTTCAGTGCATAGGGAAGTGCGGACCTGGGAAAGTATTGTACGTAAATAAACCAGCAACTCTATGTAAATTAAACCAGCAACTCCCATTTGGAAATTAAAAAATGACAACAATAAAGAATTTCAAAAGAAGAAATTGGATAATTCCCCTATCTGATTAGAGGTGATAGGCACACATGGACAATTGATTGATAATCAAGAATTATGGTTTAGGGCTGCAAGCTAGTGACTATGAGAAGTTCTGTTCACTTTCAAAACAACACTTCGGATAGGTAGTATTAATCTCATCCTTTTGTAATTTCATATGCCCCAGAAATAAACACATTAGAACTGACTTTAATATGAACAAGACTTGTTCATCAGCCAACCTATCTTTCCCCTTGTTTTACATTTTAGTGTTTCTTCAACCTTAAGATTTCTTCATTAAATGCTAAAAATAATTCATTTTCTTCCTCAAGGTGATAGTCCAAATTCCTATTTTTCAGCCCTTCCCCTCCTTGTAAGAATCACTACTGCTACCCATCTCAAAAACCTAGGCTCTTCATCATCACACATTTCACCCATCATGATTCTTGCCAACTAAGCAGTGATCAGAGAATTTCAGACCCATGGAATGAAAAAACAATCTACCCAGTCAATGGAGCTCCCAAAGAAATTCTAACCTTCAGGAAACCCTTTACAACACTGTCACAGGGAAGACTAATCCAGGTAGAACAAAGGAGGACTAGCTCTAGATGTGTTGACCATATCCAAGAGACAAAGTACTTGGTTTCCTGTATCCATAAAGTGACTTTGTATTTTCCTTAAAACTTCCTTCATTTTCCTGAATTTAACTTTCTTTTTTCAAATTTGAGGACAGGTACACACTTAATAGCTTGGGCTCACTTCATCTAGTTCTTTTTATTTCTCTCCTCTCCTCTCCTCTCCCCTCTGGGGCTATCATCCTAAGCTATGTCTTTCCACCAGACTCCAGATGACTCTGTAGAGAATGAGGCTGATGACTTTGTACAGCTCTTCCTCACATAAATGCAGTTCACTTGAAAGTCAAGATATTACCCTCCTGTTGTCATTGGTGCTCATGGAGGATGAAGAATAAACAACACAAAACAATATGATTGAGTGTAGAATCTGATTGTCTTAGTCTATTGAAGCTCAGAACTCCCAAGGTCAAGCAATCTGCTAGAGTCAGCTTCCTTAGGAGGATGGATTGTTAGCTATCTCCCACTATGCCTGCATTCATTCAGTTTCAAACAAGGAAGCAAAATGTCTAAATACAACATTAAATCTTGCTAGTGATGAGAATTCTGCTATATCCTTCTCTAGTCAGATCAAATATTGAGTATTGTTTCCAGTCCTGGATGCCACGTTTTAAAAGAAACAATGGTATGGGTCTAGAAGAGGGTGATAAGAATGGTGAAGGGATTGAAGGCCATGATAGAAAAAAGATGGTTGAAGAAACTGGTGATGGTTAACTTGGAGAAAGAAAGATCAAGGAAGATACCAATATCTGGTTTTAAATATTTGATGGCCTAATGCATAGGAAAAAAATTAAATTTGTTCTATTTGGTATTGGAGGCCAGAACTAGGAGGATTGCTTTGAAATCGGACAGAATCAAATTTTATTTAGCACCTACTATGTACCAGACAATGTGTTAAGCACTGGGGATTAAAAGAAAGGCAAAAAACAACCCCTGCTTACGACTGAATGGATTAGACTGAGGCAGATTTTGGTTCATTGTAAGGAAAAGCACCCATCTAATAATTAGAACTATCTAAAAGTGGAATGGGCTTCCTCAGATGAGGAATTCTTCAAGTGGAGCCAGATGGCCACTTGCTGGTGATGATTTTTAAGTCCTGGAGTATGCTAAGGAACTTGTGAAGTCAATTTCAAATTTATGCTTCAACAAATTAGTACTTTAAGTCTTTGATGAAAGAGTCAAGCAACAAGCATTTTTAAAAGTGCTCACTATGTAGCAGGCATTGTGCTAAGTAAGGGATTACAAAGAAGGGGAAAAGCAAAAGAAAACAAAGATATAGTCTATGCCTTCAAAGAATTTACATTCTAATGAAGGAAACAACACACACATACACAGATATATATACACACACGCACACAATATACATGGAGCATGTTAAAGTAGTATGATAAGGAAAGGGAAGGCATTATGAACTTGAGGAACATGATAGGAGGGTGATAGGGGACCTCTTATCTTTATGTATTTTGACACAATATGTATGTATATTTATGAAGGGATGTTGGACTACAATTTCCTTACATACACACATACATATGCACACATGTAATGTGCATGTACATAATGTATAAAATAATTATGGTGTATAATACATAAATATTATCTATTTCATACAAACAGGCAAATTATATTAAGATATATGGAAAAATATAAACATAAATATAAATAAAATGAATAAAATATATTTAGAAAGAGAGAGAAGGAGAGACAGGTTGGGAGGGTGTATGGTGGGGAGCACATGGAAAATCCCAAGCACATCTCAGTTCCCTTATTGAGTGTCTCTCGGCCCCAGAAGTTATTTGTAGATTCTGGATTGATTTCCTATAGGCCTCTGAGGAGATGTAATGGCACTATCACTAGAGATGTTGTCACGCTGTGCCAGGCTCTCTTTGTCCTTTGCTCACCCAGAGTAACAGCAGTCTACACAAGAATCTTCCAGATAGAAAAAAACGTCTCTTTCAAGTTTACATGGCCAGGGGGACATATGAAGTCACCCAGAAAAAGAAATAGCTTTCTACTGCCTAGATTTCAGCATCTCTTTTCTTTGCCTTCTGAACGCTTCCAAATTTGGGGAGGAACCCAGAGAGGCTCCTGGCTGGAGACTACATGTAGCCAAGCTGACCTTGTGATGGCCCCCACTACTTGCTGAATTCATCACCCTTCTGATGATTATCCCAATGCCTTCTGTGGCTCACACCCAACACTGAGCCCAGATGGAAAACATATCTATTCCTCTACATCTTGGTCGATTAAGTTTCAGAAAATGTGTGGCGTGTCCCTTGGCCGTGACAAGGGAAGATGATGGACGGCCAAAGACTCATTTTCAAAATTAGAAATTTGGCCAATTTTCATAATACTGAAAAAGGAGACAGTCTGAAGTGTTTAAAATAGACTTCTAGTTCTTTGTAAAGTATGCCACAATAGCCTGGAAAAGGAGACAAGAGCTGGATCAGCCTATACCAGGGAAAACTTAGTGTCTCATACTTGCATAGCACTATTCAGTTATAAAATGTTTTATATAAAGTATCTCATTAGAAATTCAGAGCAACCTTGCAGAGTAGATAGTGTATGTGTTATGTATTATAACCCCTCTTTTATTTGGGGAAATTAATGCTCAGATAAGTTGTTATTTGATTATGAACCCACAGCTAGAAAGTGATAGAATATACAAGTTCAGATTCCTGCACTGGCTCAAAGTCTGGGGAATCTTCTCTCTGTATCACAGTGACCCAGGGGCACAAAGCAGGACACTATTATGACTTTAATGTTAATAAATCAAACATTTTATTTAATTTATATTTTAATTATTTAATAAGCAAAATGCTTTATTTTAATAAGTGATTTGCAAGTACTCTCTTCATCCCTTTTCCAAGATCTTCATTAAATTAATACTAAATAAGCATTGCTATTAAATGCAAACTTTCTCACCACTTCATTTGTTTTAGGATGGAATTCAACAAAGGTGGGCTGATTTTACATTCCATCTATAGCAATAGTTCAGGAGGCTCCCAACAGTTATGAAAGCAGTTTATCCTAAAAAGGTTATGCCACAATATGGATTTTAGGATAATATTCATGTGAGTGTTTAAATGCATTTGGGAGCTGTTTATTATTAAAAATATATTATTACTTTAATAAAATTTTGATACCTGCATTTCAGTATAATTGGTTTTCTTTTCCTTTGTAATTCTACATATTTTATGTTATGCTTCTAAAAATATTTTGAAAAGGGATTCAGATAAATATCCATTTACATTTTGATCTTAAAAGATTAATTGAACAGCTTTTTATATAGATGCATTCTTAAAAACCAAGCTATAATCCACTAATAGAGTGTAAGCTTTTTGAAGGAAAATACTTTTTTTAATAAAAAAATTCTTTTCACTGTTATCTTGATGCTGAACCCAATGCATTGTTCATAATATGTGCTTTCTAAATATATGTTGAATTAAATTGAATATTGAAGCATGGATAAATTTAACACATGGATGTCCAAGTTTTCTTTCACCCCTTCCTACTTTCAAAAATTCCACAGCTGAACAGATGTTCAGGGCAGCACACTTTAAGTCTCTTTTTCTGTGTCCTACAGCATGGGAGGACTTATAGTCAGCAACTTCCTTAAGAGTTTGCTTGGCTTTGTGTTCCTTGGTTGCTTTTATTCCAGAGTTAAATCTAACCATGTATATTGTCTACAGCTAAGATGGAGTCATAAATCCCTTGTCCCTTAATCCTTTCCCATACCATCTACTAGAGGGTTAAGAAGTATTAAAGGAATCACAGAGAATGGGGGTATAGTATTCCATACTGTAGTGTTTGATGGTAGCAGGGATTAACTGTGGACTCTAGGAATGTAGTAGACTGAAGTCTTCTAAGCCTTAGGCTCTCTTCACCTCTTCTTTCTCATTATCTTAGTCCTTTATAGTCTAGTGGGATACCTATAATACCTTTAAGACTAGTCAGCCATTTTGAAGATGAATATAATTGGTTGCTAGAGACGGAGACAGAGCTGGAAAGAGAAGAAGAAAGAGAAGTTGATGATAACAAAAATTCATGTGCACTATTGGAAAAATATCTGAGAGTTATAGACTGGATTACCACTGTCATTTTCTCTACCTTATGAGGAAGTCACTTCAAAACTTTCTGAAGTTCAATTTCTCCATGTGAAAAATAAAGTGGCTAGATTAACTGCTCTCTAAATTTTCTCCCACCTCTGCCATTCTATAATTCTATGACCACTGGCATTTCTTGAAATAGAGGCTATCTTTCCCATAAATACAATGATGGACATGGGAATTGTTTGCTTTTGGAGTCTTGGTTGTAATTGCTACCATGTTGGGATATGAAAGGCTATCATATGGGAGTGTGGAGGGTTTAGGCCAGGATTTCCTCCTTCATTTTTACCTGTGAGTAATCCAGTGTTTTTGCATTGGACTGTTACCAAAGTAGCTGTCAGGAGGGAGAATAGCCTTACTCCATCATTCCTCAAGATGGGCTATGCTCTGGTTTTAAGTTGCCCATAGTTGATGAGTTGAACCCACATTTGTATCCAAAGGGTTTTCAGTGTGAATTGCTTATTAATGAAATAATAAGAGGAGAGCATGAAGTGACTTTTAAAGCTCAGATAGTTTCTTCCCAGAAGCTCTTGAGGAGTAGGATAGCTTTTCCCCAGAAGGGTAAGCATAATAAGAGAACAGAGAGAAGGAATAACCTGAAGAGGCTATTTTATTCTATCTGAATGATGTCCTAATAGCTCAGTTTTCTGATCTGTAAAATGGGATAAAGTCTTTTCTCTGCTTCACAGGCATATCGTGAGGGTAAATGATATAATCCCTAATATAAGTTGTTTTGACCCATTAGAAAAGGCCTTTTGTGAAAGCAAAATTTCATTAGCATCATTATTGTTTTCCATCTCAAATTTCTGTCATTGTGTCATCATACAGTACTACTATATAATTATAGCATGAAAACATTATAATTTGGGCCTTACATGGTAAATCACACGGACATTCCCTTTGATTTTTAAGTACAATGATTATTGCACAACAATTTACAGAAATATAACATTAATTAGAGTGCATTGCTTGTCATTTGTCACCTTCTCCATTCAGTCCCTATACAGTTGGTAGAGGAGGTCATTAATTGATACCTGTGTTTCACTCACTAAAATGATGACCCATTCTTCCCATGACCAGAGGGATGTGGTGGAGAATTAATGAGGAAAATAAGCATAATTCATTCAAATTAAAAAGGAAGTGTTATACTTTGACAATATGCTCACACTAGATTTTAGCACTCATGTGAAGGTGCTGAAAAAACAACAATATTAATCTGGAGACCATAATTATCTAGTGCCCTATAGTAGGTATATTCTAGGGGTTCAGGTATTCATCATCTAATTTCTTGAATGGACGACATTGTCACTTATTGGAAGTGTGACTGTGGGCAAGACTCAAACTTCTCTGAGGTTCAGTTGTTTCATCTGTAAAATAAGTGTGATAATACCTAGTATACTAGTCCATATGATACACAAATGAAATGACAATAGCAGAAATTGGGTATTGAATCCCTCATCGACATAGACAAAGGGGGAGTGATGGGTGGGCAGAGGATGATACTTAACTAAGAATGATAGAGCTACTCTGGTCCAGTGAGGCTGCTCTTGCCAATCAGAGCTTCTGCCTTTCAAAGTTTAATATGACAAGATCTCATGTGATTCTTGACTTGTGCTTGATTGGCAAATTTATTATATTGACCTTCTGTTCTTATCTCAGTGCAGAGCTATGTCCTTACTTTTGTTTATGCTTATTCAGGATATGGCATCGCTATACCACTTAAATCTGCCTCTGTTCGACCCACTATCAAAAACTTGACAGGATATATCCCTGTTCCTTGTGTATCACTGCTTCTGATCAGAGGGACTATTCTTTCTGTGAAGGATGTCTGATACTGGGCACATTGCCATCATATTTACTGCATTTTCCATCTTCTCCATCATCCTCAGGTAGCTGGTATCACTGACTACAGAAATGGACTTTTAAAACACCAGGTTTATCATAACACTCCTCATTATTTGGGTTGGGTCTTCCATTTCCCAAAGACTAGATCTTTGATAAATCTGTGCTAATCCAGGAGAGGGTGAGACAAATTCTCTGTGCTAGCATCTTCTTGTATCCAATTTTTAGGAAGAGTCAAAGGTGTACTCCTTTAGATATACTGCCAGGTAAATCTCATCAGTCTTTCATTATTTCATCATTTGTATAGACTCAACTGGGCCTTGAGCTTTATGTATTCTTAGAATGCTCTATACAACCCAAGGAAATGGTTTAGATTCCCCCTAATTGGCACTTTTCCTTTCTCCCAGGATAGTCCAGACAACTCCTAGAAAAGCTTAGGGGACTAAGTATGATTGAGAAGAGAGAATGACCTCACTCTAGCATTCTTTCACATGTTTTGTAACTCTGATTTAAAATTGCTCCATGTTTGGGAAGTTGAACCCATACCGGTACCCCAAAAGTTTTCAGTATGAACTGCTTATTAAATAAAGTAATATTTTAAGGGAAGTGAAACTGTCTTTATAATCATTGTAACCAGGAATTCACCTGAAAAATGGGACTCCTTTAGCAAATGTAATGATGATGTTAAATGCTTGGATAAAACTGAGGGGAAGTCTTTATTCAACCCCAACAAAAGAAAGTATGCCCTCATAAGAAGCTTTGAAATCTGTCAATACTTGTTAAAATCTCCCTGATGAGGGTCTCTGAGAGTAGGGAGGATTTTACTTGTTCAATGTCATGACTGAGTTGGTGTACATTTGAGGTGAATCCTGGTATCATTTGAAGTCCTGGGACATGTTCCGTATAAAAGACTTAAGAACAATTAGTGACTTTGTTACAGATGACTTCGACCTCCAGTTGGGGTTGGTGACAGCACTGGAAATACGATTACCTGTTGTGTGGACCTGATGTTCCTAGTTTTGCACCTAGTTGTCATGGATTTTTTAACCTCTAGGTATACATTTTGAATCCCCCCCCCCATGCACATTATTGTTGTAGTGTTAATGGTTATTTTTAGAATATTGGACTAATTTATGTTTGTTGTTTTTTTTTACATTAAGCTCAGTTTTTTGATCTGTAAAATGGAGATAAAAGTATTTTCTCTCTGCTTCACTAGCATATTGTGAGGGTAAATGATATAATCACTGATGTAAATTGTTCTGACCCTTTGGAAAAGAAGGCCTTATATAATAGAAAAGCCCTATTAATGCTATGCTAAGATTGCTTTGAGATAATTTTAGTGTTGGAAGAAAATTTTAGGAACCTTGTCACCAAGGGGTGGTATGTTATTGGTAGTGGGACCTGCTTTTATTTTTAATTTTTTTTTTGTAGGCTGGGCTGTATTGGGATTAATAGATCAGGGAGGCCATTCTCAGGATCATCATTGATTTGAATTTTTTTTTATTGCCCAAAGCATAAAGATCCAATGTTTGAGGAGTTAGAGTCAAAAGTTTGAGTGGAGTTGTCATTTTCCTATAGGTACAAATTTCTTATAGGATGATCAGTTATTGTGCTCAATGTGGAGATGAAGGAGAGTAGAATTTGTTCTAAACTGTATCCTTTTAAATTTGATCTTTAGTAAAATTATTTTTATTTTATTTTATACTCCATGAAGCCCTTACAGAATTAAAAAAATTAAAAATATTTCATTGATATATTTTGCTTTTAGATTACCTATGTTTCCCCATGTACTTCTTTCCCTCTCTCCTACAAGAAAGCCATCCATTATCATGAAGAACTGGGAAAGAAAAAAGATCAACAAAACTGTTGGGAAAAAAAGAAGTTGGAAAAATCTCACATTCTCTGCAATTTCACAGTTATAGACTGTAGTCACAACAAAAGAATGGGGTGGTGTCTTTTCATTTCTCTTCTTTGGGGTATTGCTGGTTCTTTATAATTTCAGTTTTGATCATACTATGGTTGTTACTGTACCCATTCATATTGTTGTAGCCAATGTGCATGTTGATTTCATGGTACTGTTTATTTTGTATCAGTTCATGCATGTAAATCTTTCCATGTTTCTCTGTATTAATTATATTTATAATACCTTATAGGTAGTTATGTGGTACATCCTAAGTTTGACGTCAGGAAGACCTGGGTTCAAATCCAGCCTCAGACAATTACTAGTTGTCACTTAACTTTTGTTTGCCTCAGTTTCCTCATCTAGAGAATGGGGATAACAATGATAATAATATCTAGTTCCCAGGGTGGTTGTGAGATCAAATGAGATAATAATTGTATAGTATTTAGCACAGTGTCTGGTATATAGTATGTATAATATAAATGTTTACTATTCATTATTATAGCACAGTGATATTCAAATTCATTCATATACAAAAATTTACTTAGCCATCTCTTAGGCCTACCCCCCTCTGTTGAAGATCATCTACTTTGTTTCTGGTTCTTTGCTACTATGAAAAAGACTGTTTAAAATATTTTGATATATATATGGACCCTTTATATTTGTCAACAACTTCTGTGGGCTTTCAACTTGGCCTAGCAGTGCATTATATGGATCAAATGGCATGGGTATTTGGTCAATTTGTTTCAGAGCTTTACAATGCTCTACAGAATGGTTGTATTAATTCATACCTCCACCAACAACCTGTACCTGACTTTATATAACCCCCATTAGCCTTTTATTATATCTCAATGAATTCTAATCCCAGGCCAAAGTCACTGAAAAGTTTGACCTGGTCCAGAAAAAAGGAATTCTGTGATTAGTCTACGTCCTTTTCTTTAGTAATTGAATTTAAACTACCCACTTGATAAACTAGTAAAATTTAGCAGATAGGGGGCAGCTAGGTGGCACAGTAAATAGAGTACCGGCCCTGGAGTCAGGAGGACATGAGTTCAAATGTGACCTCAGATACTTGACACTCACTGGTTGTGTGATCAAGTCACTTACCCCCAATTGCCCTCCCTTACCCCTCCTAAAAGGAAAAAATTAAAATTAAAGAAAAAATTTTGCAGATGGAAAACAGCACATTTATTTCCATTATCCTCCTTCAACATCACTATAATCACAAGCAAACATTTAGAGTGTTCTCTTATAAATACTATTAATGTGAGGGGTGCTGATTCTAAAGGTCATTTACTAATATCAGTTTACAAACCACAATATTATTCTAAATGTTACTACCATAAACTTTCAGATGTGCTCATTGTGAGGTGTGCAATAGAGCAGTGGTGCAAACTCAAATAGAAATGGGTCCACCAAACTATACATAAATATTCCTGTGGGTAAATATTGATTTAGAAATCCATATATTAACATTATCTGTGATGTATTTTAATTTATTTTGTTAAACATTTCACAATTATATGTTTATGCGGTTAAGTGTTCTCAGGAGTGTTGTTTCATATGCATTGTGGGAGCCTATTGTTTTTGACCACTATATTGTAGAAGAAACATAATTCAAATGGAAAGCTAGAAGTGCTAGCCCTAAAATATATCTGCCTCTAATGACTATGGTGATATTTGATAAAGAACAAATCTTTCCTAGGCCATTCTTTAAAATAGTGTTGAACCAGATAATTTTCATGGTTTTGTCCAATTCAGATGAACCCTTTATAATGAAAATGTATTTATTGGGAGTGTCTAATGACCTTTTTGACTGAATTAAGCAAGTGGATTTAATTCAAATGACATATTTAGTCAACTTTTATTTATTTATTTTTTCCCCAAAATTTTATTTTTATCCAATTACATATAAAACAAATTTTAACATTCATTAAAAAAATGAGTTCAGGGGTGGCCAAGTAGCACAGCGAGTAAGAGCACCGGCCCCAGTGTCGGGATGACCTGGGGGATTGAATCCGGGCTCAGACACTTAGCATCCACCCAGAAACACCTGGCTGTGTAACCTTGAGCAAGTTACTTAACCCCAACTGTTTAGGGGTGGCCAGGTGGCTCAGCGAGTAAGAGCACCGGCCCCAGTGTCGGGATGACCTGGGGGATCGAATCCAGGCTCAGACACTTAGCACCACATCCACAAATAACTGGCCTTGTAACCTTAAGCAGGTTACTTAACCCCAATTGCTTTAAAAAAATGCGTTCTGAGTTATCTCCTTCCCTCCTCCATCCTTGAGAAGGCAAGCAATTTGAACTAGAATATACATGGGCAGCCATGAAAAACATTTTTATGTTAGTCATATTGTGAAAAGAAAACACAGTCCACAAGAAGAACAAGAAAAAATAAAGTTTAAAAAATATGCTTTCTTCTGCCTTCAGATTCCATCAGTTCTTTCTCTGGTAGTGGATAGAATTTTTTATCATAAGTTCTTCAGAATTGTCTTAGATCATTGTATTACTGAGAATAGTCGAGTCATTCACGGTTGATCATTGTATAATATTGCTACTATTGTATGTTATGTTCTCCTTGTTCTACTCACTTCACTTTGCATCAGTTCATATGTCTTTCCATGTTTTTTAAGCATCCTACTCATTTTTTCTTATAACACAATAGTATTCCATTACAATCAAATAACACAACTTTTTCAGTCATTCCCCAATTGATGGGCATCCCCTTAATTCCTAATTCTTCACCATCACACAAAGAACTACTATAAAAATTTTGGTACATACAGGTCCTTTTCCTTTTTAAAAAATCTATTTGGGATACTAACCTGGGAGTAGTATCATTCAACCTTTTAAAAAATGAAGTGAAATTAATTAGAATTTACTAAATCAACCTTCTGTTATTAGCACCATATCAGCACATTCTGTGAAGAATTCTTTCTGTGCAGGTAAACATTTGAGAAGGAAAAGAGGGGTGGATAAACTTCATACCTTCTAGTAGTATAACATCAGTCTGCAATTTTGACACACAGTTGATGAGTCACTGCTCACTTCAGGGCATATACTCATGATTGTGTGTATGTGTGTTTGTGTGTGTGTGTGTGCCCTCAAAGGACTCATAACCTCTCTTGTTGACATGCCATTTATACTAAGGGCAGTTCATATTGCCTCTGGTGCCATTGGACAGACTGATGAAGAATCCAAAAGAGGTATACTTATGTCATGAATCAAAATAATACAGTGATAATAATAGGAAATGATAAAGAAAAAATATAGTCTTGTGCTTTGAGGAGGGATGTATTCCATTTCCTTTTCTGCTTTCTAACCTTCATTTGGTCCATAGTGAAAATGCCCCTTAAAGGTAGAGATTGTCTCACTTTTGTATTTATAGCAAAAATCTGACACATTACCTGGATTATTGTGGATGCTTAATAAATGCAATGACTGATTAAAGAAGGAGAGTGAGCAACATATCCCAAAATAACAAGAAGAAGGTTTCATATGTGTGTACTGAGACTTCTTGTGCTCATGACTATAGTCTTAACTATTGACTTTTATCTCAAATCCACCCCCTTCTTTTTTTTTTTGCCTTTTTGGAGGGCAATTGGGGTTAAGTAACTTGCCCAAGGTTACACAGCTATTTTGTGTGTGTGTGTGTGTATGGGGGGTGTTAAGTGTCTGAGGCCAGAACCAAACTCAGGACCTCCTGAGTCCAGGGCCAGCACTTTACTCACTGCACCACCTAGCTACCCCAAATGTTTTAAGAGTAATTAGCCATCATACTGGACTTTTTCTTTTAAGCAATTGGGATTAAGTAACTTGCTCAAGGTTACACGGACAGTTATTTCTGTGTGTGGTGCTAAGTATCTGAGCCTGGATTCGATCCCAGGTCATCCCGACTCTGGGGCTGTGTAATGTAATGCCAAGGAAAGGCAACTTCCCAAGGTTCAGAATACCAGCATAGGTGCTCTCCATTTTATTCAGTGACAAATTAAGAACAGAGAAGATTAAAATATGACATCATTCAAAATACAGCGTTTACTAAGTGTGATTAAATAATCTCCAAGGACTACCCCACCCCAGGACCTTCCAATCATTCAATCAATTACAAAGTCCCTGTTCTAAATACTACTCCACCCCTAGGCTGTACCTTCATTTAGTCCATCACAAAGCCCCTCTTCTCAAATGGAGATTAGTTTCCAATCATAAGTAAAGTATATTCATTTGTTCAATCATAGAACACAAAAAGGTCAAAAGTTCCCCACCCCTGGATCACAATTGAATCTACCCCAGAGTTACAACAAGTTTAAGCACATCCTCTGTCTGCAGAACAGTCCTAGGACTCCTGAAAACATTAGCAAAACCCTCTCCCAGGATTTCTGTAAACATACAACAAGAGAATCCTTCTTCAGGGCTTCTGAACCAAAAGAAAGGTTCCCAGACCCCTGCAACAACAGCACTGTCCTTCATCAGTGGACCGTATTCACTCTCTGTCTGCAGGACAGTCTCAGGAGCCCTCAACCAACAGCCAGGCTCCAGGACTTCTTCAACAACAGGACTGTCTTTCACCAGTGGACAAATCTGGCAAAACAACATCAAAACAGACAGACAAAGTACCAGCAACACAGCCATGTCTCCTCAGTCCTTGGCAGCTCCGGAGGCAGGTCTCAAAAGTCCAGGGCAATTCAAAGTGGCCCTCAGCAATCCTCTCAGTCTCTCTCTGCCTCCACGAGGGTGCTGCTTCCAAAAAGTTCTTCTGCCTCTCTCTTGTGTCTCTCCAAATCTATGTCACCAGCTCCTCCCAGTTCAGCACTCTCTTTTCACATCAACAAGTCCATCCCACAAGTGGGATTAACAAGCTCTGGGTTTTAACACAATCAAACCAAAAACCAAGCCAATACAGGGGAATCTTTAAATGCCATTACTATTACAGGCTGGTGCTCTTACTCACTGCACCACCTGGCCGCCTCTCACCCCTCTTTCTTTATGTTGTTATGCTTGAATTTAACTTGACTGTTCTTTTTACCTCTTTTCTACCAGGCATTGGTATCTGATCCTGACTAGTCCCTTTACTTTCATAACCCTGTTCGCTCTTCTTCCACTCAGCCTTGCCCCTGATACTGCTATTTCTGACCTGCTGGGTCAAAGATCCCACTGGCTTTTAACCCATACCTCTTTATTTTGGGTGAAACCATTTATCTAGTGCCCTTCTCTTAAATTCCCCATCTAACCTTAATACTCTATCAAAATAAACAGGGGAAAAACTGAAGCCCTTCAAGATTCAGTGTTCATATGGCTGCTTAGTTCAGGATAAGCCTAAGTAATGCAATCCTCAATCCCAAAGAATGTCATCTCCTGAGACCATAAAAGGGCACCATAGTCATTATGATACTTTGGGGAAATTGTCTAATTATACTACCTGATTTTACATTCTTTTTGGATTAAACAAAAACCACATATATATGCAAGAACTCAGAGCCTGGGGCTTGAGATCAAAACTCACAGTAAGGTGAATAAACAGAATGTTGCATCAAGCTGCCTCCAGGGAGGGAGGAAATGAGGTCAGTTTTAGCACTACTGGAGGCAGCAGAACACCTGTACTAGGCAAAGGTGAGTATTGTGAAACATATGACCTTGATACTAACAGGTGTAGTCATAGTAACCATGGTAGTCATCAATGTGGTGAGTATTCTGTGGTCCACAACTGAAAAAGACTAGAAACTTGTTGCACTGAAACTTTAGCTCAAGTTTCTTTCTGTAAGTGTGTGTGTGTGTGTGTGTGTGTGTGTGCATGTGCATGCGCACACACGCATGCATGGGGGTGGAGAGAGGCATAGAGAGACTCTTTAGTGGTGTAATTTAACCTGCAGAATAACTCAATAGAATGTCAAGTTACTTTTTGGAAACCATCTCCCTACTGAAAACAGGGGACTCTTCCCTTCTCTTTTCTTCTTCTTCTATATCTGGAACTGTTTATTCCTGGAACCCTATTTTTCTGAATACTGATTTTCAGATGTCACCCATCCAGGTATGGGGCAGTGGCCCTCAGTCTGTAAGTTCTTACGAATGTGTGTTTCAGCACTTGGAAAAGAAATTGGCATTATCAATCCCAGAGCAAGTGTAATTATCAGAGCAAATGGGAGGATCACTGAGCTTACATGACAATCTTCAGACAGCTTCAGGAGAATGGATACCTGCCTCAACCTAGAGATAAAGGATGAGTGATCAAAGTGTTGGTGACCCTATTTGATAGATAAATTTATATTGTTCTAAGGCAGGGATGGGAAACCTATGGTCTAGAGGCCACATATGGCCCTCTAGGTCTTCAGGTGTGTCCCTTTGACTGAATTCAAACTTCACAGAACGAATCCCCTTAGTAAAAGGGTTTGTCCTGTAAAACTTGGACTTAGTCAAAAGGTTGTACCCAAGGGCATAGAAGGCCACATGTGGCCTCAAGACCCAGGTTGCCCACCCCTGCAAGGCTTATGAAGCACTTTGCAAATATTTCATTTGAGCCTTTCAACAACCCTGGGAGGTAAATGCTATTACAGATGAGGAAACTGAAGAAAACCGAGGTGAACAGAGGTTAAGTAAGGGTCACACAGCTATTAAATATCTGAGTTCAGATTTGAACTTAGTTATTCTTGACATGAGGTCCACTGTCTATGTAACTATCTCTGTGTGATCCTTGTGAGCAGAGACAGTCTTTACCTTTTCTTTGTATCTGCTTAGAACAGGCAATTATTAAATGTTTGACAGACATGTTCATGAAGAATATGGCAGGCTGAGGATAGTAGAGGAGGTATTAAGAACTGTTGAGTGTGGCAAATATGTATGTTGGTTGATGTGTTTTTCCTTCATTCTAGAAGAGGCCCATGACATCAGGGAGATGGTGACATGACTTGCAGTTGACCTGGATTTGAGTGAGGGAGGGATGTGCAAGGGCACCAGCCTCACTTTCTCCTCCAGAGTCATCTGGATCTAGTGGCCAGATATTCATCAGGACAACTGGAGATGGCCCAGGATGCAATGGGAGACCCTGGCACTTTTAGGCTAAGGTCTTTACAGGTTCTCACATTGAGTGAGGTCACACCCATTCAGTGAATAGGCCTCTTTAAGAAGTGAATAATGGAGCTGCAAATAGGAAGGACATTCAGAGGAAGAGATCCTAGTTTTGATAACTTCTTTTAAGGGCAGAATACCAAAACATATGGTCTAAAAGAGCTCATTTCTTCCTGGACATGGATACTGAGTTCCTAAGTCTTCATATAATTAACAAGTATTATTCTGTGGAGGGTCCTTGTCACCACTCTCACATTGTATTCCAGGAATTCTTAGCATTTTTTGTATATGTGTCCTAGATGCCATTGGCAGCCAATGAAGCCTATGGATCCCTTCTCAGAATCATTTTTAATAGCCTAAACCAAATTAGGTAAACTTAGAGTGGAAAACAATTGAGATTCTATTATCAAAAGTTAAAAAAAATGTTCATGGACTCCATGTTTAGAACCTCTGCTCTACAAACTCTTTTGGCTTGGGAAAGTGACCTGACAGCAATACATGTAGCACAAGAAGTTATTCATGGAGAGCTCCGAGACTGGAGAATATACCTTGATGTCAGGCACTGGTTCTCATAATCTTGGAATCTACCACAATGCTTACTAGAGCTTCCTCTCACTTGCTTCTATTTCAGAATATTCCCAATCCCTCCTCAAGACAGACTGTTGCTTTGTTTTGTTTATTTACTTTGAAACTAAACTTCTTACCACTTATCCCTATTTGCTTCCCATTTGTTCCTATTTAGCTCTTCACTAGGCTTATCTTAGTCCCTCTATCGACCTGTCTTTCTAAATGGACAGAATATCCCTTGAGCCCCACTAGAATATTCTCACAACCCCAGCTGTAGCTTCACCTACACTTATGTTCTACATTTGTTTCCTAAGTCTTTTTGGGACAGAAAGATCTGGGGAAAAAAAAGTATAGATTACCTTGATATTCCTTTGTCTATGAGGATCAAATGAGTTTACATATAAAAGTAGTAATAATTACTACTATTACTACTACTACTACTATCACTATTACTATTACTATTACTGTTATTTAAAAGATTAGATGAGGAGGTGGTTCTATGGAAAGCCATAACCCTTATTATGAAGAGAATGGCAGCCTGAGGACAGTACAGGAAGTATTGGGAACTGTTGAGTGTGGCAAACATGTATGTTGTTTGTTGTGTTTGTTCTTTATTCTCAAAGAGGGCCATGACATCAGGGAGACCATTTTTGCCTTGTATGTTACTGAGTTTCCTTAGACAACCAAAGAAAACAAACGTTGCTCTAGTTCTCTCTGAAGGATTTTGAAACGTTATGGTTCAAATGGCTAAAAAAAATCACTTGCCTATCATCATTGGGAATAAAAGGTTTATTTTCACAAAAGGGCTTTAATGTCACTTTTCTAGGAAGAATAAGCTGTTCTTTGGTCCTCTTTAGATATTCAGTTGTGGCAGCCAGGCATGAGGCATATTAAGCCTGGAGAATTTTCCTTCTGTTCTGGTGGCTGCTATTGATTTTACCTACTAGGATATTTGGCTTTTTCATAAAATGAAAAGTTATTCACAAACAAAACAGGAAAGCAGTTTTTAAATCCTTATATCTGCAACTCACATGTGATTCAACATATTCCATTTTTGACTAACTGAAGAATATTACCAAATCAATAGTTTTGAGGAGCCAATATAAATCCAGAGATTGTGGAAGTCATAGATAGGAAACCTAAAATATTTCTGCATGCCTATTTTACCTGGAAACATAAATCAGGAGATAAAAATGACTTAGTAGCCTAGTCAGCTAACTATGCCTACTGAGTCAAACATTTTTAATAATGGACTCATTAACTCATCTGAATGACCAATTTGGTACTTTTACTAACAATCATTCCTTTTTTCAGTATTGGTTAGACATGGTCTGTGTATGATGATGTCAGTTTTTTGGAAAGTTGTGCTGATATTCATCCAAGTTGGTTAAAACAAAATAAAGACTTGAAAATAACATGAATCTGTTTAATAACTTCTGCTGGGATCAGATGGGCATTTTTAAAAATTGCCTTCCTTTGTTTATATAAATATCAAGGTGTGATGCAAGGAACTGAGGTAAAGGCAATTGTAGGTAGACCCAAAGAGAATTTTTATCTATCCATAGAGCCATTTTTCCCTCTGTGCTATTCATTTTTTCCCTTTTGTCAAATAAAGAGAAATAACACTTTTACATATTTTTTATACTTCAGGCAAAAAATACTGCACATTACTAGGAACTTGGATGTAAAGCCACACATGAACAGCTTTCCAGACAACTGCTGCTGTGAATAGCTTTCAAGATTCTGATTACATAGTATAGTGAGCTCTCTATTCAATAACAAATCAGAGCAAAACATTCATAGAAAATCAAAATACAGCATTCACCATATCAGAACTCAACAACTTATCACTAAAAATGGCCACATAGTTTTCACCAAAGGGGGTCACATAGTTTTCTTTTTAAGTACATTCATTTAGTTAATCACAAAATCCTTAATTCAATCACAAAGTACAAATTCAAAGTTCTTCACCCCTAGGTCACAATAAATCATAATCTTCTCAGTCAATTTACAGTATTCAAGTAAAGTCTTCTTTCACTTTGACTTGAGGTTGGCTCTTAGCTTCCATGGTTCCTCTTCCATGGTCCCAGCTCCAACTGTTACCTGGGTTCAAAGGCAGGCAGTTCCCAGCTCCTTGTCCAGTTCTCTGTCCAGTTCCAATTCCATATTGAAGTTCACAGTGTCCAGTCCGCCTCAAATCCTTCACAGTTCCTGTTTCTAGGAAGACAAAGCTTAACAGAACCACAATCATATTCATGCACATTGCCAGCACCATTATCAATTCACTATCTGCCTGTGAAATCAGCACAGACCCACAAACAAGGTCTAAGAGGTCAGCACAAATCATCAGTAAAGTCCCAGGACCTCCAAAACCCTCCTCCAGGACTTCTGTAAACATACAACCAGAAAATCCTTTTTCAGGGCTTCCAATAAGGTCACAGAGGTTCTGTACAAAGTACCACAAACAAACATCAACACAGACAGAGCAGACAAACAGAGTGCTGGAATATCACAAGTTTTCTCCTTCTTGACTCTGCCACAACAAGAGTCCTCTTCTCAGTTCTGCTGTCTCTAGCCAAGACCTCTCCTTATATATGGTCATTATCCCCTCCCCTTACTGTTGGAGGAATTCATGAATTATAGGGTTCACAAGTTGTGGTGTTCACACATTCTGTTTCTTAACAGACTTGGTACAAGGCTAAAAAGAAACCTGACCTGAAACAAGGTGTTAATTCAATGGCTGAAACAAGGTGTGAACTACTTCTGTGCTTGCCATTACATTGGGAAACTGTGAAGTCAAAGGGAGCAAATTAAAAATAGGGTGTGTGTGTGTGTGTGTGTGTGTGTGTGTGTGTGTGTTGAAGGTGCCTACAATGCCATGGAACAATTTAGGAGTAGCAAGAATGGGCCTTAAGTGTGGTGCTTGTCCATTGAGGCTTTTGTAGGAGTTCTTAACCTGTGCATCATATTTTTTTAATTTTAATAACTATTTGAATATAAGTGGTTTCTTCTGTAATCCTGTGTATTTTATTTTGTGTATTGAAATACATTGTTCTGAGAGGTCCATAGGTTTCACCAGACTACCCAAAGGGTTTGTCACACATGTACACAGACACACAGATACAGACACAGACACACACACACAGTTAGAAATCCCTAATGGAAGTTTATAAGGTAGAATGGGAGTAATGATTAAGGGAATGTGGAAAGAATATATGAAATGGTGCTAACACTGGCTCTGATATTATTTTAAAATGATATTGAGAGTAAGACAATAGTGTATTTAGAGAGTGGATTGATGTGAGGGTTGTTTTGGGGATGGTGTGCCAGCACATAAGAGTCAGTCAGTGTATTCTGAGGTAATTGTAAAGGTTGGAAGCCCCGGCTGTTCACTAAAACTTTCCTTGAGAGAACATAATCAGGCAGGCATGTGACCCGCTTTCTAGTGTCAGGGTAGAAAATAAGAGGCTGTCTGTATTTGCAAGGGTCCCCAGTTGGAGTCTTGATTCAGGAGTGATCTTCCCATGTATATACCTTAATTTTCCTGCCATCAAAAATGTCAAAATTAGCCATTTTAGTTCTATATTCTAGGTTTTTATTAAATCACCAAAGAAAACTGCCATAGTATCAGAAGGCTAATGACAACAATAACAGCTTGTATTTACATAGCACTTTAATATTTGCAAAGTGCTTTATAAATATCTTCTTTTGTGCTCATAAGACCCCTGAGATGTAGGTGCTATTATTATTCATATTTTATAGATGGGGAAACTGAGGCAAAGAGAGGTCAAGGGACTTGTCCAGAGTCACAGAGCTAAGTGTCTGAGGCTAGATTTGACCTCAGGTCTTTCTGACTCTAAATCCAGTGCTCTATCCACTGTGTCACCTAACTGCAAATTTATAGAAACAAATATTCATAGAGGATGAAATGCTAGGATCAACTTGACCTGTTCTCAATGGCATCAATTCTACCCCTGAGAGAGAATAGCAAGTTTTCTCATATACCAGTCTTCATTGCTCACTACACTAAGCTAATCAATGCTGGTTCATCTTGGAGCATATCTGATTATCTTGGAAATACAAGAAGGGGTGGAGTGGGTGGACCATCTCTAGTTTCTGGCAGTTACCCTTCAACTGGGGGTTCCAAATGTTGTAGGGAACAGAGTTACATGAGAGACGATCATGTAACAGGCAATTATCTGTATTGTGTGGCGGGGAAGGTAATGCTCACTCAAAAGAATGATTTAGACTCCATGCACACAGACTGGCTCTGAATTAACTGTGTCTCTGAAAAAGGAAAGGGATAGAAGAAAAGAGACATCTACAGTAGATGTCATTATGGACAACTCAATGAAGACATTTCCTCCTCGTCCAGTGGCAGTCAGAGCAGCCGATAACACACAAGGCTGTGTGAAGGGGACGAAAAATAAGAAGGGGAAATATTATCTTGTCATTGTGTAAATCAATGGTACATCCTCACTTTGAATAATGCAGTCAAGTTCGGGCACCTTATCTCAAACAGGATATAAATGAAAGGGTAAAGGGCCAGAGAAGGGCAGTGGAACTGATTAGAAGCATCGGGGGGAAAAAGTGGAAGCAGGAGCCAAGAGGGCAATTCCATTCAGAGAGAGAATGAAAAGATTAGAGTTGTATATTATGGAAAGAGAAAGAGTGTTGAGAGATCAGATAGAGGCAAATGAAGTAATGAAGAGTCCCACAAAGGCCATCTGGGTGTCCCTATTTATCCTGTCTCCTGAATTAAATGGCAATGCATTTGATACGGATGAAAAGAGCCTCCAAGTGTAGAAAGTATCTCTATTTCAACGAGGATCCTGAGGCTGAATTTTTATAAGAAATGGAATCTTCATCTTTGTCTAACTAGAAAAGAATAAAAAATCCACAGGGTTGGAATCAGGGGGACTGAATTGGTATGGTTAATTTGGAGTTTCTCTTGAACCCCAAAGAAGATCTTTGAAGGTAGGAATATTAAGAAATTATCTTAAGAATTATCTTATTAAGAAAAGAAGAAGGATTTTGATATAGGGAAGTGGGTAATGCTTATCTAGAAAAGGAGGCTAGGGTTGGAAACTCACCTCCAAAACTTAATTAGTTTTGTGATTTTAAGTTTTCATGTGATTTCTTGTTGTGTCAAGTCACTTATCCTCTCTAAGCGTCAGTTTCCTCTTCCTTAAAATGGAAATAGTAATACCAGTAGCAGCTATTTCACAGGGTCATTAGAGAGAACCTTCCAAAGCAGTATGCTTTGGAAAAATCCCTATATAAATATCTCTGGGCATAATAAGGTCAGACACTGAAATGCCATTACAGATATACTCTACCTGACTCATAGTAGATGCTTAATAAATGCTCATAATTGATAAAATTGGTGAGGTATGCGGCCAACCTGAATGATAGCCTGAAATTGGGAAAAAGAGAAGCAAAAATAACAGCACTTTTAGTAGTGTGACACAGTAGAAAGAATGCTGGTTTTGGTGTCAGAGGACTTGAGTTTGAATCCTTCCTCTGATGCTACTAACCTGTATGACTTTAATCAAGTTACTACATTTCTTTGTAAATTTCCTCACCTGTATTAAATCCAATTCCTCTGAAGTCCCTTTTAGCTCTCCTTCTATGATCTTATAATGCTGCCCCCTCTGGGGAACATTTTGCTCTTCAGGTGGATCTGTGAACTTTGAGAGGGTATTTGAGAGATTTCCTTCAACAGAGTCAAAAGGAAGGCATTAGGTTGAGTGATTCTTCTGTTATCAGTCATCAGTCAATTCACTGGACATTAAGTGAGTGTCTAATATGTACAAATCAGAGCCCTAAGAACATTGGGAATTGTAAAGATATAAGACCAGGTCCTTGACATGAAAGACTTCAAAACTGAATTGGATAAACAATACCTATATACATACCAAGATAACAAGGCAGCATGGGAAAAGTGGTAAGTGATGTAGATAGCATGTATTCAAGACTCAGAGGATTGAAATATCAATCTGAACTGAAGTACCTTGAATGGCCCAGGTAAGTTTCATTTAAATAGAGTTTGAGTTGGGTCTTAAGTGATACATGGGTTTCAAATAAATGGAAAAGAAAGTGGCAGGAACAGATTGGCAAAGGGGTTAAGAAAGAACTGAATTTGAATCCTGCCTTTGATGCTTAACAGCTGTCTGACCTTGGGCAACACATTTAGACTTTCTGAGCTCCACTTTCTTTGACTTGTAAAATGAAGCTAATACCTATAGTAAATATCTCACAGGGTTGTTGTGAGAATCAAACATTTGTCAAATGCTTAGTAAATCTTAAAGCACTATTTAAATGTCAGCTATTATTATTCCAGGCAGAGATATAATATAATCAGAGGCATGGAGATAGAAAAGTGTGTATTTGGGAAACAATAAATGGACCCATTTGTGGAGTGTCTGGAGAGTTTGAATAGATAAGTGATATGTTTGGAAAGGTAAGTTAGAGCAAGATTGTAGAGTTTTCAATGACAGGCTAAAAAGTTAAGATTTTATTTTGTACAGGGTGTCAAGTCATGTAAGTTTTTTGAAAAAATGAATCATTTAGGAAGGTTAATCTGGCAGCCAGCATCTGGGATGAAAAGACTCAAGGGAAGACCAGTACGGAGATTTTTACTGGATAATAGACCTTTATGTTTTATCCGGAAAAGACTTTGGAAGTCATTTGTTTGTCAACCCATCTCATTTTGGAGGGGAGAAAGCACAGAACCACAACATCCCGTAGCTAATTAGTACATAGCCAAGAATGACAAAAAACAGTAACTCATACTGTAAGATGTTTGGAATCAGGTTGATGCAGCTTATAACTATGAGTCTTTGATCCCAGTTTGGTTCAGATATTTATTTTTCCTTTTTTTCTCCTGAGGTCCACTTTTCAGAGACTACTATAAACAATGCATGTACCTGGCCATTTTCTATAGACAACCAAAGAGTTAATTCAAGTGTTTTCTTTAGCTCATTGCTTCCATTTGCAAATTATTCATTTCTCAATATCTTATTTCATTACATTTTGTTGGAATTGCATTGGCAATTTTAGTGATTAACTTTCATTTGCAGATAATATGCTGATAGATATTAACATAATGTCAAAACAATTTCTTACAATTATTATTTAACCTTGGTCAAATCTCCATTTCACCCACCCCACCTCTATCCATGGACCTTTATAAATAAGATATAGACAATATATTGCTCACTCAAAGTTACTGTAAAGAAGGAAAGTGATGAACTGGCACATCTCTCTAGGAATGATCAAGCCTAGCAAAAGATGGTAGAGTTGACCTGTTTAGTACCATACCATGTAGTCCCTGGGAAGGACATTAGACCAATGTTGGTAAATATTGCTAAATATCTAAAGATGTCAAAGTCGAATTGTGCTAATTAGGAATTTGTTTCCATTTTAACCTTTGTTGCTTTTTCTGAAATGAATCATATTTTTTTGGTGAAAAAAGGAAAATAGTATGACATTGTAAAACAGCAACATGGCCTTAAAGGTAGTGATATAAGGAACATGGGCGAAACTGGTAAGAAAAAAATGGCAACTTATGTGATGGTAATGCTGCTGTGGCTATTAATTGGTATTTGTATACCATGTGTTATTCCAAAGTACTTCCATATACAATATCTCTTTTCATCTTTATAACATTTCTGTGAGATAAGCAGGGAAGGGATGATTACTCCAATTTTACAGATGAAGAAATAAGGCTTAGAGAATGATTTGCCCAAGATTAGAAAGCTAGTTAGTAGTAGGATTAGATGATCATTTGACATTGGTATCATTTTTTCCAACACTCACTTTCTGATTTCTTTCCCTAGGAGCTCCAAGTACAGTGCTCTTTCTATTAAACCCTGTGAAGGGGAATCAGACCTAGCAGTAGGCAGAAGCTAATGAGACAGACTAGATAATTCACAGAAATATATAGCAAGTTGTACTGCCTCACTTTCCTTCACCAAATAATGTGTCTATAGTCATCTAGCCAATATTCAGTCTGGTACTTATATTCTCTAAACCTAAGTCATCTTTGTCTCAGGAATAGCTTAAATATTGATCTTTTACATGTATTTCCTCAAATGAAAATAAATCAAGAACTATTTATTAGTTCTATGTGCCAAATGCTCTACTAGGCACTGGGGATAGTACTGCAATGAAGGAAGCAATCCCTACCTTCTATAGGACCTTATATTAAAATGGAGAAGACAAATATATACATACATGCATATCTTTCCATATATCTATCTTATAGGCCTATCTAGATATAGATGTGGCTGACTATATAGATATCTATAGTATGGATATAGATGTATATCTCCCTATAGCCCTGATTCATTTAAATCCAATTCACTTGCAAATCAAGACATCACATTCCTAATGTCATTAATTCTCTTTGAGAATGAAGGACAATGAAAAAATAGCTATAGGCATAAAGAAATAGTCACACATATAGAAATAGATGTAGATATAGAAGCAGATGTAGAGTGTTCCAAAGAATCTTTTTCCTCCTATATTAGGCTTTAATAGCTTAAAACAACACTAAAAAAGTTTTTGATACCCTGTATAAAGGGAATATGAACAAATATAATATAGATGCAGAGGCATCCTACTAGCAGTTGGGAAAGGCTTCATATGGTGCTTAGTTGCCTCTTGAAGGAAGAGAAGGATTTTTTTTGAAAAGAGAATGTAGGATTACAGGCAAATTGCATGCAGGAAGGAAGGGAAAGGCAAAAGCATGGAGATTGGAAATTAAGTGTCATTTGAAAAACAAAGAGAAAGTCAGTTTGGCTGGATCACATAGGGAAGGAGGGGGATAATGTTGAATAAGACTGAAAGTACAAACTGAGACCAGGTGGTGAAGGGATTTAAAAGCTAAAGAGTGGCTTTTTAGCTTATTCTAGAGATAGCAGAGAGCCAATATAGTTTATTGAATAAAGACAAATCACTTCAGCAATTGTGTGAAGTATGGATTATAATGGGAGAAATTTTTAGGAAGAAACCAAACCAGAGGTAGGGAACCTGAACCCTTTAGGCCACATGTGGCCTTCTAGGTCCCCAAGTATGACCCTTTGAATCCAAACTTTGCAGAACAAATTCCCTTAATAAAAGGATTTGTTCTGTAAACTTGGACTCAGTCAAAAGGTCCAACCCAAGGACCTAGAAGGCCACATGTGGTCTTTGTGCTGCAGATTCCTCACCCCTGGACTAAATTATTACAGTTACTGTATGGATAGAGATATCATTTATATGAGGTGGAGGCAGAAATGGAAAAAAAATAATCACAGTATCTGGCATTTATATAGCATTTTAAGAATTTAAAGGCACTTTACGTGTTATTTCATTTGATCTTCATACTGACCTCCCTGGATTCATTTAAGGCCCAAATAAAATATGATCTACAGATAGGCTTCAACAACCCTTCTTAATTTTAGGGCCTTCTCTCTCTTAATTATTTCTTAATTATCATGTATACAGCTTGATATGTATATGTGTGTATGTGTATTTGTTCTCATGTAGTTTCCCCCAATGGATTGTACGGACTATCTCTTGATTCTTTTTATATCCCTAGAACTTAGCATAGTGCCTGGCACATAGTAGGAACTTACTAAATGTTTTTGATTGATTGATTCTCACAACAACCCTGTGGGATAGATGCTAAGATCAAGCAATTTATTGCCTAAGCGAGATGAGGATGATGTCAAGGCTGTGAGTCTGAGATCCTCAGATGATGGTGGTATCTTCTATAGCAATATAGACTGTTTGGAAGGGGGAGGGATGGTTAGAGGGAAAAAATTATTTTTGTTACAGAAGAAAAATGTTGGGTTTAAAATGTGCTGTAAATCCTTGGCTTTGTAAAAGGGATGGGGGAAAACATGAATAGAACGGCACTAAAATGTAAACATCTATTCAGAGAGATTAACATTATTTATTGGTATAGATATTTTGGAGAGGGGATTTTATTATGCAATTTCAAATATGTGGAAAATCATATATTTTGCCAATATCCCATAGACAATTCCACCTATTACATCACATAAATGACTGAAAATGTAGGAAGTGTAAGATCCTGCTTTGCTTTTTGCTTCTTGAATATAAAAAAAAACATTTGAGTCAGTAGAGTCAAACATCTAAAAGTCTTTCCTCCAATAGGGTGTCTCCCTTCCATATATCAAAAGTATACAAGAGGGGGTGGAGTCAAGATGGTGGAGTTGAAACAGGGCTTCTTCGGGGTTCTGGCTCCCACCTGCCCCAATTCATGTAAAAAGTAACTCTGAACAAACTTTGGAGCTACAGAACCCACAAAATGACACAGAGAAGCTAAGGCTGTCCTCCTTCCTGCTGAGGACAGCCTTGCAGGCCTTCAGGAAGTGGTCAGTGCAGTGCTCTGGGAGCTGACCCCAGGTTTTAGCCTCAGGGCTGTCCTGGCCAGCTTGCCAGCTGGAGGGACTTTAGATCACCAGCAGTTGTGGCAGTTTTCAGAATTATCAACCCATAGATGGTAAAGACAAAGTGAGAGGTCAGTGCAGTGTGGACTTTGGGATCCAGGAGTTCAGGACTGTAGTCGGCTTTTGCCCCTGGGGCTAGAAGTGGCTGAGGCACAGCAGCCATGCAGCTGCCAAGTGCCTGCTTCAGCTCCTGCCTTGCAGATTGTAGGGGGACCAAACAACAAGTCTGAGGAGTAATTGCTCTTACTTTAACCTTCTTGGATCTGGATTGAAGTCTAGGGTGGAGGTCCTGGAGTGTGCGACCAGCTTGCCAGAGTGTGTGGAGGCTTCAAAGAGGGTACCCAAATAATACCTTTGGCAGCTGAGAAAACCCCAGTGGTTGGGATGAAGCTCCCCTGTTTAGTGGCAGAGTCCTACTGTGGCAAAAAGCCCAAAAGTCAAGTAATAGAGTGGCAACATGAACAGGCAAAGGAAGCAAAATAAACAGAGCAACCCAACTTTACACTTCTATTTTGAGGACAAAAACAATTAAATCATGGAACAGGAGCAAGACAGTGAAGTCAGAACTTCTGCACCAAAAGCTCCCAAGAAAAATATGAGCTGGTTAGAGCCACAGAGGAACTTAAGAAGGATTTTGAAACCAAATAAGAGAAATAGAGGAAAAATTGGGAAAGGAAATGAGAATGATGCAAGAAAATTATAAAATGACAGTAAACAACCTGACTGAAGAAAATAACACCTTAAAAATAGACTAACACAAATGGCAAAAGAGGCTCAAAAAGCCAATGAGGAGAAGAATGCCTTAAAAAGCCAAATTTGCCAGATGGAAAAAGAAACTCAAAAGCTCACTGAGGAGAATCATTCCTTCAGGATTAGATTGAAGCAAATGGTAGCTAATGACTTTATGAGAAATCAAGATACTATTAAACAGATCCAAACAAGTGAAAAAAATAGAAGACAATGTGAAATATCTCATTGGAAAAACCACTGACTTGGAAAATAGATCTAGGAGAGATCATTTAAAAAAATATTGGACTACCTGAAAGCCATGATCAAAAAAAGAACCTAGAACTCATCCTTCAAGAAATTCTCAAGGAATATTGCCCTGATATTTTATAAACAGAGGGCAAAATAGGGGTGGAAAGAACCCACTGATTACCTCCTGAAAAGGATCTCCAAAAGAAAACTCCTAGGAATATTGTATCCAGGTTCCGGAATTCCCAGATCAAGGAGAAATTATTACAAGCAGCCAGGAAGAAACAATTTGAATATTGTGGAAACACAATCAGGATAACACAGGATCTGGCAGCTTCTGCACTGGGGGATCAAAGGGCTTAGAGTATGATATTCTGGAGGTCAAAGGAGTTGGGAGTAAAACCCAGAATCACCTAACCAGAAAAACTTAGTATCATGTTTCAGGGGAAAATATGGTCATTCAGTAGAAGAGAGGACCTTCAAGCATTATTGATGAAAAAACCAAAGTTGAATAGAAAATTTGACATTCAGATATAAGAAGCAAGAGAAGCATGAGAAGGTAAAGAAGGAAAAGAAATCATAAGGAACTTATAAAAGTTGAACTATTTACATTCCTACATGGAAAAAGAATAATTGTAACCTCTGAAACTTTTCTCAGTATGAGAATAGTGGAAGGGAATAGAAATGTTTGTGTGAGTATATATATATATATGTATATATATATGTATATATATGTATGTATGTATATCTATATAGGAGGATATAGGATATATGGGTGTGTGAATACATACATGAATGTGTCTATATATCTTTACAGGTATACATAGATGGCACAGAACCAATTTAATAGGAAGGGATTACACTTAAAAGGTAAAATTAAGAGATGAGAGAGGAATATAATGAGAGGAGATGGGGAGACAGAATGGGATAAACTATCTCATTTAGAGGAGGCAAGGGAAAATGGTCACAATGGAGCAGAAGAACAGGATGGCAAAAGGGAATGGGTCTACCTTATTTTCATGGATTTGTCTTAGGGAGGGAATGGCATATGCACTAAATAAAATATATCAACCTAAAGGAGAATAGGAGGGAAGGGGACCAGAGGGGGGATGATGTAAGGGAGGGCAGTCTGGGGAGGGAGGGAAGTTGGAAGCACCCACTTTTGAAAAGGGGCAGTATCAAAGCAGGGAATAGAACAAGTGGGAGGTGGAATAGGAGGGAGGGAAATATAGTCAGTCTTTTACAATATATCCCCTATGGTAATGTTTTGCATTATCTACACATATACAACCTATATTGAATTGCTTATTTTCCCATTAAGGATGGGTGACAAGGGAGGAAGGGAATGAATCTGGAGTTCAAAGCTTTAAAATCAAATGTTTAAATATATATTATTATTAATATTATTTTACATGTAACTGGGAAATAAAATATATAGGCACTGGGGCATAGAGATCCACCATAGATTCCACTACTGGAAAATCTGAGGGGGTAGGGGAGAAGATAACGGGAGAGAGCAGATTGGAGGAGGGGATATCCAGTGGGATTCCTATTTTGGGGTGGTGGGTTAGGGGAAAAATGGGGAGAAAATTTGTAACTCAAAATCTTGCAGAAATGAATGATGTAAACTAGAAGTTAATAAAGCATTTGATAAAAAAAGTATACAAGAGTTTTTAATGTACAAGAACACACACACATATATACATATATAATATATGCTATATATGCACTTTTTCTCTATATATACACAGTTTTGTCTGATCCTATGGTCCATTAATAACCCAATGAAGAACAGGGCAGTAGATAATTGTCAAATTCACCACATTATTGAATAGATGATCTAGTATCAAAGAGGGATTACCTATGGTTGAAACATTTTGGTCTATCTTCTTAGGAAGGAAACACTAAGTAGATTGAGGACTGCCTATTGTTAGTCCATTGTTCAGACTATGAGATGTGAACATATGGACTACTAAGAAGCATTGTGGTATTGTGGGCAGAGAACTGGCCTAGCAGCCAGAAGACGTAGGTTCTGGTCTTATCACTGGTATATGATGGGTGTATGATCCTGGCAAGTAACTTCTCAAAGTTCTAGGTAATTCTCTAAGACTATAAGTTGTAGAGAAGGTACTGACTTATACTGGTGGAGTAAATTTCCTCATTGGGCATTCCTCATACCAAAATAATCATAGGTCCAGACTCTATCTTTTTCTCTCTTAGTTAGGCATGGTAAATGGGAAGAAATTGAGTCTTTGACAGGAGAATTG
Source organism: Petaurus breviceps papuanus (assembly GCF_028583685.1). Taxonomy (NCBI): domain Eukaryota; kingdom Metazoa; phylum Chordata; class Mammalia; order Diprotodontia; family Petauridae; genus Petaurus; species Petaurus breviceps. The sequence goes on along the minus strand of NW_027186296.1, from coordinate 63,738,989 downwards.
AAGGTCCATGTTAGTTCTTTTAATAACTCCAAACTTTCCCAGTGCAAAGTCCCATTATTAATTCACATTATTAATATTCCACTGGTGTTATTGTCTGGTTCTGAGTCACAGAGCTCTAAAGTCTACAAAAAGCTGGAAAGAATTAGCAAAGAGTTGAATGAAACATTGCATGGTGAGTGTGGGTAGGCTGCAATTCATTACTAATAAGAAATAGTAGTGTAGATATATGAATGTAATGTAATACTATTGTTCCATAAGAAATGATGAGCAGGCAGACTTCAGAAAAATCTGGAAAGACTTGCATAAATTGATGCTGAGTGAAGTGAGCAGAACCAGGAGAACACTACACACAGTAATAGAAACATTATACAATGACCAATTTCATTAGACTTAGCTTGTTTGAGCAATGCAATAATTTAAGACAATTCCAAAAGACTCATGATGGGAAATGCTATCCACATCCAGAGAAAGAACTATGGAGTCTAAATGCAGGTTGAAGCATACTATTTTCTCTTTTTTTATTGTCTTTTTTTCCTCAATGCCTTTTTCTCTTTTGTTCTGACTCTTCTTTCACAATATGGCTAACATAGAAATATATTTAACATGATCATGTATTTATAGCCTATATCAAATTGCATATAGTCTTGGAAAGGAGGGACTGGAGGGAGGGGTGAAAATTTAGAACTCAGTATCTTATAAAATGAATGTTAAAAGCTAAACATAAATTAATTAATTAATTAAAAAACAGAAATAATAGTGTAAGGGATATCACCAATAAATGTTTTAGTGAAAGAAAGATAGGATGGTCACATGACAAGAGTGAGGAATAATGGATGAATATTCAAAACTCTCCATTGGGATCCTCATGATATGAAGAGAAAGCAAGAAAGTCCTCTAGAACATTGGATGAGTTCCCTGTGATGAAGTGATGGAAATACCTGGGCAAGGAATAAATGTAATTTCCTTTGCCTTATTAGCAGGAGTATCAAAATTGATGAAATCATATTTCCCCACTTGACTATAAATTATGACTAAATAAACTATGTTGACTGAATTAACTAGATTTTTCACTCAAATGGCAATTTTTTTCTATTTTTTCCAATTATATATAAAAATATGTATATATTTTTAAAGCAATTGGGGTTAAGTAACTTGCTCAAGGTTACATGGCCAATTATTATTTCTGGCTGTGGTGCTAAGTATCTGAGCCCGGATTTGATCCCAGGTGTTTCTGGGTGGGTGCTAAGTGTCTGAGCCCGGGATTCGATCCCCAGGTCATCCTGACACTGGACCCAGTGCTCTTACTCACTGTACTACTTGGCCACCCAAAAACAAATTTTAATATTCATATATATTTTTAAAAAACTGAGTTCCAAATTCTCCCCTTTCCTTTTCTCCCTCCTCTATGCCTAAAAAGGCAAACGATTTGAACTAGATTATAAATGTGGAATCATGTGAAATATACTTCCTATTTAGCCATATTGCAAAAGAAAACAGAGCCCCCCCCAAAAAAAAATAACGCAGCCCAGCAACAACAACAAAAAGAAAGCTAAAGAATGTTGAAAAATAAAGGATGCTTCGATCTGCATTCAAACTCCATTAGTTCTTTCTCTGGAGGTAGATAGCATTTTTTATCATAAGTCCTTCAGAATTGTCTTGGATCATTGTATTGCTAAGAATGGCTAAGTCATTCACAGTTTGTCACTGTATAATATTGCTATTGTTCTCCTAGTTCTCTTCACTTCATTTTTTCATCAGTTCATGTAAGTCTTTCAAGGTTTTCTGAAAGCATCCTACTCATCATTTTTTATGGTATTCCGCAACAGTCATATACCACACCTTGTTCAGCCATTCCCCAATTGATGGACATAGGCTCAATTTTCAATTCTTTGCCACCACAAATTATTATTATTATTAGTCTCTTTTGGATATTGACTTAGAAGTGGTATTGCTGGGTCACAGGGTGTGCACAGTTTTATACCCCTTTGGGCATAGTTATAAATTGCTCTCCAGAATGTTTGAATCAGTTCACAACTCCCGAACAACAACATTTGAATAATTTTGAAATAGACCAAAATAGCATGTTGTAGTGGAAAGGAATATAACAGGAATCAAAAGGCCTAAATTAAAAGCTAAATACTTTTATTTACCGTCTCTGCGACTTTGGGCAAATTATTCAATTGAGCCTCAGTTCCTTGACTGTGAGACGTAAGGGGGTTGACTTGATAACCTCTGAGCAAAGCCCCAAATAGACATTTTGTTCTTGTGTCTATTCTCAAATTTCTTAATAAAAATTAAAGGGAGGAGGGCTCTTGGAATGTCAATATATGATGGTGGGAAAGGAGGAAGAAGAATGTAATGCTTTCACTTGGAGATCACTATACTTGGGAGGGAGGCAGCATCGGACTAGGCCAGGGAAGAACTAAGCTTGGTTACACCTACCTTGAGCGAGGGGTTGGGGAAGGAAGCAGGCCATCTAGTAGATTCCTAGATACAAAGGTCTGTTATTTCTGCTTTCTGAAGGATATAAACTGGTGTTAGTTTCCCCTAAATTCAGCCCTCCAATTTCCTCACCCTAGTTTCATCTTTGCCTTTCAAATTTTGTTCAGTCCTTAATTTATGGTCCATTTATCAATTGTTTAGATTATGTTTGAATGTAACCATACATATTATAGTAATTTAGGATAGTGATTATAGAGCATAAAGAAAACCAAGGTATTAAGGCAGTATCTGGTTATAGCACCTAGTGACTGTAGATAAATAGGCTGTTCACTTGAAAGGACTAAGACAGACCAATAGACTAGGGATAGCAATTCCACTAGTGAAGTTTCCATCATATTCAGGGACATACATACAAAGGGTACCTAGTAGAGAATTATCTATGGCTTTCCAAATATCTAATACAGGTCTTCTACCCCTACCTTGATCTCCTTCCCACTGCCACCAGTGGCATCCACCTGGGTACTACATAATTGGCAAAGGTGTTCATCACACTGCTATAGAAGAGATGTAAATGGAACAGGGATTTCTGATGGCTGATGAAATTCTTATGCAACTGTTGTAGATTACATTGTACTAATTATAGTAAGGCCCAGAAAATGGCAGAGTCTCCTATAGGACATTCATAGTCACTCAAAAGATTTTGGCCTAACTACTGATGCAGGAAAAACAAAACCATAAGGAATATTGATTATTAGTCTGTTGTTCAGACTATTATATTCAGTGACATGAACTATCTTTAGAATGCTTACATTGATGTGTGCTGGTATGTATGAATGTATATATGCTATATGGTGGATGGAGAACTGACCTTGTAAGCAGGAAGACCTGGTTTGGAGTTGTGCCACTGATATAAGCTGACTGCATGACCTTGGCAGGTAACTTAACTTCTCAATGAAGAGAGTTCTAGGCAACTCTCTAAGACCAGAAGTCATAGAGCAGGTGCTGACCTACATTATTGAATTAAGTTTCTCATTGAAAGGGGACCAATGGCATTTGAAAATTATGTCTTTGTACAATTAGGCTGCAAATGTACCTTTAAATGTGTCTAGACAGAACATTTTGCTTCTTATAAAATCACAGAATCACAGATGTAAAGTTGGAAGAACTTTTTTAAGTTATCTACCCCACTGCTCATTTTCATAAATGAGGAAACTGAGGCCCAGAGAGTTTAATTGGCTTCCCTAAGACTATGCCTTTAGTAAGTGGAAGATCTGGGATTTGAACTGAGGTCATATGACTCCAGATCCAGGACATTTCCACCCTTATTAGTTTCAGAATTTCCCATTCATTCTTGGAAAGAAAATGGTGATGGTAGTTCTGGTTGTGTTTACAAGATGGGAAAAGGTGATAATGATCTTTTTCTCTCTTGGTGACTCACGAACTTAACAAGATCTTGTGTACTTCCAGAGGAGTAAGGTCCATTTTCAGCTGAAAGGCAATCTCAAGTACAGCTTGCAATCTGAGAGCACGCCAACTAAGTTCAACTATGCAAATGAGGCATCAGTAAATTGAAACAGTTGTGCTCCTCATTAATTGGATTTCCTTTTTATTCACTCTTTTGCTATGTGCGTGCGTGCGTGCGTGCGTGCGTGCGTGTGTGTGTGTGTTCCTTGGCTCAACTGAAAGTTCTTCAAGAACAAAGACTGTTTTACCATTGTCTTTATATCCCCAGCCCCTAGCACAATATTGGTACATAATCAATACTTGAAAAGTGTTTGTTGATTGAGTGATTGATTATGATCTGCTTAGTTGTTTTAGTTTAAAAGAAATTTTGTTTTACTTAAACAGAAATGGCTCATGACCCCATGGAGATTTAGTGTTTCTGTTTATTTTAATCAAAATTTATTCTGTTTCTACTATAATAACACTGAGATATGATGCCAAACAAAGACTGGGATTATAAAACCAAGCTGAATGGTGGGCCAGAGAGCAACTTAACGACAGAAAAAAATCCATGATATGATTTCATTCTCTGGTGAAAATTGGGCAGACCTGTTCTCTTCAACTGATCATTGAAAACAGCAAAACATGAGGGATATAGAGTCAAGGGAACTTGTTTCATATTCTGCCACCAAAATGTACTAGCTGAACCACTAGTGAAAAAGCACCCTTTCTGAGCATTGATTTTCTCATCAATAAAATGGGGAAATTAGTGCTTTCATTACGTGTCTCTCTTGGTTGTTGTGAGCAAGGCACTTTGTAAACTTCAACACGACATAAATGTAATTGGTCATTATTACCAGTAATAATTCAATGCCCAACTCAAATTCTACCTGCTATTCAAAGTCTTTCCTGATAACTGAGTTGAAAGTGATCTCACTTAGCATTTTATTTCATAGCCCCTTCAACTTTTTTCTCACTTAATATATTTTAATTTGTTCTTTGTACATGTCTCATGTTTCCCATTACATTGAAAGCCCCAGGGAAATTCCATGTGTTATTTATACTTGAATCTCCTCATGTGCCCAACACAGTGCATTGAATATGTAATAGTTATTGTTGTTAAGTTGTTTTAGTCATGTATGACTCTTTGTGACCCCATTTGGGGTTTTCTTGGCAAAGATACTGGACTGTTTTGCCATTTTTTTTTGCTAACTCATTTTATAGATTAGGAAACTGAGGCCAACAGGATTAACTTGAGTGTCAGAGGCCAGATTTGAACTCAGAAAGGTGAGACTTGCTGATTTCAGGCCTGTCATTCTATCTACTTTCCCACCTAGTTGCCCCTGTTGAATATGGTACGTATGTAATACAAGTTTGTTAGACTTTTCTTTTTCCTTTTTGAGGAGAGTTTCTCGAGAAAACTGTAGTGGTTCTATTACTGAATTGGATTCACTCCTGCTTTGTATTAAGCTTCTTCTCTAGCTCTGTGTAGATATGGAGCTTAAAGGAAAATGAGATGGATAGAGAACATAATTTTGAGCATCTGCTTCCCTGAGTGGAGTTGTCATGAGATTAGGTAAGGAGGGGAGCCTGGAATGGTTTAGCCTAGTATAATCCAATTGACTTTTGTAGTTTGGCACTTTTATTATGCGTGGCATATTTATTATCGGTGGTTAGAATGATGGGAAATATAATGAAATTACATGACAAATGAAGAGAGCAACCCCAGATCAATGGTATCAGATACAGTAGACCATTTATTTATAGGGAAACTAGGTGGCTTAATGGATAGAGGCCAGGCCAAGAGTCAGGAAGACTCATCTTCTGGAGTTCAAATCTGGACTCAGAGACTTACTAGCTGTGTGACCCTGGGCAAGTTACATAATCCTGCTTGCCTTAGTTCCCTCATGTATAAAATGAGTGGCAAAAAGAAATGGCAAACCACTCCAGTATCTTTGCCAAGAAAACCCCAAATAGGGTCACAAAGGGTTGGATATGACTGGAACAACAATAAATTATTCCATTATAAAACTTTGGTTGTTTATACAGCAAAGAGAAGGGATTGTAGAAGAACCGAAAGACTTAAAGACTGGATAGCATTGGACTAAAAATGACAAACTCAAAAGGCCAAAAAATTAGTGATAAATAAATGGTCTGGTTGTTTAGGAAGAGATGGGAAATGATGAGAAGCCTTTTAGTGTTCCATAAAACTACACTCCTGTTACCTTGAACAAGATATATCAAAACAGATGAATAGGCAAAGGGCACTGTACCTACAACTGTATTTGGGATGTGGGGGATAAAGGGTTGAAGAGATATGAATGTTTTGATAGAAACACCAGGATGTCCTGGACTCCCTTATCTGACAGTAGGCTTTCTGTTATTTCAAATGTTCAAATGAAGGCTGTACATTCTTCTATTAAAGGTAGTAGTACATGTTCCTAAACTAAATGGGAGGTTGTCTGAGAAAACCTTAGGATTGCTTCCAGCTCCAAGTTTGTATGATTCTGTTATATGGTCCTGGCAGGAGTAACTATTACTTTTGTGCAGGAGACAGGGGATAGAATGAAAGTTACAGGTAAAATCAAAGGGAAATAAAATAATGTTTATTTGACCATATTTTGGGAGGTAAAGCCAGGGAGGACTGTTGGTGCCATCCTGTTATGCTACCAGACACCTATAGAAGTTTAGAGTTGGAAGAGAGCCTAGAGATATCTAGTCTAACCTCACAGCATATTCAGGAATATCCTCTCTAAAATTCTTGAGAGATAGTAATCTACTTTTTGTTTGACCACTTCTAATAACATAGAATACTGTAACTTATGAGAAATAGGTTCTGTAAGAGTGATTTCCTTGGTAGTGAGAACCTCCTAGGAGAGGAAATGCCCTCTGTCAATGTAGATAGGCATATTCTCTGTTATATGTCCAGAGTATTGAGATATTGCATGATTTGCCAAAGGTCACAATCCGATATGTATCAGAGGCAGTACTGGAACCCATCAATTTGAGGCTTTGAAGCCCATTTTTTATCTACTGTGCCACACACATTCTAATTCCCCAAGACAAGATGACTATCAACTGGAACTCCATTTCATGAAGTCTCTTTTACAAAGGCATTTGGGAAATATAGCCCCAGCTGGTTAGAGGTAAAATACCAGCCATCCATTTGACCATTTGAAAGAAGGCCTCTGAAAAGGAAATATGCTTCAAGGTCACAGGAAAGAGAAAATTATGGGTCATACATTTTAATTTGTGATGCAAGATCTTAGATAATTAATGAATGAATATGATATTGACAAGCTGATTTTTAAGACAAGGAGAAAGGAGCAATAAAAGGGGCTGGAGGTGAACACAGCATTAAAAAATGTAAAAGGAAATGTAGAGCAGCTGCTTAGGTATCTGAAATGGATAGTTGAGGCTGCTCATCTGACTTGCTGTGAGTTCTGTATGTTATAGGTTAGTCAGTCCCAACCCCTGTTGTGGTAGAGTAGATATCTAGCTGTGTATACTGCTGTACTATTAATTTCCCAAAGACTTGCTGCCAATTAATAACTAATATATAGGACAATGCTGGTCTCTCTTTGAGGCTGTAGATCAGGGTAGATTGACATTGGCAGAGGTTTGGACAGGAAGGGGCTATGAATAATAATAATACCATAAAAATAATAAAGTGAGGCAAGCAGCACTCACTGATGGTCTGGAACCACAGGGAATTTAAAGAGCACCCAAAACCAACGAGCTATAACTGCTCAGAGTGTTTTGGCTGATAGAAGTCAGTCACCCACCAGACCAAGACCGCTGAGACAGCACATTGAGTAGGAGGTAGAAGTGAATAAGTGTAGAATGCAGTTATTTTCAAGTTGTATAATTAAAAAAATAAAATGACAGTTCATAGACAAGTGAAGTATTTCTGTGTTTTAGTCAGATATTCTGAATTGATGAAACTAGCTGAACAATAAGTCCCATGGATCAGAAGTAGATCAATTGGGAAAAAAATCATTCTCCTCTAATCTAAAACAATTGTAAACTTCAGGAGGGAGAAGGATTTGAATGAAATTTAAGTTCAACTAAATTAAACCATTTATTAAGTGCCAATTATGAGCAATGTAGAATTGGAAAGGATCTTATTTGTTTTCTAGTCCAGATTCTTCATTTCACAGATGAGAAAGCTGAGATCCAGGGAGATCAAATGACTTGTCCAAGGATACACAATTTCTGAGCAACAGAGGTCTGATTTGAACCTAAATAGTCTGACTCCAGCAGTAGGGCTCTTTCTATTATGGTGCTAGAAATAAAAAGGTTTTGTAAATGTCAGTCCATACACCCAAGGGACTACTGGCTCACCTATATTGTAGAAACTAGGTATTATATATAGAGGTCATGGTTGCTTTTTCTCAGCAAGGGAAACAGACCATCACTAGAGAATAGATAATATCTTCTTTACCCCTGCTAACCATCTGACTACCTCAACCTGTATCTCATCTTTTACAATAGAGACCATAGTGCCCTTCAGAATATATTGCCTTTAGGAGCTATAGTTTCCAAAAAGAGAATGGAGTCTGCAATGAGGACATGCTCCTTTACAACATTTGGAACAGATCAGTTTAGTTATTTCAATTCAAACCATTTAATCTCGTTATGCATATACTCTGTGCAAGGCAGTACTCTAGTCATTAGGGAGAGACAAAGGGAAATGAGTCCCCCAAAGTATAGTGCTATATAATATATGCAAACAGTAAGGCATATTATTTGGAGTATTTGTTGTGTCAGTTCTAGCTGGGATGATTGTCCAGTCATGACAGTTTCAATAATAGCTCAGTGGAAAGAGTGCCAGATTTGGAGGCAAAGTACCTGGATGGGATTCCTAGCCCCGCCACTTGCTATTGATGTGATTAGTAGGAAGTTAGTCACCCTCTCTGAACCACAACTTCTTCATCTGTAAAATAGAATGTTAGACTTAATGGCCTCTAACACCCTTCTAGTGATAAATCTATGATCTTAATACCAGAGATAGACATCAACAACAATAGATAAGAAGATAGCCATATTTCATGAGAGTTGTGGTACATATACATGCATATGCACACATAAATACACAAATGTGCATATATATGTAGATATGTGTACATATGTGCAACACTGAATATATGTGTACATGCATATAGATATATATATATATATATATATATATATATATATATATAGAGAGAGAGAGAGAGAGAGAGAGAGAGAGAGAGAGAGGTTGTGTTACGTTACTTTAGACACTCTTAGGTGCTATACAAATGTAAGATTTTATTATGAATTTGATACATGGAACAATAAACTAACTAAGGAAGATCTCAGAGGTAATTTGGTTGAAACTTCACCTGAAGCAGCAATTTCCCCACGAAAATGTGCCAAAATATAATTGTATATGTATACACATGTATGTACTATGTATGAGTTTGTGTGTGTATAATTGCGTATCATCCCAATTCTGAATAATCACATAAGGCTAGACAATCTGATTCAATAAATCAAAAGCATAAACTAGACTTGAATGAGCCATCAATTTGAGCATTGGATGAAGGCAGATAGCACAACATTGAATGAATTGGACATGCTACTGGGTGTAACATATTAAAAAAAAACAATTGATCCAATGATGAGTTGGTCAATTGTCAGACTAGTTTAATAGTGGAAGAATTTCAGTTCAGAGGAGCCAAACCCCTGAAACAAGTTTTTGTTTTTTTGGGGGGGGAATCCTATCAATTGAGAAGTTGACAATGGGTAGTTTCTCTCTCTCTCTTTTAATCTCTGTTTCTTTCTTTCTTCCCCCCCCCCTCTCTCTGTGTGTCTCTCTGTCTCTATCTCTCTTATCCCCTCTCTCTCCCTTCCCTGGCCCCCAACAATTGACTAGGTCATTGGAGAGACTAGACCAATAGGAGAGAGAAATAGTAGCAAAAGACACTACAAATACACGAATTCTTCCCACAAGGCAAAGTGACAGCTAAGGAGAATTTAAAGAAGGTGGCAAGAAGAGATTAAAGGACTTTCATTAACCAAGGATCATGAGCTGCCATTTTTACATGTGCTCTCTACATCTATGCATCACTGCCTTTGCACTTTAAGTATAAACCCATTAGACTCTTCTTGTATTTGTGGGAGAGTGGACCTGACTCCCAGTGCAAGGAGATGGGAGAATACCTTTTAACATATGGTATCTGCACATTTATAGGTTGTGCACATTTGTACTTTAAGTTTTGTGTTCACTTTCCCCATGCAGTCAGTGTGTATTTGTGGGAAAGATTACGTTAGACTTGCACCAATTGGTCTTACCTCATCTCTTTAGAAATGGTTTTGCTAAAAGTCAATTAAGTCGATTGGCTGAATGTTAACAAGAAGCACATGCATAAGAGCTCATTCAGATCAGTGCTAGAAATGCTGACCCTCAGGGTTACTCTGCGAATCTTGAGAAAGAAGTCGAAACCTTCTGAGAACCCAGTCCACCAATAGTTGTGAAAGTTGGGGAAGCAGCTTCAGAGTGTTTGTTAACGTTGGCCTGTATTTTGGCAAAATCCTTTTTAGCAGAGTCTTATTGGCTATATTGAACAATGTTTGTGACTGGTCACCTTGGTTGAAATATGGTATTCAGGCCAATGTCATGAGTTAGACTTGTAAGGATAGGCTGTTCACACTGTCTCTGAACCATTCTTTCTGGGGTCTGGGGCCTGATCAACCTTAGGACTTAAGAACCTTAACCTCTAGGGAAATAAGTTGAAGTACAAGTCCTAAGAATAGAACTATAATGTTGACCATATATAATGGATAATTTATTATTATTGAGGAAAAGTTCACATAATATTTGTTGCAGGTGATGTCCAATGACTAGCATCTAACTGAGGTATCCATTGTCTTGGCTTCTGTGGATACCAGCCAATATAATAATGTTAACAAGACTACATCAACAGTTAGTACTCAAATCTGAGCTCATAATTGGATTAAAATTGTATTATAAGAATGAACCCAAACATGTTAGGGAAAAACAGCTGCTACAAAATGTACTGGGAGAGATTAAGAAAAATTCTGGACACCAGACAATATATTCCAGCCCTTGATAAACTTAATAAAATGGTTGTGTTTATTACTATTTCTCTTCCACTAGGCAGAAGGATCCCTAGACTATCTGGACAGAATATAAATAAGCATTCAGCCTGATAGAAGCTTGTACTGTTCCTATGTATGGGGCAGCTATTCAGCTTTCATGTTTTCACACTGACTTTGAAGAGATTTCTTTGTGGCTTTATGTAAGGTAATTATTTATCCCTATGGTTAAAGAGTTATTAATTTTCTTATAAACCCATTTGAAGAAGCTTTGGGGCATAATTATCCCCATTTTATGGATGGGAAAATGGAGATTAAGAAAGAATGAATTTCATTCACTCATGCTTTCAAGAACATTTCTTATTGTGCTAGATGGTGGGGGAGAGAGAAGTCCTGGAAATAGGTTTGGAAACCTAGGCTCCTCAGTAAGTGAACTTTCAGCTAGATGGTTTCCTATAAATCAAGTCGTGCAGTCATTCAGGCGATATCTTCCCAATTTTAGGAATCAAAACACTTCCTAATTTTGAAAAGAAATACAGGATTCAGAAGAACCAAGAGAAAAACTTTTTGACAATAGAATATTAGTGCCAGGAAGAACATTTAGAGGTCATTTTGTATAACAATTTCCTTTCACAGTAAGGAAACTGAGGCCAATGGAAAGGAAGTGAACTGCCTACATTCACACAGTGAATTATTAGTAGGGCTGGGACTACAACTTAGGTTTCACTCCCACTGCAATGTTCTTGGCACTATACCCCAAACTACCTCCTTGAAGTCAAAACAAACCCATCCATCATAGGTAAAAATGATTGCTATATACAGGACATGATTTGAGAGTTACCAAAATACCCCACCTGGTTCCAAATACTTTCTTTATTGACCTGAAGTCTTTCTAGAAATTCCTGCTGGTAATGTCATTCCTTTGGATAAGGCATTATTTCTGGAAATCAGCTGTTAAAATGCAGATGTATAGCATACTGACCCATTCATATCCATCATCCTATTATCTTGTAGCAATAGTTTCTAACCTCTGGGCTATGGCTCCCCTGAAAGACTCAAGGTTATTGCAAAGGGTCCTCAAGTTCACACATGAATTAGTCATTACATTAAAATAACTGTTTAAGTAAACATAGTGTGACTCCATACATAACCTTGCCCTCTCTCTTTCTCTCCCCTTCTTTCTTCCATTTCCTTCTCCCTCCTTCAATTTTCCTCCTTCCTTTTTCTTTCTTACTGACACATTTGATTTTAGAGCTGAAGTTTTATTATTTGTGGAGAATTCTGGTGCAGAAATTCCCGTCACCACTTCTGATCTCTACATTTTGTAAAAAATGATCTTAGAGAGACCCCCTAAATTAATAGTAGATTTTTGTCATCATGTATCTTCATCTAATGGATACTCTACTATAACTTAGGGATTCATAAAATTTTCCAATCTCAGAAAGGGTCCTCATCTCTTTTTTAAAGAAATTGGTAACCAGTGATTTAGAACATTCCATGCACTTTTGTTTTTGTTTAGTTGTTTTTATTCACATCTGACACTTTGTGACCCTCCCTTTTTTTTGGGGGGGGGGCAAAGACACTGGAGTAATTCACCATTTTCTTCTCCAGCTTATTTTACTTATGAAGAAACTGACTTACCCAGGGTTACATAACTGAGACTGGATTTGAACTCAGGTTTTCCTGACTCCAGACCAGGTGCTCTATTTGCTGCATCACCTAGCTGCCCTATAAACTAAGGGTACAGAACATAGAACAATTGACTTTGTTGGAGGTGAAGGGTGAGAAATCTGGAATACATGTCACTGCTCAAAGGTGACAGAATGTGTAGTTCAGTCAACCAAAGTGACAGCTTGAAGACATCTCTTAGGGAGCCTGATGAAAAATCAAGCAAAGTATGTAAAGCTAATTCAGAATTTTGCCTAAGGTCACCCTGTTATTCAACATTCATTCAACAAACATTTATTGAGTGCCTGCTATATGCTGAAGCAGATGGAAGATGCAACCCTTTCATCAAAGAGCTTAAACTCAAGCTGAGGAGGGAGGAGGGGTTCCTATTCACAGACTGGGGATTTCCCAGGGCAGAGTCTCCACAGGAACTGAAGCGTGGTGAGAAGGAAATGGGAATACAGTTGCTTTCCCCTTTCTTTTTCTTTTCCTTCTGTGCTAAAAATTCCCTGTCATCTGTCATTGCAATAGAGTGGGGATGGGGTGGGGGGAGATCGGGTATGAGAGGAGGCAAGGAGAAGTGTGAACATGACAGTAAACTAGGAGGGCTTGTTTTTTCCACAACACTGAAGTTTTTGATTATGACTGAACAGCATAACTGGGTGTGAAGAGTAAGAGGAAACTGTTAAAAAATAATCAGTTTGCTTTAAATAGACTCATGTTTGTGATCTCCATTTTTATTGGTTTTAGATTTACTCCACAACATAAATCATTAGAGTTATATGGAGTGGATCAATCCACTTATTTACAAAATATTTAGAGAGAGCAGGATGTGTGCATGGAGAGGATGGCGACAGAGATGGAAAGATGCTTCAGAACTCTTCAAGGAAATTCTCATTGTTATAATCAAGTATATTGCACTTGAGAAACAAGCAAGAGAACAACAATAACAGAGATGGTTATAGAGTAAAAAGTGAATTTTCAAGACTGGAATGAAGGGATGGCACATGAGTCATCATGAAGTAGATGAGTGCTATTAAGGACAAGTTAAAAATAGTCTCTTTGTAATCAATTTTTTTTTCATGTTCCCTCCCCAATTACATTCCTTCTTCCTACGCTGAGTGTACTCATCAACAACAATGGGTAATGGGCAGGACAGGATGGAGTGGTTAAAAGCAAAAGAAAGAAGGATTGTAAAAGTCAAAAATAAGAGTCCACCCACCCTTCCCTGAAATAAGCATTAGTGTGAAATGCTGGACTGTACCAAAGTTCGAATGCCCTCTTTATCAGTTAGACCGGTACGAACTAGAAGGGGTCAAAAATTAATAAACATGTATTAATCACGTATCAGGCAGTGCTAAGCTCAGGGGATATATGTATGAAAAAGATAGTCCCTCCCCTCCAGGAACTTGTAATGTAAGGGGTAAAGCAGCACACAAAAGGAAAACAAGGAGAGAAGGGAGAGAAGTCAAAGAGGTCCAAAGTAAGTAGAGTTGAGGGGTTGGGAAACTTGATGATATTTGAGGAGGAGAGAATTTAGAAAAGGAGGAGACACTGACAAAGATGACACCTAGGTCAAATTCATTTATTTCCATGTTGGAAAATCCATTGAATAGCCTGGGGTTGATCTTAGTTGCAGACTACCCAGGCCACAAAACTAGATAAGTAATACTGCCTTCCCATCTATTCCCCCCTGTAAAATGACATCAGCATATTCTAATGAGCACTCAACCACAGTGCTTTCTACAGCACCATACTGTTACCTCTCAGTTTCAATATAAATAGATCCTCTACAGATCAGGAGCTTCTTGTACCCTGTAGGTGAGGTCTAACATCTATGTCTAGGTATAAATTATTAGCTTCATTATTCTTAGATCAGAAGGCAGCTTTTTACTAGACTAAGTGGGTCTTTTAGGCAAATGGAGTGTTTCAGGGGATTTTGAGACCTGAGAAAACTTTCTATGAAGGTAACATTTATTTTGTGAGTACTGATGTTTGGAAGTCAGTTCTAAGAGACAAATAGGACCCTAGATTTTATTTCCATTTCTACAGAAAAGAAAAAGAAAATTACTTTTAAATAATGGCATACCCACAGGGTGACAGGCACCCCACCAATCTTTTCCTTCAGTATGGTCAAAATGAGAATACTGGAAAAAATAACAACAACATCATTTCAACTGTGACACTGCTATGAATTGGATGGTCAGGAAAGCCAGGAGAACAAAATGTTTTTAAGCTACCTAAAGCAAAAAAATATTAATCATTATTGCTTGGAAAACCCTTGCAATAGAAAGCTAATGATCCCAACTATCTTCAAAACAACAACATAAAATAAACATAATTGTCAAAATACTGGGGGAAAAGGTTGTCAAATATTAAGAAATAATCAGCACAGAATTTGTTTTTCAAAGTACAAAAAAAAAATCCTATTTTGAGATTCTTACATAATGATTTAGTCCTTTTCAATTCAGAAGGGGAAAAATCCCTACTATATAAAAAGAGCCAACAGGCTCTTCTTGTTGAGAATTCCAAACAATTTCAAGAAGAAAAATAAAATCATCCCCAAAATAAGGAAGTCTAATTTGGTTTGAATGAGATGCCTACCTCAACAAGGAAGAGATTATATTAGGGTAGTGGTTGACTTAAAAATAATTTTGATAGGCTGGAAAAATGGATTGAAAGGAACAAAATATATTTGGACTAATGTTAAATACAATAACTTGGTTCAAAAACATCAACTGCACAAATTCAAGACAGGAAAGATATGGAAAGGCAGAAGATCATATGAAAAAGATCTGAAGTTTTTAGTTGACCAAGTCAGCATAAGCCTGTGTTGTAGCATGGATTTTCATAAAGTTAGCTAATTTAAGGTCACATTGGATAGATTATTTCTAATGGCCTTTCAGTTCCGGAAGTATATACTTTTCCTTCCTTCTTCCCCACCCATCAATCAAACTCTTGTTTTTTTTTTTTTCCCCTGAGTGGTGGGATGGTGGCAGAACTTTCTTGATGTTACATTGGTTTTTAACAACAAACTTCATCTGAAAAGGAAATAAATAGGCCATCTGGAACATGAAAGTGAATCTTTGATATCTGGCTACCTTATGTGTAGAAAGAGTCACAACTGTGAAGAATAATAAATTGTGTCAGGTTGGTTTTATTTTACACCATTTTTTTTTCATTTCTTCTTGTTCTTTTTAACAAGTAACATTTGTTTTCCCTCTTTTATAAATTCTGTTGTTGTTCAACAGTCTTTATCTTATTTTTTTCTTTTAATTGACAACCAAGCACAATATAAAACAGGAGCAGCTAGATGGCACAGTGGATAGAGTGCTGGGTCTGGAGTCAGGAAGTCTCATCTTCCTGAGTTCAAGTCTGGCCTCAGAAGCTTACTAACTCAGTATGACCCTGGGCAAGTCACTTAATCCCCTTTGCCTCAGTTTCCTCATCCCTAAAATGAGCTGGAGGAGGAAATGACCAAGACTCCACTGTCTTTGCCAAGAAAAACCCAAATGGGGTCATGAAAAGTCATACACAGCTGAAACCACTAAACGTCAACAACAACTAATATAAAACATACTATTACCTAGTCTTCCCTATTTAAGGAACCAACCTTAAAGTTTGCCAAAAGGTATTCAGAGATGAATCTGTTATCTCATTTTCCTGTTGATTTGCGAAAATTCTTTCTTGCCATGCAATTTTTATATCCAAAGGAAGAAAAGATAGCAAATGGAGACTCTGTTGTTACCCTTCATCATTACAAATTGATGATGATGCTTGTTACTCTAGAACTTTGCCATAATATAGTTTATTATATACAGAATAGAATTTGGAAGGCAGATTTACCTTCAACCCTAACATGGTTTAGTTAACCAAGGGTCTTTCCCTCCCAGATTGATTTTTTTATGTGAAGGCAATCTAGGCCATCCTTTGCCTCCATTCTTACTTGGCATGAATTATTGAATGGGTATTGCCTCAGACAAATGGAGACTGGGAAAGACCTCAGCTTAAAGAGGCCAAGGCCTCCCATTGCATCTGTGGTCATTGCCAGATGCCCTGAATTATGTCTTACCATTGGATTCTGATGACTCTGTTGGAGGGAATGAGGTTGATGACTGCACAGTTCTGCCTCACCTAAATCCCAGTCACTTGCAAGTCAGACCTGATGTCATCAGTCTTCTTTGAGAAGGAAGGACAAACAACAACAATAATGAAAGGGCCTATAGGATCATTGGGCAAAGATCTATTCTAATGCCTTCATTTTATAGGCAAGGAAAATGAAATATATAGAAGTTGCATGGCTTTTTTAAGAGCACCCAAATAGCAGCAGCAGAACTGAGATTTGAACCCAGGCTCACTGACTCCAAATTCTGCAAGGTAGTTTTATAGATATGGGGATTTCCATACCATGAACCCCAAGGGATTAGTTAAAGTGAATCTCTGTTGATGGAATAGATAGTCTCTAATGCCCCTTCAAACTCCAAGATTCTATCATTTTCTTGATTATTTTTCTTCTCTAGCTTCCTACTTATGTAAGGGGAGAATAGCACAATAGTGGGTTGTCTCATAGATGGAATACATTGTCTTAAAGTTCTCATTCAACCTCGAGGTTCTATGATCATTCTCTATTTCCCCTTAGATGCATATTGTCATTTGCCCACCTGTGTTTGGAAAATCAAATCACACTGCAATGTGTTCGACCACGTGGAAAAACTGATGTGGGGGTGGGAATATGTACAAAAGACCTTGGTTCCTCCCCTCAATGAAAGTATAATTTAATAAGGGAGAGAAGACAAACATGAAAAGTAAAACATTTAAATTGGAATCGAAAATGGCAATAGAAGAAATGTAATGAGGCTATGCATAATTACCAAACAAATTCTAAAACCAATAGATAACAAGCTCAACAGATCCATAGATAGTATTGGACAAGAATAGAAGAAAAATCTTCACAGAGAGGATGCTATCTGGAGTTATATATGTATAAAAAGAGTATAGAAGCCTAGAGGTAGTGAAGGCAAGGAGGGTGAGGTAAATTTGGAGTGGGCTGAGGGGCTTCAAATGACAAGCTGAGAATCTGCAATTTATCCTGTCGTCAAAAGGGAGCCACTGAAATGCTTGAGGAGGGAAGTGACTTGATCATGCTTGTGCTTAGGGCATTATTTGATACCTGAACAAAACATAAAGAGCATATTGGTGTTGGCAAGAAGGCAATAAAAACTCCCTTTGCTTATAAAACTTCTTCCAAAAGCAGGGTCATCCCTAGTAGAATGTAAATAATCATTAATGTCAGTAATCATTGGTGCTACTTTAAAAACAGTATAAGAATGGTTAGTGGATCTGACTGGTTCTACCTCCTGGCTTTGCTACTTGCTTCCTTAGTGGTCTTAAGCAAGTCCCTTTATTTCTCCGGGCCTAAGTTTCACAGAATCTAAAAACTAGACCTGACCTTAAACTCCATTTAGTTTAAACTTAAACCAAATAAAATGTCCTTTATAATATTCCCCATACAAACCCTACTTCAAGACCACTTGGCATAGGGAAACCAGAATCTACTGAGGTGGCCCATTCCACTTCATGATAGCTCTAATTGTTAAGATTTTCTTTTTCTTCTTCTACAGAACCTGTCTGTTCCTCTTCAAGTTCCACCCATTTTCTTGAATCCAGTCAGAACAAGTCTAACTGCTCTTTCATACAACAGCCTTTCAGTACTTGAAGGCTATTATCTTTCCTCCTCTCCTTCAAAAACTATGTTCTTTTCTCCAGGACAAACACCTTTGATACTTGTATTGCTCTTTGGAAGATGTGGTACATAGAACTCTTATGATCCCGGTCACCCTCTTCTTCGATAATCTAGATTATCTAAGATACCTAGAGTGAATACATTACATGAATGTGGCCTGATCAGGACAGAATAATGGGACAATTACCTCCTTCAGTCTCAATGCTATGCTTCTAAATGTTATGGTTACATCAGCTTCCTTGGCTGCCATATAAAAATGTTGTCTCATACTGAATCTGCAGTTTAGTAAAACCACAAGATCCCTCCTTTATTCTTCTCTTTAGGCACTGCTGCCTAGACAGGCTTCCCCTCTCTTATGCTTTTAAAATTTATCTTTTAAACCCAAAAGTTGAATTTTAAATATATTTTAAATATTTTAATTTTATTTAACCTCTTTCTAGCATGTTGAAATATTTTGATTCCCATAGTATCATCCAAAATGACATCTATCCTCTTCCTTTGAGTCATCTATAAATGTGATAAGCATGGTAGTTATATCTTTATCTAGGTTATTTATTTATTTTTTTATACTAAACATGTGCCTAGGATGTTCACTGCACTAGCAAACTTCCATATCACTATTATTTGAAGGTATTCCTACCACCCCTGGTATGTCTTGCCTTCCTGTTACTTCTCCAAACTATAAAAGACACCCACACACACACACACACTCACACACACACTCTTCAAGGGTCAGGGTTGGATTCTCTCTGACCAGAAGATTGGGCATATATCCGGGATATTATTTAGGTTTTTGGATGAAGTTTTCCAAAGCATGTCCCAAGTTGGGACTTTCAGAGCTTATAGGGATTACTGATATAATGGGTCCTATCACCGAGGTTGGGTTTAAAGCAGCTGGGAGCTGTCACTACTGACACACTCACTCTCCTTTAGTTCTTACTCTGTTCTATATCCATTTAACCCACAATGAATCATGCTATCCCATTGTATGGACGCTTAATCAACCATGCTGAAGGTTCCATGATCACATGACTGATAAGGAAAGCTGAGGCATATATCTATGATGAAATCTGAGCTCACACACACCCTCCCTGGATTGGTCCTTATTGGAAAAAAATAGGAAGGAGGCTAAGCCCCACAGCACAATGAAGAGAGATAGCCCTCAGATCTCTAGACAAAGAAAAGGAATGAGAGTACTGCTTAACTAGTCAATTTTACTAATGAGCTATTAGAAGCTGTTTTTGTGCTGCACACTTTGCCCTCATTATAACTGTGTTTCCCAGAAGCTAAATTCTCTGCCAATTGTAATGACAGGGATGCTAGAGTGAAACACAGCTTTAATGAGATACAGCCTAGATGTGAGATGGAATAACCAGCACTGAAAAACACCTCAAAGTAAAATAGGGGCCAGGAGATACATTGCCATAAGTGGACTCAGAGAATATTCTACTCATAGGAGGGACAAGAGGGATTAAGAGGGACTCCATCACAAATATCCAAGCCCAGGCTCAAGTGGAGAGAGATAAAGATGTGTAAAGCCCACTAGCACTGGAGGAAAAGAAGTTTGTATAATTTTTTATAAAAGTAAAACCAAAGATCTGTGGAGAAAAGGGCTTTTGAGAGGTGAATGGAGAGAAGGGAGGACTTTAAGTTCTGACTTACTTTTTATGAAAATATAATGTGCTATTTTTCCGATAGTAAAACAACATCTAGATCTTGCATTTTCGGGGCATGTAACTGTTCCTATAGTAAATATGCCAAATTCCTGCCTTGCAGATGAATTGATTACTCTTTCCCACATGATCTTTGAGGGGTCAATGCTATGTTTTAGCATTCAGAGTATTGTCAGAGTAACAGCATTTTTCCCTAGGTCCAATACATTGAAAGGTATCATTAGGAATTTGGTTTCAGTAGAAATATTTGATATGGATCCTATAGAGTGATGGACAATCGTGAGTTCTTTGTACCCGGCCAAAGTGATTCCAAAGGACTTAACTGACTGACTGTGGAGTATAAAGGGCCACTTTGCATCTCAGGAGAAATGTGCATCTTAGACCAACAATCCTATTAATGACATCTGTTTCCAGATTGTGTGTGTATGTGTTTCTTCTTGCTAATTTGCACATTTCTTTCTCCCATTATGTTCCCATTCCCTTTCTTTCCATGCTTGCCCTCCCAATTAGGGTCTGGAGACAGGTGCAGTGATCTCAGCATCCATCAAGGAAGGAGAAGGAAGCCAAAAGGGTAAATGTTTTCTTCAGAGGGCCAGTCCATCTGTGCATGTCACTCCTAAAGGCCCCAGTCAGACTTGTTATTAAAATCTCAGAAATGTTGAGCTATCCAAAGCAATTATTTTCTAGACCTCAAATTACCAAGTCAGGTAACTAATACAAGCCATCAGATGGCATGAAATGAGTTGCCAAATCTCTTAAAGATAAGAAGTTGACCTATATTTGAGTTTTCTGACATTTAGACGTGTTTTGAGTGTCAATCTAGAACCTGGGAGCAGGAATGGGTATATATAGGTGACATTGACACATCTGCTTAGTAGTTCTGGATAGTTTGGGTCCAGTAAAAGAATAATTCTGCTCTAAATCTTCCAAATCTTCTTTGCATATTCATTAAATAACAACTGTCTTTTACACAGTGCTTTAAGTTTTCCAAAATTTTTAAATTTATATTACCTCTTTTGACCTTCACAAAAAACCCTTTGAGGTGGGTGATCTTAGTACTCTGATCTTATAGAGAAAGAAACTGAAGGTCCGAGAGATTGAGACGTACATATCACATAGGTACTAAATGTCTGAGCCTGAATTTGAACTCCTCTTGACATGATTCCACATTCAACACTTTTTCCAATATGGCATCTTTCTGCCTTAATTAAACAAAGACAATAAGTCAATCTTCTGACAGCATTCTCTCCATCCCACCTCACCTCATTCCACCAAAGCTCAGAATCTTCATGTCTCATGGTCTTATTACTGAGATCTGGCAATCCTACATGAACAGAAGAGAATAGAAACATCCAGCTTACCCAGATACTTTGAATACAGCAGCACAGATGTGAGCATAAAAACTGACTCTGGGCAAGATTTCTCACAATTCATAAGAATGTCTCCCTGAACACCACTCCCTCTTCTAGGACTTCAGCAACAGCTGAAAACATGAATTTGGATTATTTGGAACAAGGAACTTGCCTGTTCCCAGTCCTCCCAAATTTCATTAAGATTGGATGGGTACAGGGACAGGGCTGCTTTGGGGTGGAGTCTACCTGTTTAATTTGACAAGATTTAGTCTTTGTGGGGTAGGGTATGAAGGTGTAAGAAGATGCACTTTTTTATTGATTGGTTCCATGTGTTAAGTACAGCAAAGAGTGACTGATGAGTTGAACTTTGATTGAATCCCTTGTTCAAGGATCTCTGGGATGGATGTTACTGTGGTATAATTAATAGGGCACTAAACCTGAAGACAAGGAAATCTGGGTTCCAGTCATTAACTTTCCTCTGTTTCTGTTTTCTTCATTTATGAAATAAGGAGTTTTGGGCTTGGTAGCCTCTATGTCCTTTCCATCTCTAAATCTATGGTCTTGTTCCTATGGGCTTAATTCCTTAAGATTAAAAGTATATGAATGAAACAAACCAATAAATGCAAATTATTGATATTGACATCTATATAATTATACAAATATTTATATTTATGCACAATAGCAATTTAAGGTAACAATTTGGAAATGAGCAGCTAAGTGGTACAGTGGATAGAGCATTGTACCTAGAATCAGGAAGACTCATCTTCATGAGTTCAAATTTGGCCTCAGACACTGATGTATGATCCTGGGTAAGTCACTTACTCCTGTCTTTCTCAGTTCCTTATCTGTAAAATGAGCTCTAGAAGGAAATGACAAACTGCTCCAGTATCTTTGCCAAGAAAATGCCAAATGGGGTCATGAAGAGTCAGACAAAACTGAAATGACTCCACAACAAATGTAAGCAATGCCTATAGCTTTCAGTACTCAAAAGAAGGATAAAATCAATTAACATTTAGAAATTTGCAGTCTTCCTGTGACACTTCTATTAACTCAATGGGCACTCCAAGGATTCTGCAGAGAAAAAGTTAAAGCTTCTGTGTCTTTCGGTATCTATGTTAGTTGGGGGTGGAATCCCAGGCCCCTGGCACATATAGACAGGGAGCTACCAAGAGATAAACTACCCAGGCACATTCATATGAATTAACTGACTGGAAAGGGTGGGTACTACTCATAAGGTGGGTTTTTTTTTTTGGTATAATCTCTCTTTTTTTTCCATTATCATATTATCAATATGTCTTTCCTTCCTGTTGGCATTCAAGCAGTAACAGCTTACCTCCATTAAACAGTTCTGATGAAAGAGAGATTATCCCAAATGAATACAGCACACGGTTTTCACTTTTTAAGGTTCTTCTCCCTTCCCGTGTCTATATACAGCATACAGTTAACAAATAGCTGGTCCTGACCTCAAAAAGCTTATTATCTATTGTGGAGGGGCTATGGCATATTCATACAAAAATGATAACACTCCTCTGGATCCATGATCTCTTCAACTTGGGCACTTGTGCAAATCTGAAGCTTGTCATGCTTTTTAAACAGCTGCTCTGATGTTTCAAACTAAGTCATAGCTATGTCCTCATGTAGCTGAGCCATTCAGGCAACAAAACAAAATAGGAGATAGCCTAGTTCTTGCGAAATTTTCCATTCCTCTGCCTTTGTACAGGGCATCTTCATGGTCTGGAATATACTCCCTCCTCACCTCTGCCTCTGTGAATTTCTGTTTTCTTTTAAAATGCTATCCAAGGTCCATTAACTATATAAAGCCCTTGCTCATTGTCCCTTTATCTGCTAATATCTCCTTTAGCTATTATATTTTTATGTCATGTATATATATATGTATTTATATTATATATGATATAGAATGTATATATCTGTATAGCATATATATTATGCAATGTATATACACACCGTATATCTATACATTGCATATAGGCTGTGTATGCAGTGTATATACATATACACACTGTATATGGTATATACACATTATATATGTGTATATGTATATAATCATATTATATATAAATATATGTGTATGTATGTGTATACATATACACACACATATATGTAGTATAAGTTGATTAGTTTAATGGAATCCAAGCTTCTTGAGGGTAGGAGCTGTTTCATTTTTATCTTTGAATCTTTAGTACCTACTACAGTCCTTGGAACATAGTTGCTATTCAACAAATGTTTGTTAACAGATGTTTGGTGTTGTAAAAATAGAATTGATGCAGATACTCAAAGTTTGTTAACTTTTATTTTACTCAGAATTAGCTGTAAGATCTTGGGAAAGTAATTTCACTTTGTTGGTCATTGACTTCTCTTTCTATAAATTGAGCCAGTTGAATAGATACATTCTGAGGTCCCTTCTAGTTATAATGTTGTGATTCATAACCTAAATCCACTTCCCAAGTGACTCATGCTTTGCTCTCCCTACACAAAATTCTTCCTTCCCATTGCATGCCTGCCTTGTGAATATGGTACTTGATTTGTTTAATCTATACTAACTGGTGAAAGAACACTTTTTCATAAGTAGGAACAGCTGGGTGTGAAAAGGGGGGGGTGGGATTCTCCTTCCCCCAACATTAGAGAGAACAGCTGGTTCCCAGAGGAGATGGCATTTAAAAAGAGGCAAGAGGAGAATTTAAGACATGAATTTGGAGATTTTTTTGTGGGGGTGGGGCAGGAGATTCTCTTTTGTTTTACAGAAAGGTGACTGAGGAGAGTAGATACGCCTTTTATATAAAGGGAAATGGTGAAAGGGAGGACATCCTTTTGGCAACACTGAAATGGCAGATTCCTAAAACAGTGAAGAATTTACTACTTTAGGATATGGTGGTACCTCAGTGGCTTTTCTAGGCTGAAGACTTCTCAGCATCTGAGGGGGAGAGGGGAGTCCTTTTAATGACTATATTCTTGTATCTTCTCAGTACGCTGAGCACCTGAATATTTATGAAAGAAGAGTAGGACCCTTAACATGATATTATAATAATCTGCCCCCTCCATTCTCCTTTAGAAAGGAGACAAGAAAAATTAAAATAGAGAAGGGGGGTGTAAGAGAGAACTAACACATTTGTAGCCTTTCTAGCTAAGCATTGCACAAACTTTCTCTGCTTCAACATGTTGCTTGTGGGGTGAAAAAAAATTCACCCTTGTTTATTCCTATTGATTAGGTCAGGAGAAGATATTGTTGAACTTGTAATGCCAGAACCTAGTAGTAGCCAAATGGTAGAACCCTAATCTTGATACTATGGGATTTAGAACTTCATTAAGACTTAATAAATAAAAAAGAAATAACAGATCTGGGAAATCTGTTGACTGGGAATATGTATTCCTCAGTCCATTTGGAATTAATTCTGAATATGGTCATAGGTGTGATCCCAACTTAGCTCCTCTATTTGGAGGAGATTTATTAATTGTGTGAGTGGGCAGAGGGTGTCAATATAGTGCTAGGAAAAAAGTCTGGTGCAAGAAGAATCTTGGAAATTAGGGGTGAGAAATGAGACTACAGATGAAGCAGATAAAGAAAAGAGGGTTATAACATAACTATATTATATCTATATTATGTATCTGTAACATCAAATTTGGAAGCAATTAGTACCACATTGTTAGTCATTGTAAAGGGACTTTAACTAGAGTCATAGAATCATATTTGGAAGTGACCTCAGAAACCATTTTCTCTAACTTCTTCAATTTAGACACTAGAAAGAGCAAACTTAGGAGGTAAAGTGTTATAATTATGCAAGGTCATGTAGCTAATGGCAGAGATGGGATTATTTTCCAATTGCTGGTTCCAAAAACCAAACAAACAAAAAATTCTCACAAAAAACCAGACTAGCATCCTAGAATCATTGATTTAGAGTTAGAAGGGAGTTCAGAGGTCATTGATACCTGGCACCAGCAACATCTCCCCCTATTTTGAAGGTAAGATTAAAAAGTTGAATGACTTTTATTCTACTTGGAATTGGCTGTAAGATCTTGGGAAAGTCATTTTATTTTGTTGGTCTTTGGCTTCTCTTTCTGTAACTGAGCCAGTTGGATAGATGAACTCTAACGGACCTTATAGATAATAATGATGTGATCCACAACCTAAATCTACTTCACAAGTGACACCCCTTACAAAAAATTCTTACTTCCCTTTACATGCCTTGTGAATATGGTACTTGATTTGTTTAGACTAACTGGTAAAAGAACACTTTTTCATAAGTAGGAACACCTGGGTGGGAGCGGAGTTGGGAAATCTCCTCCCCCAATAGCCTGGAAAGTTAAGTGACTGGTATGAGGTCATATAGGCATAGGTGTTAGAAGCAGAGATTTGTATTCCGGTCATGTGACTCTAGAGCCTTTGCTCTTTTGAATCTACCTGTAGGAAGATTTACCTTCAATGATCCCTGTCCCCGCTTCTTCTTCTTTTTTTGTTGTTGCATTTTGGAGAGCAATTGGGGTTAAGTGACTTGCCCAAGGTCACATGGCTACTTTTTATTTTAAGTGTCTGAGACCAGATTTGAATGCAGGTCCACCTGACTCCAGGGCCAGTGCTCTATTCACTGCACTACCTAGCCACCCCCAAGCCAAGTTGTCTTTGCTTCTTAAAAACTAAAGAAGACAGTTTAAAGAATTTAATCGATTCTATACATTTATTAAGCACTTAATATTTACAAGGTACTTTGCTTAGTTGCTGGAGTAGAAACAGGATAAAGAAAATAATTTCTAGGGGAAGTCCAGGTAGCACATTGAGTAAGAGCACCGGCCCCAAAGTTGGGATGACCTGGCCTCAGACACTTAGCACCCACCCAGAAACACCTGGCTGTGTAACCTTGCGCAAGTTACTTAACCCCAATTGCTTAAAAAAAAATAATAGTAATTTCTATTCCCTAGGAAGTTATATTTGACTATGGGGGATACAACTTTATGAAACACTTGATGGTTTGCAAAACAATCTTCAAATATTTTCTCTTTGGAAGATAATTTGGCAATGGAAAGAATAGTAGATACTAGGGATCTAGAAAGGCTTGAGGGAGAAGGTGGTAGCTGAGCTGAATATTACATGGGGATTCCAAGAGGTAGAGATGAGGGAGGGTACACTCTGGGCTTTGGGCCAAGCCTGAGCAAATTCACAGAGATAGATTATGAAATGCTAAGTTTAGATAGTAGGTAGTAGACCAGTTTGACTATGATGTATAGTTTGTGAGGAGAAATAACATTAAATAAGTTTGAAAGTGTACATGCAGGCTAGATTGTGAAGGCCTTTGCTAGGCTCTGAAGTTTCTACTTTATCCTAGTGTTAATAGGGTGCCCTTGAATATTTTGAAGCAAAATCACTACAGTCCAATTCATGATATAGAAAGATTATTTTGTCAGTTGTGTGGAAAATATGTTAGATGGGGAAAATCATACCCTAATTTGAAAGAGAGCAATGTGAATAAACCCTAATGCTCAATTTCTTGGGAGAAAATCTATGACTAGAGCATTGTCTTAGCAGCAATGTGGAGGAGAGTTTGGAAAACAGAGAGAGTGGTAGCAGAGTGAGAAATCAGGAGGTGATTATAATTCTCCAAGCAATTTAATCTAACAAAATTTTATTAAGCACCTATTATATGCCTGGCATTGTTCAAGGCATAAGGATAGAAAGGTGGAAAAATGAAATGGACTCTGCCTTGAAGGATCTCATACATTCCTGTGGATGATGAGGTTCTGAATTGGGTGAATGACAATGCAAATAGAGAAAAGGAAATAGTTTCAAAAGATGAGAAATTAGAAGCAAAACATAGTAACTGATGGGATAAGGGTATTGTTGGGGGTAAGAGGACACAAAGTTATGAACCTGGGTCAATGATAGGTGACTTAGTAGAGACATAGTAAAGAAAACAGAGAAAGCTAGGCCTGGAACTGTTCACTCATTTTTTGTCAGTTATTTTAATTATTCTATTCCTTTCTTTAAAGGATCAAGTGTGTTTGGTTCTGACAAACATAAATACTAATTAATTGTACTTCTTTAATACTTTGAGAGATCCATCAATGTGGGTGCTTTTGCTATGGAAACAAGATTGTTAGTTTTTTAAGTTGACTGTCCAAAACCAATCAGGCTGATCGTCAGATGACAAACCTAGTCCTCTATAGCTGCCTCTGTACTCGTGGCCTTTCCAGCTTTTTAGGACTTGCCAGAACCACGCTCTGGTAGATTAACCTTCTAGGTCTCAGGTCTCCTCTGTAGCATCAGGAGACAAAGGAGTTGAATTTCAATGGAAAAACAAAAC
>NW_027186296.1:63639905-63710874 GCF_028583685.1 Petaurus breviceps papuanus | reverse complement strand
GCAACTTTGTTTGACTTTGTTGGCAAAAAATAATACTGAATCATATTTCAAATCTGCCTATGCCTGACAATAAAAATGAAGCAGGACATGATTATTCATCTGAAAAAGAGAGTAAAGATTAGGTTTTGTGTAGAAATACAATACTGATTATTTTAAAATTTAAGTTCATTGTTTGGCCTGGATATGAAGAGAGTTTGCCAAGATAGCAGTAAATCACTTGTGGAGATGCTTTATCAAATGGAAATCACAAAGTCACAAAAACAAAACATTCAGGAACTATAATGTAAACAATCAAATTTCTTTGATTGAAAATATATTGCAATTAAATGCCAAAGGTATTCTTTTAAGAACTGTTTACTGTTTAAAAATTTCTTGTGAGGGATTTATGTTTTTTTTAATTACAATCACCCAGAAAATATTTAAATAACAGCATTGAAATAAATGAGTTGTATCTGACCTCTGTTTCATTGTGTCTTGAAATTCAAAGCTAAAGTAAATGACTATCTATCTACTGAGAAACAACTAAACAAAATATTGCATGTGACTTTAATGAAAAAATATTTTGTAGTAAATTTTTTTTTAAATGAAGAATTTGGAGAAACAATGGAGTGAGCTGGTGTAAATGAAGAAAACCTAGGAAAACTACATATAATCACTACATAGATGTAAGCAGAAATAATGCTAAAAGGAAATAAAACACAGCAATTTTAATGACCAGTCTTGGATCCAGACAACAGGTAATGAAACATACTTTTCTCCTCTCTTGATGGAGAAGTGGAAAACTATGTGTGGAGACTATCACATGAATGGTCAGACTCCATCATTGTTTCCCTTTGTTATAAGGGAAACATCAATAATCACACACTTGTTGTGGGGGAGGGGTGGAGAGAAGAAAGCTATATAAATTTAAATGACTGATAGGAAAAACAAGAGACATCAAGACTTATCAAAATTTTTAATAATAAAAAAAGAACAAAAATAGAAAAAAATAACACCTAACAATAACAACAATATCTTTAATTTTGACAACTTTTTATTAGTATAATTGATAGGTATAGAGCATATACTTTTTTGGGAGGAGTACATAGAGTAGGAATAGATGGCTATTGTTGTCTTTCCAATTATGCAGTATTTTTTTATCACATTGATGTATTTAAAAATATCATTTAAAAGTTATGTTTGTACTTTGTATACACAAAAGTGATGCTAAGAATATTTTGTTTTGTAAAAACCTTTCTCTCTTTGACTTTCTTGGAGTATATGCCTGTCAGTAGAGTCTGTAAGCCCATGTTTGTGGACAATTTAACCATTTAATAAAAATTTTATTCTGAATTGTTTCTGAACTGGGTTATCTAATTACAGCTCCAACAGCAGTCTATTTTAATGTTAGTGTTTTTTTTTCCCATAGCTCCACCAAAATTGACTATTTTAATATTTTATTATCTTTTCTAATTTGCTGGGCTATAGAAAAATCTTGAAATTCTTCTCTATTTTATATTAATATTAGTGATTTGGAGCAATTTTCCATATGGTTGTTAATAGTTGACAGTTTTTCTTCTTTTAAAACATGTTCATTTATGGAATAACTGCTATTATTTTTATATTTTAGACATGAAGCTAAAACAAAGACTCCCCCCACCAAATTGACAATTTTACTTCTTATCCTAGCTGCAATAATGCTATTTATGCAAAAGTTTTAAAATTTCAGGTGTCATAATTATTTTTTTGTGATCTCCTATAACCTGTATTTGGTTTAAAAAAGTCTCTACCTAACCATAATCGTGAAAGATAACCCCATTCATTTTTCTTCACCCTAGAACAAAATGAAATATCTTTTTATATGGATTAGAAACATCCACTTGAAAAATAGTGTGGTATATGGTGTAAGGTGCTAATATAAACTTTCTTTTATTTTTCTTCTGTTAAATGTTTCCTTGTTTTGTTTTTTGTTTCATATTGTCAGTGAGTTTTTGTCAAGTAGTTTATGTTCTTGACTATATTGATTATCTATTTTATTTTCTTTCATACTATAATACCCCATATCCTATGGCCTCTTTTGATATTTATTTTGATTCTGTCTTTATGGTTTTTTTTTTCCCTCTCTCTCGGTTTATGTGCTCAGAAGCTCAAGTTTATACCCAATGTTTCTTGGATTATTTTATTTCATTTTGCTTTTCAGGCTTTTCTTTTATTCTAAGTAAATTGTCTCTGCCCCCCCTCCCCCACCATGTCACCCCCCCTTCCGGCCTCACAAAATCTCAAGAATAGATGTACCCATCTTTCTGACATGGGGAATAATCATGGAGATGAGGCTGATTCCCTAGCCAGGGAGAATTCTATCGTGAGAGAACTGATGTCATATGAGTTTGCAGTTCCCCTTTCCTCAGGCACAGTAACCCCAAAAGTGAGGTGTGCTAAAAAAAGTTTTAGATTGTGATTTTTATCAGCTAAATTGGATTTGTTATCTAACATATTTCTAAACACATTTGTTTGTTTAATGTGATCCTTGGAGAAATATGATAATGTTGGTCGTGATTTTGATAAAGCCTATCTAGACACAAATAGTTTCCTGTAATCAGAAAACAAGAAACTTTCATAGAACTTATTGACTTTTTTAAAATTTATTTTTCTGATTTACATCATTTGTTTCCGCCAGATTTTGAGTTACAAATTTTCTCCCCGTTTTTCCCCCACCCATCCCCCCAAAACAGCAGTCCCACAGGATATCCCCACCTCCAATCTGCTCTCTCCCATATTTTCTCCCATACCCGTTTCAACTTTTCCAGTGGATCTCTATGCCTCAGTGCCTGTATATCTTTTTTTTTCTTAATAACATGTAAGATGGTATTAATAATAGTATATATATATATGTACACACACATATATATATTTGAATATTTGATTTTAAAACTTTCAATTCCAGAAGAGCCGTGGGAGGGTTGTGCTTCTACTCCGCCATCTTGGCTCCTCCCCCTCACTTATTGACTTTTTAATGTGGGAGGGACCTTAGGATGCATATACCAAATATCATAAATTTAAGAATAAACTAGGTTTTACATGATATGGTTTCATGTTCCCAAATTCACAAAGTAACTCAAGATTTGCAAAAGTTGACTTTAATATGTATTGCCCACATTTCCATTTCCTCACCAATTTTTTCCCAAAGTCTATTGTTTTTCCCCCTGGTAACTTCATATTTCTATGTTGGAGAAGAAATCTCTCATCTCTATATTTTTATGACTGAAAGTTATTCAAGAGGTGACAACGTGACATTTACATGCTATATATTGGAGTTATCCTTTAGCCATAATGTATAATAATGTCTCTGAGGGAAACAAATGACTATGGTATTGGTTCCAGGTAAAGATTTATTAACATTGGGACACACTATAGAAGTAGCCCTTGGAAGAAGAGGAAAAACTTTTGAAAAACTCCTTTGTTTTCCTCCCTTGAATGTTGCCTTTCATCTGTCTCCTCTGTCTCCAACTAATTGAGTATAGAGCTTATAATACTTTTAGATAATTTGAAGACTTACAAGAGGAATTTATGGTTCTGGAACATGGATATTTTTGAATTTCTAGAGTTAAACAACAACAATTTAAAAAATAGG
Organism: Petaurus breviceps papuanus; assembly: GCF_028583685.1. Classification (NCBI taxonomy): domain Eukaryota; kingdom Metazoa; phylum Chordata; class Mammalia; order Diprotodontia; family Petauridae; genus Petaurus; species Petaurus breviceps. The sequence goes on along the minus strand of NW_027186296.1, from coordinate 63,707,264 downwards.
GTCCAAACTTCAAATAGCATTGGATTTATTACTTTGGGCAAATCTTTTTTCTGCTAAGGGCCCTGTAGCAGCAAGCACCCCAGCGTCCCTAGGGTGGCTGCCAACACAGGTTCTTAGATCTGCTTTGTTAAAGGAAAGCAACTCAAAATGGGTTAACAAGCTTACTTTAATCAGTCAAATATGTATCGTTTACCTAGTTCAGGGGAAAAAGGTCAGCACCCTGAACTTCAGTGTATACAGACAGAATTATCAAGACAGAGAAACAGATCAAGTAGACAGATTTCCAAACTGTCCAACCATTACATCTCTACCAAATCAACATCTGGGTTTTTCAAAGCCGGGAGGCTCTCAACAATGGCTTCCCAGAGTCTCATCTGATCAAATCACAGAACACTTCTCAAAGTGAGCCCCAAAACAAAGCCTAAAATCAGGGTTTATATAGCCTTCTCCGGGCTCAGAGGATGTAACAAACTTCTGGACCCACTGGCCAATCAAAAAGTATCTACTGAAAAACAAGCCTCCCACCCCAGGCTCCAGGTGCACTTTAGCCTAGGGGCAGGGAAGATCTTAAAAATTTACATTCCCATTGCAGGCCCTCAATCTCTTCATCTGTAAAAATTAAAGTATTAAACTTGATGGGACAAAAGGGAGGTCATTTTTAATCTCAAAATTTTGGGATTAAATAGTCACTCTCTCACCACCTGTTTAGTTATATATTTCAGAATTTTATTTTTTAAATTTAAATTTATTTAATTTTAGTTTACAACATTCAGTTCCACAATCTCTTGATTAGTTTCAAATTTTCTCCCCTTTACTCTTCTCCCCCTTTTCCTCCCCATGGTGGCATGTAATCAAATATAGGATCAACAAATACTTTCACATTAAACATTAGTCAAGTTGTAAAAAGGGATTAAACCAATGGAGTGAACAGTGAGAAAGAAAAAAAACATAACACAACTAAAAAAGTAGTTTACTTCAATCTGCATTCAGACTCTGTAGTTCTTTCTTTGGATGTGGATATCTCATTCCATCATGAGTCTTTTGGAGTTGTCTTATAACCTTTCATTGGTGAGAGTAGCCCAGTCTATCAAAGTTAGTTGTCATACATGACACACAACTAATAGTGAAGTGTCTGTAAGGGTGTACAAATTTCTCATTGTTCTGCTCATATCACTCAACGTCAGTTTATGTAAGTCTTTCCAAGTTTTCATGAAGTCCATTTGCTCCTCCATCTTCTTATAGCACAATAGTATTACATTTCATTCATTTACCACAACTAGTTTAGCCATTCCCCAATTGATGGGAATCCCCTTGTTTTCCAATTCTTTGTCACCACAAAAAAAGCTGCTATAAATATTTTTTGTACATACAGGTCCTTTTCCCACTAATATGATCTCTTTGGGATACAACCCTTGGTATTGCTGGGTCAAAGGGTATGCACTTATTTATAACCCTTTGGGAATAATTTCAAATTGCTCTCCAGAATGGTTGAGCCAGTTCACAACTCCACCAACAATACATTAGTGTCCCAATTTTTCCTCATCCTTTCCAGTATTTAACATTTTCCTCTTTTGTCATCTTAGTCAATCTGACAGGTGAGATGTGGTACCTCAAGAGTTGTTTTGATTTTCATTTCTCTAATCAATATTGATTTAGAGAATTTTTTCATATGCTTATAGATATCTTTAATTTCTTCCTCTGAAAACTGCCTGTTCATATCATTTGACCATTTATCAATTGGGGAATGACTTGTATTCTGATTGATTTGACTCAGTTCTCTGTATATTTTAGAAATGAGGCCTTTATCAGAGACATTGGTTGTAAAAATTCTTTCCCAATGTTCCACTTCCCTCTTAATCTTGGTTACATTGGCTTTATTTGTACAGAAACTTTTCAATTTAATGCAATAAAAATTATCCATTTTGCATTTCATAATGCTCTCTAACACTTGTTTGGTCATAAAAATATTCCCTTCTCCATAAATCTGACAGATAAGCTATTCCTTGCTCTCCCAGATTGCTTACAGTATCAGCCTTTATACTTTATACCCCTAGATGGGGCACCAATTTAGACTTTATTTTGGTATACAGTGTAAGATATTGGTCAATGCCCAGTTTCTGCCATATTATTTTCCAGTTTTCCCAGCAGTTTTTGTCAAATAGTGAGTTCTTATCCCAAAAGCTGGGGTTTTGGGGTTTATCAAACAGAAGATTACTATAGCTATTGACTGCTGTGTCTTGTATACCTAACCTATTCCACTGATCCACTTCTCTGTTCCTCAGCCAGTACCAAGTAGTTTTGATGACTGCTGCTTTATAATACAGATTTAAATCTGGTATGCCTAGGCTGCCTTCCCTAGAATTTTTTTTTCAATAATCCCCTTGATATTCTGGACCTTTTGTTCTTTCAAATGAATTTTGTTACTATTTTTTCTAGCTGTATAAAATAATTTTTTGGTAGATTGATTGGTATGGCACTAAATATGTAATTTAATTTAGATAAAATAGTCATTTTTATCATATTAGCTCAACCTAACCATGAGCAACTGATGGTTTTTCAATTAGTTAGATCTGACTTTATTTGTATGAAAAGTGTTTTATAATTTTGTTCATGTAGGTCCTGAGTTTATTTTGGCAGGTAGATTTCCCAAATATTTTATAATGTCTACAGTAACTTTAAATGCAATTTCTCCCTCTGTCTCTTGTTGTTGGATTTCATTAGAAATGTATAGGAATGCCAAGGATTTGTGTGGGTTTATTTTATATCCTGCAACTTTGCCAAATTTGTTTATTATCTCAAGTAGTTTTTTTACTTGATTCTTTGGGATTCTCTAAATATATCATCATATCATCTGCAAAGAGTGATAGCTTGGTCTCTTCTTTGCCTAATTTGATTCCTTCAATTTCTTTTTCTTCTCATTGCTATTGCTAAGATTTCTAGTACCAAATTGAATAAGAAGGGTTATAGTGGACATCTTTTTTTCACCACTTATCTTTTTGGAAATGCTTTTAGCTTATCCCCATTACATATAATACTTGCTGATGGTTTCAGATAGATGCTACTTATTATTTTAAGGGAGACTTCATTTCTTCCTATAATTTCTAGCGTTTTTAATTGTAATGGGTGTTTTATTTTGTCAAAAGCCTTTTCTGCATTTATTGAGATAATTGTATGGTCTCTGCTAGTTTTGCTGTTGATATGTTCAATTATACTAATAGTTTTCCAAATATTGAACCATCCTTGAATTTCTGGAATAAATCCTACCTGATAAAAGTATATTATTCTCATGATAAGTTGCTATAGTCTTTTTGCTAATATTTTATATAAAATTTTTGCATCTATATTCATGAAGGAAATTGGTCTATAATTTTCTTTCTCTATTTTGTCTCTCCCCAATATAAGTATCAATACCATATTTGTGTCATAAAAAGAATTTGGTAGTACTCTTTCTTCTCCAATTTTTCCAATAGTTTATAAAGCATTGGAACCACTTCTTTAAATGTTTGATAGAATTTGTTAGTAAATCCATTTGGCCTTGGAGATTTTTTCCTAGGGAGTTCACTGATGGTTTGTTCAATTTTTTTTTTCTGAGATGGGGTTATTTAAGTAATTTACTTCCTCTTCAGTTAAACTGGACAACTTATATTTTTGTAAATATTCATCCATTTCACTAAGATTGTCAAATTTATGTGCATACAAAAATAATTACTAATTATTGTTTTAATTTCCTCTTCATTGGAGGTAGATTCACCCTTTTCAGTTTTGATTCTCATAATTTGGTTTTCTTCTTTCTTTTTTATTACATTGACTAAAGGTCTATCAATTTAGTTGTTTTTTTTTCATAAAACCAGCTCTTAATTTTACTTATTAATTCCATAGTTTTCTTAATTTCAATTTTATTAATCTCTCCTTTGGTTTTCAATATTTCTAATTTATTATTTAATTGGGGATTTTCAATTCATTCTTTTTCTAGCTTTTTCAGTTGAGTACCCAATTTATTTACTTCCATTTTCTCTATTTTATTCATGTTTGCATTCAGAGACATAAAACTTCCCCTAAGAACTGTTTTTGCTGCATCCCACACGTTTTGGTATGTTGCCTAATTATTGTCATTCTCTTGAATGAAGTTACTGATTGTTTCTATAATTTCTTGTTTGACCCACTCATTCTTTAGGATTAAGTTACTTAGTTTCCAATTAGTTTTTAGTCTATCTTTCCATGGTCCTTTATTACATATGATTTTATTGAATCATGATCTGAGAAGGAGGCATTTAATATTTCTCCCTTTCTGCATTGAATTGTGATGTTTTTATGCTCTAGGACATTGTCAATTTTTATATATATGCCATGTACTGATGAGAAGAAGGTATATTCCTTTTTATCCCCATTCAATTTTCTCCAGAGGTCTACCATATCTATCTTCTCTAAGATTCTATTTACCTCCTTAAATTCTTTCTTGTTTATTTTGAGGTAAGATTTATCAAGCTCAGAGAGGGAGAGACTGAAATCCCCATTAGTATAGTTTTGCTATCTATTTCATCCTCTAACATCCTTAACTTCTCCTTTAGGAATTTGGATGCTGTACTGCTTGGTGCATAGATGTTTAGTAATGATATTGCTTCATTTTCAATGGTGACTTTTAGCAGGATATAGTTTCCTCCCTTTTCCCTTTTAATTAGATCTATTTTTGCTTTTGCTTTGTCTAAGATAAAAATTTCTACCCCTGCTTTTTTTACTTTAGCTGAGGCATTACATATTTTACTCCAGCCTTTTACCTTTACCCTGTGTGTATCCACCTGTTTCAGTTGTGTTTCTTGTAAACAGCATATTGTAGGATTATGGCTTTTAATCCATTCTGCTATCTTCCTCCATTTTATGGGAGAGTTCATCCCATTCACATTCACCATTATGATTATTATCTGTCTCTTTCCCTCCATTCTATTCCCTCCCCTGTTTGTGCTTTTATTTTTCTCTCCTTCTCCCTTCCTCTCCTTAAGAGTTTTCCTTTTGACTACTGCCTCCCTCAGTATTCCCTCCCTATGCAAACCCCTCCCTTTACCTACCATTCCCCATTGCTACTTCTTCCCTCCCTTCTAACCACCCCCCCCTTTCCCCTTTTCCCCTCCTACTCCCTGTGGGGCACAAAAGATTTTTATACATAACAAAGTATGTTATTCCCTCCTTGAACCCAAACCAATGAGAGTAAATTACAGTGCTCCTCTCCCTCCCTCCTTTACCTCTACTATAATGAGGTGTTGTGTCTTTTGACATTAGAATCCCATGCTTAACTGATTATGTTAATCCCTCCTTGAACCAAAACCAATGAGAGTAAAGTTCATATAACATTCATCTCCCTCCCTTCTTTCTGTCTACTATGGTATGGTTTTATGCCTCTTTGTGTGGCATAATTGACCCTTTTCTGTCTCCTTTCCTTTTCTCCCATTACACTCCCTTTGCACCCCTTAATAAGGTGTTTTTATCATTAGTTAATTTATACCCACAACCACTATCTATGTATTTCCCTTTTAAATGCCATGACAATTATACAATTCTCAATATTGACAGGCATTAGGTTTGATATAAGGATTTAACAGTGCTTTTATTGAACACTTATTGAGTCAAAAGTTATGTGTGTGTGTGTGTGTCTTCCTTGTTTACCTTTTTACATCTCCCTTGAGTCTTATATTTGGAGACCAAATTTTCCATTGAGCTCTGGCTTTTTCATTTCATCCAGAAAGTCTGGATGTCCCTTATTTCATTAAATGACCATCTCCTTGCCTGAAAGATTATGCTCAGATTTGATGAATAGTTGATCTTTGTTTGCAGTTCAAGGTCTTTTGCCTTAAAAAATATCATATTCTAATCCCTCCAATCTTTTAATGTAGAAGCTGCTAGGTCCTGTGTGATCCTGACTGTAGTTCCATGATTTTTTCTTTCTAGCCCAGTCCTAAGTGTGCACTTTCCTGGACTGGCAATCTGCCATGCTCCATCTCCCAATGGATTCTGTCACTCCAAAGTCTGTTCATATTCACTTTTTAGAGATTATTGATGGAATTCACCAAGGAGTTCAGGTGAGTTCCTGTTTTTACTCTGCCATCTTGGTTCCATCCACAATTTTATTTTATTTCTACAGGAATTAAAGCTTACCCACCTACAGCTGATAAAAATTCCCCTCTACCCAATTTTTGAAAAGTGGAATATTTACTCATGTTCTCCTCTTTGGTACTTTTCCTCATTCTTGATAATTTTTTCCAAGATTATGAACAATAGTTTCACAATCATATTTATCAGGCTTCTAGTTCTTCCATGGGAAATAATTCTTTCCTGCTTGCTGACTTATTGAGGATAGAGAAGGACTTTTTCCTCCTACAATCAGCTCACTTATTTTGAATCTCAATCCTTTGTTAACTATTTTTGTTCTAGACTTGCCAGTCTGAAGATCATTCTGCTTAGTGCAGAAAAAAAAGGAGACTGCCTACTGTCATCCTCCCAAAGCCTTTAGGAAGATGTATAAAGAGGGCTCAGAAATTCAGTGAAGCCTTCATTTCCCATCAGCAGCATTCTTTGGAATCCTCTCCACCATCATTATACCCCTTACTCTTCATGCTAGGTACCTTCTTCCTCCCTTTTTCCCTAATTTTAGCTTCTTTTTGTGTGTTGTCTTCACTAATTAGATTGCAAGCTTCTTGTAGGGAAGGACCATGTCGTTTTCTTATTTTTATCCCCATCAGTTAGTATAATGCCTGAAATACAGTAGACTTTCAAGAAATGCTTATTATAGTATTTTATTCTCATTTTCCCTTTTACAAGGAGTAGCAGTAGTATACTTTGTGTCTACCTCATGTCAGTCAATAAACACTTATTAAATGCCTGCTATGGGGTAGATACTGTGCCAAGCAGAAGGGATATAAAAATGAGTGAGGAGTTCCTAGTCTAATGAGACCATATGCAAACAACTATGCACAAATAGGCCATATTTAGTATTTTATTTTCCCCAATTATATGTAAAAACAGTTTTAATATTTATTTTTAAACTTTGAGTTCCAAATTCTTTCCCTTCCTCCCTCCTCACCCCTCCCCTATTGATAAGGCAAGCAATTCAATATAGATCATACATGCATAGCCATATGATAGTCATGTTGGAAAAGAAGACATAGACCATTATATATGCATATCCATGATAGTTGTTTTGGGAAAGAAAATATAGACAAAAAAAACCCCCAAAACTGAACAAAACAAAAAACCTCAAGAAAAATAAAGAAATAAAAAAGTATGCTTCAATCTGTATTCAGACATTCTCAGTTCTTTTTACTTGGGATGGTTAGCATTTTTCATCATAAGTCATTGAGAGTAGTCTTGGATCACTGTATTGCTGAGAATAGCTAAGTTATTCATAACTGATTGTCTTACAATATTGCTGTTATGTTGTATACCACACATTTCTCTTTACATTAGCTTATGTAAGACTCCACAGGCTCTTCTGAAAGCATCCTGCTCATCATAGCACAATAATATTCTATCACAATCACATATCATGTGTTCAGTCATTTCCCAGTTGATGGGCATCTCCTCAATTTCTTGTTTTTTATTTTTTTAATTTACATTATTCATTTTCACAAGATTTTGAGTTACAATTTTTCTCCCCATTTTTCCTCTACCCACCACCCCAAAACAGTGATCCCACTTAATATCCCCTCCCCCAATCTGCTCTCTCCTATATCTTTCCCCATCCCCTCTCTGACTTTCCAGTAGGGCATGGTGGATCGCTATGCCCCAGTGCCTGTATATCTTATTTCCTAGTTACATGTAAAATTATAATAATATATTTTAAACATTTGATGTTAAACCTTTGAATTCCAGATTCTTTCCCTACCTCCCTCATCACACACCCTTACTAGGAAGATCATTAATTCAATATAGGTTGTACATGCGTAGCTATGCAAAACATTTATATAGTGGATATATTGTGAATGACTATGTTTTCCTCCATCCTATCCCACCCCCACTAGTTCTATTCCCTACTTTGATCCTGTCCCTTTTCAAAAGTGGGTGCTTCCAACTTCCTTCTCCCCCAACCTTCCCTCCCTTCCATCATCCCCCCTCTCATACCCTTCCCCCCTACTCTCCTGTAGGGTGAGATACCCTACTTAGTGTTTATGTCATTCCCTCCCTAAGCCCAACTCAATGAGAGTAAGGTTGCTTCATTCCCTTTTACCTTTCTGTTCTTCCCCTCCATTGTAACAGTTTTCCCTTGCCTCTTCTGTATGAGATAATTTACCCCATTCTATCTCTCCCCATCTGCTGTCATTATTTTCTTCTCTCATCTCTTAATTTCACCTTTTAAGTATCATCCCTTCCTATTCAATTGGTCCTGTGCCCTCTGTCTATGTATTCATATGCTATATAGACATATGTGTGTATGTACATTTCCATTCCCTTCAACTATTCTCAACCTGAGAAAAGTTTCATAAGTTACAATTATCATTTTTCCATATAGGATTATAAGTAGTTCAACTTTGATAAGTTCCTTATGATTTCTTTTCCCTGTTTACCTTCTCATGCTTCTCTTGCTTCTTGTATCTGAATGTCAAATTTTCTATTCAACTGTTTTTATCATCATGAATGCTTGAAAGTCCTCTATTCCACTGAATGACCATATTTTCCCCTGAAACATGAGACTCATGCTGGGTAGGTGATTCTTGGTTTTAATCCCAGCTTCTTTGACTTATGGAATATCATATTCCAAGCCCTGAGATCCTTTAGTGTAGAAACTGCCAGATCCTATGTTATCCTGATGGTGTTTCCACAGTATTCAAATTGTTTATTCCTGGGGGCTTGTAATATTTTCTCCTTGATCTGGGAACTCTGGAACCTGGCTATAATATTCCTAGGAGTTTTTGTTTTGGAATCTTTTTTCAGGAGGTGATCAGTGCATTCTTTCAACCTCTATTTTGCCCTCTGGTTCTATAACATCAGGGAGGTTAGCTTCTCTGTGTCATTTTGTCAGTTCTGTAACTCCAAAGTTTATTTAAAGTCATTTTTTACATGAATTGGAGGAGGTTGTAGCGGAAGCCCCATGGAAGTCCTGTTTTTACTCAGTCATCTTGACTCATTCCCCCCCCCCCCGTTAATTTGTAATTCTTTGCCACCAGAAAAGTGCTGTTATGTTTTTGTATGTATAGGTCCTTTTCCTTTTTGTCTTTTACATCTTTTGGAATATAGAGTTAGTAGTGGTATTGCTACTTCAAAGCATGTGCCTTTGGGCATAGTTACAAATTGCTCTACAGAATGGTCAAATCAGTTCACAACTCTACCAACAGTGCATTCGTGTCTCATTTTTTCCCACATCCCCCCCCCCATCATTTGTCATTTTTTTCCTCTCCTTATAGTCAATCTGACATGTATGCGGTACTTCAGAATTATTTTCATTTGCATTTCTCTAATCAGTAGTGAGTTTGAGCATTTTTTTTTCATATAACTATAGAGAGCTTTGATTCTTTCATCTGAAAACTGTTCTTATCTTTTGATCACTTTTCAGTTGGGGAATGACTCTTATTTTTACAAATTTGACTCAGTTCTCTTTATGTTTGAGAAATGAGGCCTTTATCGGAGAAAATTGCTTGAATTTTTTTTTCACAGCTACTATTGCTAACTGTATTTCCCTACATCCTATTCCCCCCTTTTTAAATTCTATTCTCTCTCCTTTAAACCTGTCTGTAGGGTTAATGGACCCAATTCACAGCTGTTACATATCCTGAGTGGAGAAGCTTGATTGGGGGAAGCTTGCTTGCAAGAAGACTTTCACACCTTTGGGCCCTGGGCCAATTAGGCACTGAGTCACATGTGTTGTGATGTCTTCTGGTTCTGAGCCTATTAGTTGAAAACTAATCCTATTGGGAGGTTTGTATTTTACTTTGGGGCTCACGCATGGGAAGAATGTTTGTGATTTAGCCAGATGAAACTCTGGGTAGCTGTTGTTAAGGAGCCCCTACTCCCTCCACCTCCAGCTTTGTGAATCCAGATGTTGGTGCTTCCTGGTCTGGTGATTAGGTATCTATTACTCTGTTAAGATAGTTGGAGCCCTGTCTATTGGATTCTTTCTAGGATATTCACTTCTTTCTATTTGTCTCTCTGCATCATTTAATTAAACATTGTCAACCCCTTTAAGCTGCCTTTCCTTTAGAAAAGCAGATCAAAGAGCCTGTGCTAGCAGCCCACCCTGTGCTTTAGTGTGGTTGCTAATACACTGTCCATCCTTACAAGTGTTCTGTTTTTGCCTATCCTCTCCCCTAATCTTCCCTCCCTTCTATCACCCTTTCCTGCATTCTTGTCTTATTCCCTTCCCCTCCTACTTTCCTGTAGGGTAAAATAGGTATCTATACCCAATTGAATGTGTATGATATTCCCTCTTCAAGCCAATTCTGATTAGAGGAAGGTTAACTCACTTTCCCTCACCTCTCTAATCTTCCCCTCCATTGTAAAAACTTTTTTTTTGCTCTTTTATTTTAAACAGTTTAACCTCATTCAAGTCCTTTATGATTTCCTTTTCCTGATTGCCTTTTTATACTTCTCTTTAGTCATGTATTTAAAAATCAGATTTTCTATTCAGCTCTGGTCTTTTCATCAGGAATGCTTGAAAGTCCTATATTTCATTGAATGTTTTTCCCCCTGAAGGATTATACTTTTTTTTTGCTGGGTAGTGATTCTTGGTTGTAATCCTAGCTTCTTTGACATTTGGATTATCACATTACAAACCCCCTGATTTGTCTTGTGTTATCTTCACTGTGGCTCCATGATACTTGAATTGCTTCTTTCTGGCTGTTTGCAATATTTTTTCCTTAAACTGGGAGTTCTGGATTTGCCCATAATATTGCTTGGAATTTTCATTTTGGGATTTCTCTTTCAGGAGGTAATTGGTAGATTCTTTGAATTTCTATTTACTTCCTGGTTCTATAATATCAGGGAAATTTTCCTTGATAATTTCATGAAAGATAATGTCTAGGTTCTTTTTTTTTTATTTTTGGTTTTTTGAGGGGAGAAGGTAGGTTAAGTGACTTGCCCAAGGTTACATGGCCAGTTTTGTGTTAAGTGTCTAAGGCCAGATTGGAACTCAGGTCCTCCTGACTCCAGGGCCAATGCTCTATTCACTGTGCCACCTAGTCATCCCTGGGTTCTTTTTTTGTTTGTTTGTTTTGCTTTTTGGAGGGCTATTGGGTTTGATTTGCCCAAGGTCACATGGCTAGGTTTTTGTGTTAAGTGTCTGAGGCCGGATTTGAACTCAGATACTCCCGACTCCAAGGTTGGTGCTCTATTCACTGTGCCACCTAGCCATCCCCAACTGGGTTCTTTTTTTAATGTGGATTTCAGGTAGACCAATAATTTTAAAATTATCTCTCTGGAGCTATTTTCCAGGTAAGTTGTTTTTTCCAATGTGATATTTCACATTGTCTTTTATTTTTTTCATGCTTTTTAAATTTTTTTTTAAAATTTTATTGTTTCTTGACTTCTCATAAAGTTATTAGCTTCTACTTGTCCAATTCTAATTTTTGAGGAATTATTTTTTTTCAGTGAGCTTTTGAACCACTTTTTGCATTTGGCCAATTCTACTTTTTAAGGAGTTTTTTCTTCAGTGAATTTTGGTACCTCTTTTTAATTTGACCAGTTCTGCTTTTGCAGGTATTCTTCTCCCCACTGATTTTTTGTATGCATTTTACCATTTGGCCTATACTGTTTTTTTAAGGTGTTATTTACTTCAATATTTTTTTATGTCTCCTTTACCCTTGCTGTGGATTTCTTTTCATGATTTTCTTGCATCACTCTTATTTCTCTTCCCAATTTTCTGCCTACCCCTCTTACTTGATTTTCAAAATCCTTTTTGAGCTTTTCCATGGCTTGAGACCAATTCATATTTTTTTTTGGAGGCTTTGGATGTAGGAGTTTTGACTTCTTTATCTTCTGAGTGTATGTTTTGATCTTCCTTGTTACCACAGTAACTTTATATGGTCAGAATATTTTTTTCTTCTGCTTTTTGTTCATTTCCCCAGCCTATTACTTATTACTTTTAACTCTTTATTAAAGTTGGGCTCTGCTTCCAGGGTAGAGGGCACACTGTCCCAAGCTTTGGGATTTTATACAGATATTTTCAGAGATACTTCTAGGGACCTGTAAGTTTTCAATTCTTCCCAAGTTAGTATGATCAAAGGAGAGGTGGTTACTATACTGGACTTTTCTATAGGGAGCTATTTTGCCCAACTGGATATTTCCAGTTGGGTCCCCAGTGGGACAGTTCCTATTTCTATTCACAAACGTTGTTTTTTGTGTTTTGTTCTCCAAGAAGACTACGACATCAGGAAGGTTATACAATTACATGCAAGTGAATTGGATTTAAGTGAGAGAGGGCTGTGAAAAGCCACTGGGAAAGTTTGCTTTGACAGATGAGAATATGAAACTCAATTCACATGACTATGGTTAAGACATTAAATATGACAAAGTAATTTTAGAACTTGGTCCAAGAAGATTTATATTTTGTAAAGGAAATAATTATATAAACAATTACAGTATAAAATAGATTGTATTGAGTGTCTTGTAAATATTAAAGTAATTTAGAAGAGGAAGAGATTACTTCTGGTTGAGGAAGAGGTCGTGGGGAGAAAAGACTGAATAAACTAAAAAAAGAATTATTAAACATTTGCTACATACTTGGCACTGTGCTGGGGATACAAATCTAAGGAAGCAAGGTAGTTTTTGCCTGCCTTCAAGGAGTTCATATTCTAATAGAGAAAGACTTCTGATTCTTGAAGATTATCATACAGAATGCAATCTGAAATTTGGAAAGAGTCATCCAGTCAAAATCATAAATGAAAAAGAATCTTCTATAAAATATATTGGAAAAGTCTTTAATCATGGAGAACTAACTACTCCTTGAGGCAATCCTTTGTACTTTTCAGTAGTTTGGAGTTTTAGGAACTACTTATTTGATCAAGCCTAAATTTGCCTCTCTGAAATTTTAACTTATTGTTCCTAGTTCAGTTCTCTGACTCCAAGGAGAATAAAGATAATCCATCTTTTTTTTTTAAAGCAATTGGGGTTAAGTAACTTGCTCAAGGTTACATGGCCAGGTGTTTCTGGGTGGATGCTAAGTGTCTGAGCCTAGGATTTGATCCCCAGGTCATCCCGACACTGGAGCCGGTGCTCTTACTCACTGTGCTACCTGGCCACCCCAAGATAATCTATCTTTGATGTGATAGATCTTCAAAAAATGCCTGAAGATGGTTCACATGCCAATCCTAAACCTTCTCTCCAAGAATAATTTCAATAGGTATAGAAGAAAGGATTCCAGGCACAGAAAGTGGCATGAAAAAACCTGGGAAGATAAAAATATGTTTAGTGACAGAAAGGATCAGCTTGGCTGGGAATAGCCAAGATTTTCTAAGGTTAATCTGAGTTTTAAGAAAAACTATAATCTAAGGGGCGGCCAGGTGTCTCAGTGACTAACAGCACCGGCCCCAGAGTCGGGATGACCTGGGATAGAATCTGGGCTCAGATACTCAGCACCACACCCAGAAATAACTGGCCGTGTAACCTTGAGCAAGTTACTTAACCCCAATTGCTTAAAAAAAAAAGAAAAACTATAATTTAAACAAAGCTTTGAAAAAGGCAAAGTTGTGTGTCATAACAGGATAGGCCCTGGATTTGTAGTCAGAAGACCTGGATAGGTAGTCTGATTACATTAGGCCCTCTCTTCAGAGGGAGGGCAGACATATATTTGGAAACAGCTGGACTGTTGAGTCCATTAAACTCCACCTGTAACATCAATGGAATTTCCCCAAATACTCTGTTTATCCTTAGCAGGCTTACTCATAATTGTTGTTTGTATTAAAAATACCTAGACTCTGTATATGAAGATCTTCAGATTCCCCTTTGAACCTTCAGAAGATCTCATGATCCTTAACCTCCCTGGGACTACTTAGAATTAGCCTAAAATGTTCTGAGAAGTCTGGTTGTCTTTTCTTCTCTTTTATCTCCATCAACTAGAGCTGATAATAAGATGTGGGGCAGCAGTGTGATATCAAGGTACACATATCCTCAATGTCTGCCCACTAAACGGGTTTGTGTACCATCATGCAACCTTGTCATTAGATAAGTTGAATGTGAGACTTTATTTCTGTATATTAGAATCCTGGATCAGACCTGTAACCCTAGGTTTGAATTCTAGTTCTGTACCTTGCTACTTGTGCGACACTGGGAAAACTGTTTCCCCCCACTGCTTCTGGATTTGGCATTATGTTTTATGAATAAATATCATTGTCTAACCATATGTCCTGTTATTTAGTTCAGAAAATATGACCAACATAAGCAGAGTGAGAGATAAGGCTAAAAATGTATGATGGAGCCAGATTTTGGTGACCCTGATGTCATTCCAAGGAGTTAGTAACCATTGTTTAGTTAGCTGAAATTGGTGTTAGGTCTTAGCAAAGGGCCAGCAGCCAAGTTTTATATATGAGAGTAGTGCTCTTTTCCAGGGTTCAACAGATCTTGACATGGCATCTTTCTGTGCTTCCAAGAGTTACTTGTAATTGTTGACATATCTTGATCATTCCTCACCAAGGTCAGCTTTAGCACAAGCTGTTTGCTATCCAATTTTAGCCATAATAAGCATTAACTCTGGAAAGAAAACCCAAACAAAATGGAAATTGGGTCCTATTTTCTTCCTCTGGGTAATCTGAGTCCTAGGATCTTCCCTGTCACACACTGAGGGCATTGTAGATACTGAAAACTATACCATAACTCTTAAGATAGGGCTTCTTTAGATAGCCATCCTTTTCCCTAGTCTCTCATTCTACCATTCCCTCAGTTTCCACAATATTTAGGCCATCTCCCCAATCCCCTTTAAAAGTACCCCATGATTCCTTCAGTAGGCCCACTCCATCAAATATCCATCAAAATTTCAACTGTATTTTTATGGGGCAGCAAGTGAAGTGGAGAATGGCATTCATCTATATTCTCTAGACTTAGTATTGGTGCTACTCAATAGCAGGGGAATTAATGTAATTTACATAGTACTGAGATATGTGTTGACCTGGAGTGTGTCTATAAGTCCTTGTGTTTGGGTCCAATTCTTTATCCTTCTTGTTTAGCCTCCATTTATTACAGCTATACAATTATAACCTATATCATTAAGGATGTGTATGATTAAAGAGAAAAGTGTATAATGGTGTATTGAGAGCAAGAGATAACAAAGGGTAAATGGGTATCTGTAAAATAGGCCCGTGGCTATCAGCTTATGCTTTAATTTAAAAAATAAATTAACCCATGTTGGAAAGAAAATAGAACCTATAGGAATGCAACTGGGGCAATAGGTTGCCGATCTATCAAGTTTATATTGAAAGGAATAGAATTACAAGGGATTGGAAGATATAAATGCATTTAATATATCTGTTCAAATCTGTACATGACCAAGATTCTATTCTGTTAAATATCAAAGCAGTCAGGTCATCCAGGGGCTCAAAGATGCTCAGTGAAAGGGTAACCCATGACCTCCTGAGGTAATTAATTTCACTTTGGGGGTAACTCTGATTGTTAGGAATTACATTAAAGATTAAATCTGTCTTAAACTTCTATCCCATTCCTCATAGTTATGGGCAGCTATTTGGTACAGAGGATAGAGTGCTGGATTTACAGTCAGGAAGACCTAAGTTCAAATCCAGCCTCAGATACTTCCTAGCTGAGTGACAGTGGTCAAGTCACTTAACCACCTTCTGCCTCAGTTTCCTCACTTTTAAAGTAGAGACCATAATATTTACTTCACAGGATGGTTGTGAAGTAAAATGAGATATTCAAAAAGTTCTTAGGCTACTACATGTAACATAGAAAGTTAAAAATTAGTTATATACTTCCCACCTTGTTCCTTGTTCTGTCATTTGGGGTCAAGCAGAGCAAGTACTATTCATCTCTGCCCCCTCTCCCCACTACTCTTTTCATGACAGCCCTTCAAATATTTTATTTTATTTTATTATTTTATTTTAGCCTTTTTTGGAGGGCAATTGGGGTTAAGTAGCTTGCCCAAGGTTGCACGGCTAGTTTGTGTGTGTGTGTGTGTGTGTGTGTGTGTGTGGGTGTGGGTGTGGGTGTGGCTAAGTGTCTGAGGCCAGAACCGAACTTGGGTCCTCTTGACTCCAGGGCTGGTGCTTTACTCACTGCGCCACATAGCCGCCCCCCTTCAAATATTTTGAAACAATTAATTGTACTTGATTTAAGTCTTCATCTCTCTGAACCTCAGTTTCCTATTAAAGTGTCTAATAATTTTGAGTATGAGATGAGCTTAATAGCAAGAGACTTTTCAGATTACTGTATCCTATTTTGCTCTGAACCTTTATGACCTAGAAAAATGGTTAGCAGAGTCAGAAATGTAATATCTGTGGCCATAGAGCTGAGAAGCAATCAATGGTTCTTACAGAGACTGTACTTGTGATGGTTGCCCTATGAGGATGGGGTTCTGGTTAGTTATGCTAATCAGGATAAACAATAGCAGTTTGTACCACTCAACCTAGTGCAGAATTGGGGTCTCTGAAGCTCTTCCTCCTTCCTATTAGCTTCCTATTGGCTACTGAATATAAAGGTAGGAAGGTAAGAAGTTGCTGCCCTCATGTGATGATTACCATGGGTATGTAGACACTGTCCTTCCCATATTCCTCCCCCACTCTTTGAGGTGAATCTTGACCACAGACCAATTCATTCCTGTCCTTCCCTTCTATAGAATTGGCATCAATCTGTTTTTCTTCCTCTCTTTCCTTCTCTCCTATTCTTCTCACATAAAACCAGGGTTATGACAGAAACAGGAAGAAGGGAGGGCGCTGTAGTTCAGTATTGGATGGGATCCCCATCAGACAATTGTGCTGCATGCTTTTAGCCCTTAAACCTTAGGCAGAACCTAAGGAGCTCGACCATGAGGAACTGCTGTCACCTGGAACAAAAGAACCATGTCCACATTTGTAGCATCTGGCAAAGCATCTGCCAGCCTGGCTGGAACTAAACTTAGCAAACAGATATTCCAAAGGAAAAAAAAATATGACATAAGGTAGCTTGCTCAAACAAAGCTCTCTTGTTCTGTGCAGGTGCATTGTATGGGTATCTAGGACAACAGTGTCTCAAATGGATGTAAAACAGTAATGAAGATCATATCATCCATAAATGAAATTGACAGAGAACCACTAAATCCAATTTGGCTGTTTGTTGCAGTATCCTCCTCATCAAATCTTTACAAGTGTTATGGTCAAGCTACAATATTTGACTGATTTGATGTTTAAAATTTTCTGATTTCTGTTACACTGGACACTCCTCTCTCTCTTTCTCTTTCTCATCTCTTCATATATATGAACACACATGTGCATACATGTCTATAACACATATATACACACGTGTATATATGTACATATGTGTCTATGTATGTTATGTTCATTTCCTAAGCATTTAACAAAGATCCATCTTTCTCTTTACTCTTTCCATTTTAATGTCTTATATTATATATGATCTAAACGTGGAGAGCTCCCACATATGGAAATATTGACCTTGGTATACCACTGATAATTCAAACAGCATTTGAAAACCAAACTATTTTTTTCCCCTCACAATGCCTCCTCTTTGTTGCAACTATTTTTTTTTTTGTTTAATTCACGGTGCCACAGATCAACTGGTGTTGAAAACCTGGAGTGCTCTCTAATAAAAGGAGGCATAAAATAAAGATCATAACATGCAAGAATCATATAAATATCATCACATGAGGATCATATAAGAGCTATGGCTACTACTACCCCATTGGTTCAAATGAAATAACATTTGCAGAGTGATCTACATAAATGAAAGTATAGCTTTATGTGATCTTTTTTTTTATCATTGCTTGATTTTTCTCTTCCTCATCACGTACAACCAATCAGTCATATTTTCATATCTATCTAGATCTACAACCCCAAAGATACATCTTTCCCATTTCTTTCCCACTTTCACCACTTTAATTGAAGCCCTCATTACTTCCTGCATAGTTATTGCCTCAGCCTCTTGACTGGTCCCTCTGCTTGCAGTTTCGTAGCTCTTCAATTCGATTCTATATGTTATCTCAATGTTCCTCAAACACTGCTTTTACTACGTCATTTTTCTGGTCAAAAAGAGCAATAACCAAAAAAAAAATGCAATAGTAGTTTCTCCAGCATTTTTTTTTTTAAGCAATCAGGGTTAAGTAACTTGCTCAAGGTTACACGGCCAGTTATTTCTGGGTGTGGTGCTGAGCCACCTGGCTGCCCCTAAGCAATTGGGGTTAAGTAACTTGCTCAAGGTTACACGGCCAGGTGTTTCTGGGTGGGTGCTAAGTGTCTGAGCCCGGGATTCGATCTCCAGGTCTTCTCAACACTGGAGCCGGTGCTCTTACTTGCTGTGCTACCTGGCCTCCCTCTCCAGCATTTTTTAAGCACCAATATGAGGTGCCATGTTAATTGTTGGGACTATAAACAAATATAAAAGTTGTTTCTGTCTCCAAAGACCTTGAATTTTACTAGGGGTGTAAAATTCACTAATCTTAGATTTCAACGTACTCCATTGTTCAATCATTTCAGTCATGTCTGACTTCAGGACACAATTTGGAGTTTTCTTGGCAAAGATATTGTAGTCTTTTTCCATTTCCTTTGTATTTTACAGATGAGTAACCAAGGCAAATAGTGTTAAGTGACTTGCCCAGGGTTATTCAACTAGAAGGTGTTTGATGCCAGATTTAAACTCAGAAAGATGAGTCTTCCTAACTCTAGGTCCAACACTCTATCCAACTAACCACCCAGCTTTCCAAGGCACTCCTTTATCTGGACACTATCTACTTTATCTCTCACTACACCCTTAAAACAAACCTCCTGTTTTGAACATATGGAATACTGAGTATCCTAAAACCTGTATCTTGAACTACCAATCTCAAATTTTTGCTGATGTTTATCCCTAGGATTTCTTTCAAAAGGCAGCTAGATGCTTCAGTGGATAGAGTACTAGGCTTGGAGTCAGGAAGACCTGAGTTCAAATGTGACCTCAGACACTAGCTGGTCAAGTCACTTAACTTCTGTTTGCCTTAATTCACTGAACAATAACAAAATAAGGATTTCTTCCAACCCTTGTTTCTACCTACTGAAATCGTATTGATCCTTCAAGCCTCAACATCACCTGCATCTCCTTCTTGATGTCTTTCTTTCAAGTTTTCATCTGAAAGTGATCTCTTTTTACTATGAAGTCTTACGTTCTTTATTTGTACTAATTGCATTTGGGCTTACTGACTCAGACGGTTAATATTTGAAAGGAACATTTTGGTCTTGTTTTGTTTTATCTGTATAAGTCTTATCTCCCTTACTAGACTGTAAGCAAATTGAGCATCATGATTGTGTCCAATTTATTACCCTTTACAATATCTTTAACTCAACTTGTGTTGAGTTAATGTGTTGAAAATTGCTCTTCTTCACTCACTTTATGCCAGTGAAAGTGGACCCTCTTATAAAGGAGGTCCCTTCTGTTCATATTGCCTTCCTTCCACAACCCTATCCCCGAGAATATTTTCTTTCATGCATGGTTCATGAGCCCTCTCCTATGAGGCCCTTTTGCTACCCATGAGTTTTTATTCTCTCATTATTAAAATTACTTTGTCATTTCATGTGTCCTTTAATATTTTCTTATTTGTGCACATATTATGTGCCCCTCTACCCCCCTCCCCCACTCCAAAAAAAGTACGCAATCTCCTTAGGGGCAAAGTCAGTAATGTTTTTATTTCTGCAACTCTATCATCTAACACAATACCTTCCATCAGGAGGTGGTTAATAAAGGTTTATTGAATTAACAACAAAACAGAAGTTAGAAACCTAGAAATCAGACTGAAAAAAATATGAAAATAAGCTAGATGTGAGGGTAGGGGATTATAAAAAAATAAGATAGAATTTTGGAAGGAGTTGGTGTTATCTATTTTATTGCTTTCCATTTTGATCAGAAGCACTCTCTTCAGCCTTCAGAGAAATGGACCCTTCTCCCATCCCCTCACCAATAATATAACCAATAAGACATTTATGCAACACTTTGAAGCTTGAAAAATTGTTTCTTAATAACCCCACAAAGCAGATAGTATAATTATCATTATCCCATTTTACAAATAAGGAGAGGGAAATTCAGACAATTTGTGACTTGCCCAAAGTAGAGTTGGGACATCAACTTCAATATTCAGACTTCCAGTTCATCTGTCACTCCAATATACCTTGCTCACACGTCCCCTATCAAAATATCTTCATTTTCTAAAGGTCAACTTTGCACACAGTATATAGCAAAATTAATTCTAGATTTACTAGGATGTCTGTCTGTGCATACCCTTTGTTTCCTGAATTTTATTTTAAAATAATTTAAATTCTCCATTGTGAAGGTCACATACCTCCAAAAAAAAAAAAACAAATTTGAAAGAACTTTTCATTTATCTACCAGTTTTTGTGATAATAGACATTGCTTAGAATCTTTGAAAGCAGATATAGCTGTGTATGGGAATTTGGTGAGTGTGTGTGTGTGTGTGTGTGTGTGTGTGTGTGTTTGAGAGCTAGTTTATATGTTTCAGGATTAGCAAGAGGCATTAAATAACTTACCTGCTTAGCCTATCTTTGAACAAACTTCTTGGCATTCAACTCACTCTCTGAAGAAGGGTACCGGGGCAGGTTGAGGACACAAATTACCTAAAACACACGTGATGAAAACATGCATATTTTTATTTGCTCTTTCCAAGTGCCATTTGCTAACTAGCAAACCTCAGGGAAATTGCTTAACCTCCTCTAGGTCTTAGTTTCTTCATCTTTTATTCCTGGTAGACTAGATAACCACAAATGTCTCCTCTAGCTTTAATTTTATAACACACTACATCCCCGCTGTAAATATAAAAAAGGTACACAGCATAGTGTTTGTTTTTGTGGGGAGGTTGCTGAAGCTTCTTGTGATTTGCCACCTATTTCCTTCTGTGCAAGAAGCAGATGATAAGATGTCAATATATTTAGCTCTAGTCTATCTTCTACCGAATGCTTATTCCAAGGAGGACTTGATTTACCTGCCAATGTCCTGTCCTGAATTTGGGGGTCACTGGAGACCAAGTTGCAATCTTCCATCCCTACCACTAGGGGGCAGAACACCCTTACAGCTTTGGCAAGCTCTCATCCATTGGTTGTCTGGACTGCCCTAGTGTAATGCTTCATGGGGTCAGTGTCTCATTCAGTTGCATTGCCTTGCCCCAGACCAGGAGAGGAAATAAGGCTTTCCACTTTTCAAGTACTTTTCTGCTACGGGTCCCCAGTGCTTTGTAAACATTAGCTAATTAAAGCTCACAGTCCCCCAGTGAGACAAGTAAAGACTACTGTGTTAACCTCGCATGACTGACTGGCCCCACTGCTCAAAGGCAGCCAGATGCTTATGTCTCCAACCAATATAGGCCATCCAGTCTACATTTGGTTATTGATTAAATGCCATTCATCAGCCTCTGCCTGGACCTTCACACTTTACAAACACTAATACTGCACAAACTTCCAAATGCCTTCTCACACTTTTGCTCTTAAGTAACAGCCAGCCCACTGGCCACTTTTATTATACAGTCATTTCCATGTAGTTATATGAGAAGCGTGCTTATAAATATTTATACCACTGGGTAAGCGGTAATGGGCTGCTATTCAAACACACCTGCTGGGTTTTAAAAAAAAAAAGGAAGAAGAGAAGAAAAAGAAGGCACATTTAGACCCACTGTATGAAGGTCATTTAGATATTTAGACCTAGCCAACATCTGTATAGAACTGTCAGAATGTTTCCCATGTTTCTTATGCATATGGTCCAGGAAATATAGTGTCCTTGATTCACAAGTATGCATGGTAAATAGTCCATTTTTATAAAGAAATGGAGGTAAAGAATAGAGAGGAGCTCTTCAAATAAGGAAATTGTTCTGTATAATACCAGAAAAAAGAACCTGGTCTATGTTTTTAAAGATGCCAGAATAAAGAATTACACCTGTAACTCATCCTCTTTCTGTGAAATTCAAAGGTCTTTAGAGAAGATTAAGAAAGAACAAAATTTTTGAGGCAGAGTCAAGATGGTGGAGAAAAGGCAGCAACTCCATTGAGCTCTCCCCAAAACCACTCTGAACACTTTTAAATAATGCCATAAAACAATTCCTGGAGCAACAGAACCCAGAAAAGGATGGGGTAAAATGATTTTCCAGCCAAAAAAAAAAACAACTTAGAAGGTCAACAGAAAAGGGGTGTCGCACTGGGGTGAGAATGGAGCATAGTCTCCTGTAGACCTTTCCAGCACAGTCCCAGCTCCAGTTCCAGAAAATCAAAAGAAAGTTTTGGGAGTCACTGAATCAGCAGCAACAGTGTCTGCTTCCAGAGTTCTCAGTCCACAGATGGTAAGGAGGTCAAACAACTGAAAGAAAGGAGATGACCTGGCTCCCTTTGCTGGCACTGGAAGAAGACTCTGTTTCTTTGTCCACATTCAGATCTGACTTGCAATTGTGGGATGTTGTCCCAGGGCTAGGAGGGGCACTAGCATAACAGAGCTTGTAGATCCAAGGATCAGGGACCCTTGTCATAGTTCCAGGGCAAAAAAGAGTGCTTATGGCCAATCACAGACCAGAACACAGGTCAGGAGAGGAGGAAACACCTTTCCTCAGATCATACCAGCGTGGAAGAACCAAAACCTTCAGGTGCCTAGAAGTAACTCTGGAAACAGCTACACAGAACCCCTGAAGCTTGGGACAGTGTGCCCTCCACCTATAAGCAGAGCCCTAGTTTTAAGAAGAGTTGAAAGTTAAGTAATAGGTTGGGAATATAAGTAAACATCAGAAAAACATCCTCACCATCGAAAGTTACTATAGTGACAAGGAAGATCAAAACACACACTCAGAAGAACATAGCAAAGTCAAAACTCCTACACCCAAAGCCTCCAATAAAAATATTAATTGGTCTCAGGCCATGGAAGAGCTCAAGAAGGATTTTGAAGATCAAGTAAGAGAAGTAGAGGAAAAATTGGGAAGAGAAATGAGAGTGATGCAAGAAAATAATGAAAAAAGAATCCACAGGGGTGTCTAGGTGGCGCAGTGAGTAGAGTGCTGGCCCCGGAGTCAGAAGGACCTGAGTTCTGGTCTGGCCTCAGACACTTAACACACACACACACACACACACACACACACACACACACACACACACAAAACTATCTGTATGACCTTGGGCAAGCTACTTAACCCCAATTGCCCTCCAAAAAGCAAAAAAAAAAAAAATCCACAGCTTGGTAAAGGAGACACAAAAAATACTGAAGGAAATAACACCTTGAAAAACAGACTAGGCCAAATGGTAAAAGAGGTACAAAAAAACAATGAGCAGAATAATGCATTGAAAAACATAATTGGCCAAATGGAAAAAGAGGCACAAAAATCAATAAAGAAAACAACAAAAAAAATCCTCCTTAAAAAGTAAAATTGGTCAAATACAAAGGGAGGTATAAGAGAACACTGAAAAAAGTAGTTCCTTAAATGTTAGAACTGATCAAATGGAAGCTAATGACTTCATGAGATATCAAGAAACAATAAAACAAAACCAAAAGAATTAAAAAATAGAAGACAATGTGAGCTATCTCATTGGAAAATCAAGTGACCTGGAAAATTGATCCAGGAGAGATAATTTATTGAACTACCTGAAAGCCATGATAAAAAAAGAACCTAGACATCATCTTTCAAGAAATTATCAAGGAAAACTTCCCTGATATGCTACAACCAAAGGACAAAATTGAAATTGAAACAATCCACTGATCTCCTGAAAAAGATCCCACAATGAAAACTCCCAAGAATATTATAGAGAGAATATAATAACAGGGGGGATAGGATAGAGGGAAATAAAGTTAGCCTGATTCTCATTACTAAAGCCTCATTTCTCAAACATATAGCAAAATGAGTCATATTTATAAAAATAAGTTATTCCCCAATTGATAAATGCTCTAAAGATATGAACAATTTTAAGATGAAGTAATCAAAGGCAACTAACTATAGCCATATGAAAAAATGCTTTAACTCACTAATAACTTGAGAAATGCAAATTAAAATAATTTTGAGGTACTATCTCATACCTATTAGATCTGTTAATAGGACAGGAAAGGAAAATGACAAATTGCAGAGAAGATGTAGGAAAAAAGAAAACATGAATGCACTATTGGTGGTATAGTGGCCTTTTTCAAACATTCTGTATAGCAATTTGGAGCTAGGCCCAAAGGGAGATAAAACCCTGCATACCTGTTGACTTAGTAATACCTTTACTATGACTGTAACCCAAAAGAGATAAAGAAAAGGAAAATGATGTATGTATACAAAAATATTTATAGAAACTTTTTTTCTGGTGGTAAAGATTTGGAAATTGAGAGGATGCTCATCAATTGGGCAATGGCTGAACAAACTGTGATATATGATTGTGATGGAATATTATTTTGCTATAAGGAATAATGAGCAGGATGCTCTCAGAAAAACCTGAAAAGACTTACAGAAGCTGATACATTGTGACATGTATGCTGTGAAAAGTAACAGCAATACTGTAAGATGGTCAGTTGTGAGTGACTTGGCTATTCTCAGCAATACAATGATCTAAGACAACTCTGAAGGATTTATATTTTTTTATTTTAATTAATTAATTAATTTTTAGTTTTTTTACATTTATTTCCAAAAGATTTTAAGTTACATTTTTCCCCATCTTTCCCCTACCTCCACCCCAAAATAGCAAGCCTACTGAATACCCCTTCCCCCAATCTGCTCTCTCGTATATCCTCCCCCATCACCGCCCAAACTTTGTAGTAGGGCAAGATGGGTTTCTATACCCCATTACCTGTATATCTTATTTCCCAGTTGCATGTAAAAACACATTAGTTAAACATCTGTTTTTAAAACTTTGAGATCCAGATTTTTTCCTTTCTTCCCTCCTCACACATCCCCACTGGGGAGATAAGCAATTCAGTATAGGTTGTAAATGTGTAGCTACCCAAATCATTTCAATAGTAGTTATATTAGTGAAAGACTAACAATATTTCCCTCCAACCTATTCCACCCCCACTTATTCTATTTTCTCCTTTGACCCTATCCCTTTTCAAAAATGTTTGCTTCTGACCATCTGACTTCCCTTCTATCTATCATTCCCTTCTTATCCCCTACCCCCCTGTTTTCCTGTAGGGTAAGATACCCAATTGAGTGTGTTGTTATTCCATCCTTAAGCTTAATTCAATGAGAATAAGCTTTTCCCATTTCCTTTCACCTTCCTGTTCTTCCCTTCCATTGTAACAGTTTTCTCTTGTCTCTTTTATATGAGATTATTTACCACAATCTCTCTCTCCCTTTCTCTTTCTCACAACAAATTCCTCTCTCACTTCTTAATTTTATTTTTCAGAAATCATCCCTTCATATTCAACTCATCCTGTGCCCTCTGTCTATCTATACATGAGCATATACATATATGCCCACACACATACACATTTATATATACATACAATTTCCTATACATACATACATACTTACATATATATGTGTATATATATTCCTTTCAACTATCCTCATACTGAGAAAAGTGTTATGAGTTACAATTATTGTTTTTCCATGGAGGAATGTAAATAGTTCAACTTTACTAAGTTCTTCCTGTTTACCTTCTTATTTTTCTCTTGCTTCTTGTATTTGAAAGTCGTTTTCTGTTCAGCTCTCATTTTTTCATCAAGAATGCTTGAAAATCCTCTAATTCATTGAATAGCCATACTTATCCCTGTACCTTTATACTCAGTTTTGCTGTGTAGGTGATTCTTGGTCTTAGTCCTAGTTCCTTTGACCTGCAGAATATGATATTCTAAACCCTTAGATCCCTTAATGTAGAAGCTGCTAGGTCTTGTGTTATCCTGATTGGGTTTCCACAATACTCAAATTGTTTCTTCCTAACTGCTTGCAGTATTTTCTTCTTGACCTGGGAACTCTGGAATTTGGCTATAATATTCTTAGGGGTTTTCTTTCTGGAATCTTTTTCAAGAGGCAATTGGTGAATTCTTTCAACTTCTATTTTTCCCTCTAGTTCTAGAATATCAGGGCAATTTTGCTTGATAATTTCTTGAAAGATGGTGTCTAGGCTCTTTTTTGACCAAGGCTTTCAAGTAGTCCAATAATTTTTAAATTTTCTCTCTTGTATCTATTTCCAGGTCAGTGGTTTTTCCAATGAGATTTTTCACATTGCCTTCCATTTTTTTATGTTTGGATCTGTTTTATAGTATTTTGATTTTTCATGAAGTTGTTAGCTTTCACTTGCTCCAATGAATTTTTTTAAATTTTTTTTATTAATTTGTTTGTTTCCTTTTAGTTTACATGATTCAATTCCACAATTCCTTGAGTTTTACATTTTGTCCCCCTCCCTCCCCTCCCCCCACGGCGGCTTATAGTCAAGTATAGGATCTGTAAATACTTTCACATTATACATTAGTCAGGTTATAAGGATGGATTGTACCAGCTGGAATGAAAAATGGTAAAGAGTACATAAAACCAAATAAGAGAAGGAAAAAGATCAGGTATTTTGCTTCCACCTGCATATAAACTTAGTTCTTTCTAGTTCTTTCTCTGGATGCACATATTTCTCTCCATCATGAGTCTTTTGGGATTGACTTATATCACTACATTGCTGAGAAGAGTCCAGTCTATCAAAGTTGGTCATCACACATACGTTGTGTCTGTAATTGTGTACAAATTTCTCCTGGTTCTACTCTTCTCACTCAGCATCAGTTCTTTTAAGCCTCTCCAGGTAAATATGAAGACTGTCTGCTCCTTGTTTCTTATAGCACAATAGTATTCCATAACATGCATATACCACAACTTGTTCAGCCATTCCCCAATTGATGGGCACCCCCTTAATTTCCAATTCTTTGCTACCACAGAAAGACCTGCTATAAACACTTTTGTAGCTCCAATGAAATTTTGAAGGAGTTATTGTCTTCGGTGAGTTTTTGAAATTCTTTTTCTATTTGGCACATTCAGGTTTTTAAGGCATTCTTCTCCTCACTGGCTTTATGGGCCTCTTTTGCCATTTGAATTAGTCTATTTTTTTAAGGTATTATTTTCTTCAGTGTATTTTTGGGTCTTCTTTAGCAAGCTATTGACTTGCTTTTCATGATTTTCTTGCATCATTCTCATTTCTCTTCCCAATTTTTCCTCCACTTCTCTTACTTGATTTTCAAAATCCTTCTTGAGCTCCTCCACGGCCTGTAAGCAGTTCATATTTTTCTTGGGGGCTTTTGATCCAGGAATTCTGACTTTGCTATCTTCCTCCCACTCCATGCCTTGATATTTTTTGTCCCCAAGAAAGGATTCTATGGTCTGTTTGTGCTTCCTCTGCTTGCTCATATTGCCAGGCAATTACTTGACTTTTGAGCTCTTTGCCACAGTAATACTCTGCTTCCAGAATGGAGATAGCTATGTCCCATATCACTGGGATTTTTGCAGCTGCCAGAGCTATTAGGAGGGCACCCACTTTACAGCCCCCATGAGCTCTGGCTCACTGGTCACCCACCCCAGGACCACCACCCAAGACCATGATTCAGATCCAAGCAGGTTAAAGCAAGAGTGATCACCCTCTGAATAGTTGCTTGATCCCCCTATAATCTGAAGGCCAGGAGCTCTGGAAGCAGCCATGCAGCAGCAACTGCATAGCCACTGTGCCTCTGCCACTTCTCACCCTGGGGGCAGGGGCCAAACCATGGTCTTCCATTCTCCCCTTTTCCAACAGAGTTCCACACTGACCTTTTACTTTGTCTTTGGTGTCTATGGGTTGAGAATTCTGGAAACCACTACACCTATGGATGATTCACTCACCTGAATCTGTTCTGGTGGCCACTGGTTGGGGCCAACCTGGGGCTGGAACCTCACGGCTCATGCTGGACTGTGCTTGGCTCCCCAATTGGTGCAATAGACCCTTCCTGTTTGCCTGCCGGGTTTCCTTTATCCACAGATTTGTTTCTCTCCGTCACTTTGTGGATTATGTAGCTTGAAAGTTTGGTTAGTAATTTTTTACATGTATTGGACATGATTGGAGTGGGAGCCCATGCCAAGTTTCTGCTTCTATTCTGCCATCTTGACTCTGCCCCCTCTGAATGACTTATGATGAAAAAATGCTATCTATCCCCAAAGAAAGAACTGATAATATTTGAATACAGATTGAAACATAATTTTTCTACTTTCTTCATTTTTTCTTGAGTTTGTCTGTGTTTTCTTTCACAATATGACTAATAAGGAAATACGTTTTCCATGACTACATGTGTATAATCTATAACAAATTGCTTGCCCTCACAATGGTGATAGGTGAGGGGGGAGAAAGAGAGAGAACCTGGAGCTCAAAATTTAAAAAATAAATATTAAAATTTGTTTTTACATGTAATTGGGGAAAAATAAATTACTAAAGAAATAAGATAATTTCTTGTAAGTCTGGGTCTGAAGTTTGACTGAGACTTGTGATTCTTTATTCCTGGAAATCTTTTTTTTTCCAGGATGCCAGGTAGGAAATGTATTAAGAATGAATGGATAGAAGTTACAATGGGTGGAATGGGGATAGATTATAGACCAAAAAAGAGCTTTATAAAAATTAGACCTAGCCCAAAATAGGAAATTGACTGCCTAATGAAGTAGTGGATTCCATTTTATTAGATGTGTTAAAATGGAGATTTGCCTCAAAGTCACTGAGTATTTTTTAAACAACTATTTCTGTGAAAAATTGCACATAGAAAATATAAAAATGAAATTGTTCCTGTTCTCAGAAAGCGTCCATTCTAATATGCATATGTGTGGCATGGGTGGGGCAGGGGGAGAAGGGTAATAACATATACACAAAAAGTAATTTGACCAAGGAAGCAATATTAACCACTGGTAGGGAAAGGTATGGATGAAAGTGATATCTGAGCTTAACTTTGAAGGACTGATCCTAAGAGGTAGAGATGAGGAGATTGTGTATTCTGAAGATTTGGGACAGTCTCTACAAAGACTTGGATAGAGAAGGTGGATTCTGAGTTTGGTAACCCATCAATTGGTCATTTTGTCTTAAATATAGAATTCAGGTAACTACAGGGATTTGGGAGTCATATACTTAGTGATGAAAATTGAACTCTTTGGAATAGATGAGATCACTAAGACAATTACTAGAGATAGAGGAGAGAGGAGGATACAGGACAGAGATTTGCAGTTCATCTATACAAAGTGGACAGAGAGACAGCTCACAATCCAGTAAAGGAGACTGAGGAGCTTCAGACACGTGGGAAGAGAACCAGTAAATGGTAGTACCATGGAAATGAAGAGAAGAGAGAAAATCCAGAAGAGGCTGGTTGACTATTTGGAAAGCTCTGATGAGGACAAGTAGGATAGATATTTAGAAATGGTTATTGGATTTGGCAGTTAAGACATCTTTGTTGGTTGTTTTGGAAAAAAGCAGTTTGAGGTGATTTCCACCTTTCTCAGTCTTCTCTTCAAGTCCTTCCACACCTCTCTCTTTGAGTCAAACTCCTGGAAAAAAAGTGATTAATGTCATTGCCACTGTCCCATACTACCTTAATTCTTCAACTCACCTACCCAGCAAAACTGAGTATCATGTTTCAGGGGAAAATATGGTCATTAAGTGGAATAGAGGATTTTCAAGCATTCTTGGTGAAAAAATCAGAGTTGAATAGAAAATTTGATATTCAGATACAAGAAGCAAGAGAAGCATGAGAAAGAAAACAGGGAAAAGAAATCATAAGGACATTATCAAAGTTGACCTATTTACATTCCTACATGGAAAAGTGATAATTGTAACTTATGAAACTTTTCTCAGTATGAGAATTGTTGAAGGGAATAGAAATGTTTACACATATATGTATATATACATATATATGTCTATATAGCTGGGTATATGTGTGTATGAATACATATGTGAGTATGTGTATATATATATATGTACAGGCATACATAGACAGAGGGCACAGGACCAATTGAATAGGAAGGGATGATGCTTAAAAGGTGAAATTGAGAGGTGAGAGAGGAATATAATGAGAGGTGATGGGGAGGGACAGAATGGGGTAAATTGTCTCATATAGAAGAAGTAAGAGAAAACTGTTACAATGGAGGGGAAGAATAGGAAGGCAAAAGGGAATGAGTCAATCTTATACTCATTGAATTTGGCTTAGGGAAGGAATGACATACACACTAAATAGGGTATCTCACCCTACAGGAGGGTAGGGGGGTAGGGGATGAGAGGAGGAATGATAGAAGGGAGGGCAGACTGGGGGGAGCAGAGTTGGAAGCATCCACTTTTGAAAAGGGACAGAAGCAAAATAGAGAATAGAACAAGTGGGGTGTGGGATAGGATGGAGGGAAATATAGTCAGTCTTTCACAATATATGTGCTATGGTAATGTTTTGCATAGCTACATATGTATAGCCTATATTGAATTGCTTATCTTCCCAGTAAGGGTGGGTGATGATGGAGAAAGGGAAAGATTCTGAAATTCAAAATTTTAAAATCAATTGTTAAAAAATAAATATATATGTATAATAATAATAATTATTATTATTTACATGTAACTGGGAAATAAGATATACAGGTACTGGGGCATAGACATCCACTGTGCCCTTTTGGAAAGTCAGAGGTGGGATGGGGGAAGATATGGGAGAGAGCAAGTTGGGCAAAGGGATATTCAGTGAGATTGCTGTTTTGGAGTGGTCAGTAGGGGAAAAATGGGGAGAAAATTAGTAACTCAAAATATTGTGGAAATGAATGATCTTAACCAAAAAAATAAAAAAGAGAGAAAAATAATTTGTCTCATTTCTTCCCAACATTCTTATGGTCCTTTTGGATAAGTCATTTATTTCTCCTGGGCATCTATATCAAGAACCATAATATTTCTTCATAATATTCAGATTTTTCTTCTGTTTACTCATACTTCCAACCTCAGTTCCCAGTATGGATTTTTGTGCCAGTATCAAGACTCTACCATCACCCACATTATTGAGTGAGATGTTCAGACTCTGTTTGGCATTGACTTTTATTTCCTGGTCTTCTATATCTAGCTTCTATTTCCGTTGCTATGTCAGCCTTCACAGTACAGGCGAGCCTCAGTCTTCCTAATTTAGGCACTGCTATAAGCTTCTATTTTGCTGAGAACCTCCTCAGTCTGAGTGATACTGTGAGCTTTTAACTTGTTTTTCTGAGCTCATGGTCCCATTCCAGAGCATCTCTTCTTGAACTTAAAGCTTTGGGCTATATTTTTGTATAGTCATGGACTGGAAGAAGGAACTTACAAATGAGTCCCTATTTATCTTCAAAATGTTACTTTTTATTTTTTTAAAGATCATTGCTAGAGTATATATGGGGAAAATATACATAACTTTTTGCACTTCCCATCTTTACCAGAGGTCACTTTTTTCTAGAATAGTTTGTTCTATGTTTACTCATGCCATGCTACTTCCTATTAAATTGCACATTCCAAATCTACCCAAATCATGTGTGTAATCTAGAAATTAATGATGGGCAGATATAAACTTACAATTTCTTTCTTTCTTTGCAGGGGGGAGGGCAGGGCAATTGGGGTTAAGTGACTTGCCCCAGGTCACACTGCTAGTAAGTGTTAAGTGTCTGAGGTCGTATTTCAACTCAGGTTCTCTTGACTCGATGGCTGGTGCACTATTCAGCCTCCCCTCAACTTACAATTTCTCCCCACCCTCCAGGCACCTTTTGAAAAAGAGGACATTTGTCTCTATTTTCCCATTAATTTTTTTTTCTAGTCGAGTTCTAGTTCAATGCCTTCTTTAGTAAATGTTTAATAAATATTTTTTGGATTGAAATAATCCCTTATAATTTCTTAAAAACTATGAAGAATGGTTCTAAAATCATATCTGCCAGATTACTTGACATAATGGTATAGGATTTGTCTTAGCCTGAAGGCTTGGTTTTATATATCTAGAGTCTCTATTACTGTAATTGTAATGATAACAATAATACCATATTCAAATTTTTACTTTTACACACATATTCAATTTTTTCTTTTATAATATTTTACTTTTGATGAGGCATAATCATTTTTACAATTTTTATCCATGTGGAGACATCTTTTTTTTTCTTTCTGAAATTTCTTAATGTCTATCTAGAAAGTCTAATGTACATGTCTAACTATTCAATCCCACGTTTATTCAAGATCTTGAGATCCAGTATGACATGATCACTTTTTCTTGTGACTGTTATTTCCATTTTACTAACTGGTTCTTTTTTGTTGGAAGAATTCCTTGTTACTCAGAGGTTTTTCCATCACTATAGGCAAGCTAGAATATGTTTGTTTTGATTGAGACTACAGTGCCATAGATTGCAAAGAACCCTCTGTGTCTTATTAACAATTCTCCTTCTCCTGCCCCCTCCTCCCAAGCCCATTGCTAATAGATCTGTAAAATTTTCCCTAGCTCTTAGTTAGGTAATCCACTTCCTTACCTCACATAAGTCATTGACTGTGTTGGCATCCCTTTTCCATAGGGGAATATATGTAAAACTATAAATTTTCATATGTATATTACTTCATGTGCATATCAATATATTCTCTGAGCACCCTAAATCCTATTTTGAGCTTCTGCTCAAAATATAGAGTCTTGAAATCCATTTTTACCAGCCTATGATTCCTTCCTATTGGACCAGGGTGGTTAATCATTCGGGGAAAACAACAATCGTTTATTAAATACCTACTATAGGCCTTATACTATTTATTTCATTAATTCTTCATAATATCCCTGAGAGGTGGGTGCTATCATTTAGCATTTATAGTTGAGAAGCCTGAGGCAAACAGAAATTAAATGTCTTGGCTAGGGTCTTTGAGCAAGTCGCAAGTGTCTGAGTTCAGATGTGAACTCATGTGTTCCTGACTTCAGGCTCAATGCTCTATCCACCATCATGTATATGACCCTAGTCTCAAGGGATCTAGAAGTTCTGGTGCTGGTCTGATAGACCTTCTATGGAGGTGGGGAAAGGATCATCCTTCAAGGAGCATAGTAAGTGTTATATAAATGTTAATTCTTACTTTTATTAATGTAGCATCTTTCAATGTGGCCTTTGGGAAAATCCTAATGGCAATGGGGGTTAGAGAGAGAGAGATGGTTTGATTCTTACTTAAATACTGGATTATCCTGTCTCCCTGGTTCATTTCTATCATGAGGGGCAAAGATAGCAAAAGATAAGCAAAAGTGGGGGCATTGTTCTGATCTCCCTTGCAGGTAGGTTTACAAAGCACTGTCTGACCGCATACTTTTGTCTCTTAAAAAGACAGATGCATTCACTATTATGTCTTGGGGAAGCTTTGCAGCCTTTGTCAGAAATCACTTTGGGTGACGAGACATAATAGATTCAGAGTTTCATTAGGCAGCGAGAGAGAGAGTGCTCTGTGGGAAAAAAAATGTACATGATTTTATTTGAGCAACTGAGATTTTAGACAGGCGACAGGATTTATTTGGTCAATGGAAGAGATTAGAGGGTTTGAAGGAGGTGAGGTTTGTGTGTTCTGTTTCAATACTCCCTTCTTCCACCCTCCTCCTTAGTTAGCTGTGGGAAATGCTCCATAGTACACTGTGCCAAGAAGTACAGCTGATGAGCTGGGGTAGAGAAGGTGTGTTATATAGTGGGTATAGGCTTTGCAAAGAAGAAGCTTTAATAAGAAGCTTTGGGGTTTCCTCAAGACAAATAGCAGAGTATGGTACAGATCTCAGAAAGGTCAGGCAAGGCCTCTTAAATCTGGCTGCACAGCTGCATTTTTTACATCCTCCGAGTCTTCAAAGGATAACTCTGAGGTCACCCAGGAATGAATTTAGAGGAGTTTTTTTTTTCTTTCCTCCCTGACGGGAACTGGAAATTCTGTTATAGCCTTTGTTTCAAGAAACACATTTGAGGAAGGTTTTGAGGAAGGTGGGTTGGGGGCATTTAATAAAATCTGAACAGAGGTAATATGTACTACTAGAAAAAAAATGCTTGTTCACTTTTTGGAGAAAAGAACATTCTCTTTCTATTTGTGGTCAGGACATCTGGTAGCGGGGTAAAAAAGATAACTTGATGAAATGGATACAGTGTTCAGCTGTCAAAGTTTGTTTATCAGCTTTGGTTGGCTATAGAACACGAGAAAAGAAGTTTTTCTTAGTTGCCCCTTTCATTTGCTTTTCTACTGTGTTTCCCCGATAATAAGACACTGTCTTATTAAATTTTTTTTTGACAGAAAAACACCAGAGGGCTTATTTTCAGGGGAGGGCTTATTTTAATGAACATTGACAGCAATTTTAATAAACAGGTAAATGTGAACAAAAAAATGTACCTTTATTCAATAATGAATTCAATAAAGAACAGGATGACATGCTCATTGCTGCAGCTCCAATTGGATGCAGCTCGGAGCGCGGCATGCATTTCACGGGGGGGGGGGACGGTGCATACAGAGGGTACCGTAATGTAGCGTGTAGCGCAGGGGTCACCTTCTGTACAGTAGCAATCTCAATAGGGCTTATTTTCAGGGGAGGGCTTATTTTAGAGGAATCTTACACAGTAAGGGGAGGGCTTATTTTTGGGATAGGTCTTATTATCGGGGAAACACGGTATAAGATGCTGATAACTACTTTCAAATACAGATTACGACAATCTTAGGAAAGTCAGTTTCTGCTTATGGAGATTCTGAACACGTGTCCTGATACTGGTGGGCCCTCTTTATCTTCTGCCTTATGACTAGTATAGCACTGCTCTCAATGTTCTGAAACAAATTGTCCAAACGTAACTAAAGTATTATACAGAAAAAAGATATAATCCTGGATTAACATCTGAAATTAACCTATTAGTAATATAGGTCATTCAGCCATCAGATGAGGCCTAATTTTGGAGGTATAGGGATACTGACCAGCATTTGTTTATCTCTACAGAGTCTAAATTCATATTTATTAAATAATGGCAGAGCACATGACAGAATGGAGTGAAGGGAATAGAAGGGGAAAGGAAGAAATACTTATTATGCACCTACTCTGTGCCAGACAGTGTGCTATGGACTTTTCAATATTTTCTCCTTTGATCCACACAACAAACTTGGGAGACATTTATTATCCCTATTTTAAAGTTGAAGAAACTGTTAAGTTACTTGCCCAGGGTCACACAGCTAGTAAGTGTTAGAGACTAGATTTGAACTCAGGTCTTCCTGATTGCATGCTGGTTGTTCTTCTCTTCCTCCCCTGCATTGTCCTCTTTAGTGTCACTGGTAGAATCTCAACCAAGATATTTTTTCAAGCGACCTCAATATTTGTGTCTCAAGCCCTGCCTTCTTTCTTCTTAAAGACAGACCTACCTCTTCATATGCTTCCTGGGTATTCACCTGACACTTCAAGCTCAATACATCCCAAACCAAATACATCACTTCCCCCCCAAAACAAAACAAAACAAAACAACTTGCTTATCATATTACTTCTTGGTTATTGGTAAGCACACACTCCTTTTCCCATCATAGGAGCTCAAAATCTTAACTTCATTTTTGACACCTCTCATTCTCTTAACTATTCATCTGCAATTTGCAATCCAAACAATACTTTATACAGAATTAGAATTTGTTGAATTTGAAGTCATCCGTAAGTCTCATTAATTCTATTTCCATAATTCCTCATATCCCTCCCATTATTTTCATTTCCTTTGCTACCACCCTACTCTAGTTCAGGCCTTTGTTCATCTGCTCTCATCATGGTCTAGCTGTTGTCACATAATTTTGCTTGGATAACTCATTTATTTGAAAAATGGAATTTGTGATCTTATACTGGGGGAGAGGAGAATATATTCAAAATTAATACAAAGGATAATGTGGCAAATATAAAGGAGAGGTCTAGAGAAATTGTTTTAACAAATTTGAGGAAGGACATTTTCATTTTCTTTTTTTTTTCAAATTAAATACTTCATTAACTTCTGGTTTACATGATTCCTTTCCTCCAGATTTTGAGTTACAAATTTTCTCCCTGTTTTTCCCTTATCCATTACCCCAAAATAGTGATCCCACTGGATATCCCCTCCTCCAATCTGCTCTCTTCCATATCTTCTCCCATACTCCCTTCAACTTTCCAGTAGGGCATGGGGGATCTCTATGCCCCAGTGCCTGTATATCTTATTTCCCAGTTACATGTAAAATAATATTAATAACAGTATATATATATATATATATATATATATATAAACATTTGATTTTAAAACTTTGAATTCCAGATTCATTCCCTTCCTCTCTTGTCACTCACTCTTACTGGGAAGACAAGAAATTCAGTACAGGTTGTCCATGTGTAGCTATGCAAAAAATTTCCATAGTGGATATATTATTTCCCTCCCTCCTATCCCACCTCCCACTTGTTCTATTCTCTACTTTGATTCTTTCCCTTTTCACAAATTAGTGCTTCCAACTTCCCTTCCCCCCCCCCAAGCCTGCCCTCCCTTCTATCATCCCCCCTCTCATCCCCTTCCCCCCTTCCCTCCTATAGGGTGAGATACCTTATTTAGTGTGTATGTCATTCCCTCCCTAAGCCAAATTCAATGAGAATAAGGTCGACCCATTCCCTTTCACCTTCCTATTCTTCCCCTCCATTGTAAGCATTTTCCCTTGCCTCTTCCATATGACATAGTTTACCCCATTCTGTCTCTCCCCATCTCCTTTCATTATATTACTCTATCACCTCTTAATTTCAACTTTTAAGTATGATCCATTCCTATTATATTGGTCCTGTGCCCTCTATCTATATATACCTGTAAACATATATACACACATTCACATATGTATTCATATGCCCATAGACCCTCCTATATAGACATATATGTGTGTGTGTTTCTATTCCATACAACTATTTTCATATTGAGAAAAGTTTCATAAGTTACAATTATCATTTTTTCCATGTAGGAATGTAAATATTTCAACTTTGATAAGTTCCTTATGATTTCTTTTCCCTGTTTTCCTTCTCATGCTTCTCTTGCTTTTTGTGTCTGAATGTCAGATTTTCTATTCAACTCTGTTTGTTTCATCAAGAATGCCTGGAAGTCTTCTATTCCACTGAATGACCATATTTTCCCCTGAAACATGATACTCAGTTTTGCTGGGTAGGTGATTCTTGGTTTTAATCCCAGCTCCTTTGACCTCCAGAATATCATATTCCAATCCCTTCGATGCCTCAGTATAGAAGCTGTCAGATCCTGTGTTATCCTGATTATGTTTCCACAATATTCAAATTGTTTCTTTCTGGCTGCTTGTAATATTCTCTCTTTTATCTGAGAAATCCGGAACCTGGCTATAATATTCCTAGGAGTTTTCTTTTTGGGATCTTTTTTAGGAGGTGTTCAGTGGATTCTTTCAACCTCTATTTTGCCCTCTGGTTCTAAAACATCAGGGCAGTTTTATTTGAGAATTTCTTGAAGGATTATTTCTAGGTTCTTTTTTTGATCATGGCTTTCAGGTAGCCCAATAATTTTAAAATTATCTCTCCTGGATCTATTTTCCAGGTCAGTGGTTTTCCCAATGAGATATTTCACCTTGTCTTCTATTTTTTCATTTGTTTGGATCTGTTTAATAGTATCTTGATTTCTCATAAAGTCACTGGCTTCTATTTGTTCCACTCTAATTCTGAAGGAATGATTCTCTTCAGTGAACTTTTGAGATTCTTTTTCCATCTGGCAAATTTGGCTTTCTAAGGCATTTTTCTCCTCATTGTCTTTTTGAGCCTCTTTTGCCATTTGAGTTAGTCTATTTTTAAGGTGTTATTTTCTTCAGTCAGGTTGTTGACTCTCATTTCATAATTTTCTTGCTTCATTCTCATTTCTCTTCCCAATTTTTCCTCCACTTCTGTTATTTGCTTTTCAAAATCCTTCTTAATCTCCTCTATGGCCTGTAACCAGCTTGTATTTTTCTTTGAAGCTTTTGGTGCAGGATTTCTGACTTTACTGTCTTCCTCCTGTTCCATGCTTTGATCCTTTTTGTCCCTAAAATAGGAGTGTAAAGCTGTGTTGCTCTGTTTGTTTTGCTTCCTTTGCCTGCTCATGTTGCCACTCAATTACTTGACTTTTGGGCTTTTGCCACAGTAGGACTCTGCCACCAGACAGTGGAGCTTCATCTCACATGCTGGGGTTTTCTCAGCTGCCTGAGGTAGTAGTTGGGTGCCCACTCTGAAGCCTCTACACACTCTGGCATGCTGGTCTCCCTCCCCAGGACCTTCACCCTAGACTGCAATCCAGATCCAAGCAGGTTAAAGCAAGAGGGATTACCCCTTATACTTGTTGCTTCACCCCCCTACAATCTGCATGTGGGAACTGAAGCAGCCACATGTGGCTATGGCTGCAGGGCTGCAGTGCCTCAGCTGCTTCTCGAGCCCCAGAGGCAAAAGCCGAGCCACTCCCAACTACTGGATCCCAAAGTCCAAAGTACACTGACCTCTTACTTTGTCCTTAGCATCTATGTGTTGATAATTCTGGAAACTGCCACAGCTGCTGGTGATCTGTAGTCACTCTAGCCAGTAGTTGGTCAGGCCTGCCCTGGGGCTAAAACCTGTGGCTCTCTAGGGGTTGGGCTCGGCTCCCAGAGCACTGCGCTGGCCACTTGTTGCTGGCCTGCTGGGCTGTCTTAGCAGGAGGTTAGTTTCTCTGTGTCATTTTGTGAGTTCTGTAGCTTCAAAGTTTCTTCAGAGTCACCTTTTACATGAATTGGGGGAGGTGGAAGCCAGAGTCCCACAGAAGTCCTGTTTCTATTCCGGAAATCTTCATTTGCAAATTGGGTATTAAGATCAGGGAAGGCTTCATGGAAGAAGCATAAATATATTAGTGAGAAAATTTTTAAAAAGAAGATAAAAAATTAATTCCATTCAAAATGATTATAAAAAACCATTACATTTGATATAAACTGTTTGGGGTTTAGGGGCAGCTAGGTGGCACAGTGGATGGAGAAGCAGAATTAAAAAGACATTTCTTCATGAGTTTAAATCTGAACTCAAAGACTTACTAGCTGTATGACCCTGGGAAAGTCACTTAAACACTGTTTGTCTCAGTTATTCATCTGTAAAATGAGCTAGAGAAGGACATGGCAATTCATTGCAGTATTTTTGCCAAGAAAATCCCAAATGAGGGCACAGAGTCAGACACACTGAAGAACAATAACAACAATGCTTGGGCATTGCTCAATGAACATCACTAAAATATGATTTTACCAAAATAAAGGAAGAGAAGTGGATTGTTAGATCATAGATTTAAGGCTAAAAGGGATCTTGGAGTTCATCTAGTTTAATTCTCTGATTTTGACAATAGAAAAAATGAGGCCCAAAGAGGCTAAATGACTTGCCCCAAATTGCATAGGTAGCATGCATGAAAGGTGGGATTTAATCATTAAACAAGTGGTCAAAGTATATGATTAGGCAGTCTCTAAAAGAATCATATTAATCAATCATATTAAAATATCTATAAATCACTAATATAATACAAGTTACAATACACTAATTACAATACAAATTAGAGCAATTTAGGTCTTAGCTCTTCTCTATAAGGTAGGCCAGATGAAAGTCATAAATGTTGGTGCATTTGTGGGAAGATAATTATATATTAGTAGTGGATTTATGAATTGGTTCAACTGCCCTGGAAAATAACCTTCAACAATAATTGAAAAGTTACTAAACTGTGTTTCTGTGTCATTGTCTCTCTGTCTTTGTCAGTCAATAATCTATTTTATAAAATGCCTACTATGTGCCAGAAATTGTGTTAAGTGCTAGGGATACAAAGAAAAACGCAGACAGTTTGTGACTTTGAAGAGCTCACAATCTAATGGTGGAGATAAAACATAAACAAATATGCGTGAACAAGTTGCATAAAGAACAAATAGGAAATAATTAACAGGCAGAAGGCATTAGAGTTAGGAAGGACTGGGAAAGACCTCCTGGAGGTGGTAGATTTTTTTGTTGAGACTTGAAAGAAACTGGAGAAGCCGGAAGATGAAGATGAGGAGGGACATAATAGTAGACAAAGGGGATAGCCAGAGAAAATGCCTAGATGATGGTTGGAGTATCTTGTTCATGAAATAGAATGGAGGTCAGCTTAAGTGGATTGAAGGGCACAGCAGAGATGGTGTGAGGTGTAACATCTGGAAAGGCAGAGGAGGGGTAGCTTATGAAGAACTTAATGCCAAATGGAGAACATTTTGTATTTGATCCTAGATGTGAAAAGGAACCACTGGAATTTATTGAATACAAGAGTGACATTATTGAACCAGTGATTTAGGAAAATTATTTTAGCGGCTGAATGTCTGAATGAGACTTGTGGTAAGCAGACCAACCAGCTGGCTACTGTAATAGTGCATGTGTGAAGTGATGAGGCTCTGTACCAGACTGGTGGCAGTAGCAGAAAAATAAGTGGGGGCTGGGGTGGCCAGGTGGCGCAGTGAGTAAGAGCACTGGCCCCGGAGTAGGGAGGACCTGGGATCGGTACTGGCCTCAGACACTTAACACCCACACAAAAAGAACTGGCCATGTAACCTTGGGCAAGTTACTTAACCCCAATTGCTTTAAAAAAAAAAAGAAGAAGAGGGGGATATATGAGAGACATATTTCAATGGTGAAAATGACAGTTCTTGGCAACAGATTGGATATGGGAGGGGGGTAGAAGAGAATGAGGAGTCAAGAATGATACCAAGAGTTGTGATCCTGGAATATTGGTAGGATAGTGGCACTCTCAAAAAGGGAGTTATTAAGGAGGAAAGGTTTAGGGGAAAAGATAATGAGTCCAGCCTTTGACATGTTGAGCTTAAGATGCTTACTTTATATCCAGCTTAAGATGTCTGAAAGGCATTTGGAAATGTGAGACTAGAGGTCAGAAGAGGTTAGGGCAGAATAGTTATGATCAGCACAGGTGCTGAGAATCATTAGCATAAAGATAATAATTAAATTCATAGGTGCTGATGAGATCACCAAGTGAAGTTGTATATAGAGAGAAGATGGCCTAGGATAGAGCCACAGAACCACACCCATGGTTATCGAGCATAACCTGGATGAAGATTCAGAAAGAGACTGTCTCTGTTTCTCTTTTTTGGTATCAGTGTCTCTATGTCCTTGTGTCTCCCTCTCTTTTATCTACCTTTCAGCTTTTCTTCAATAATACCATCAGATGGCACATACCCCAAGAAATCAAAGGCAGAGTGAATTATACTTCACATATGAAAATATTTATAATAGTAATTTTTGAATCAGCCAAAAACTAGAAACTAGATAGATGCTCATCAGTTAGGTAATAGCTGAACAGATTGTGATATATAAATGTAATGGAATATTATAGCACCATAAGCAATGACCATTATGAAGAATTCAGAGCAATTTGAAAAGACTTGTATTTGTTTACTGATTTCAGAGCAAAATAAGCAGAACCAAGAGAACAATTTACACAATATACCAAATAATATGAAATAAAACAACACTGGAAAACATCAGATATGATCAATGGAGAAACTAATTGCCCTCAAAATGCTAATGGTAAAGCATGATTGTTTTCCCTTGTTGAAGAGGAGATGATCTTTAGGTATGAGATAAGTCATAAATTTATAGAAAAGGCCGATGAGTTGGCTTGCTTTGCTTTAACTAGTTCTTGATTACAAGGGAGGATATTAGGGCTGTCAGTTCTAGCTATTGGAAAGTGATAGTGATGGTAAAAATCAATCATTTTCTTTTTAAAAGGTAAGGCTTTACTTGAATTATAAAGTATAGGAGGAACGTTAACAGTTGTCAATGGGATGGGAAATTCATTTTAGTCATATGGGATACTAGAAAAGATATAGATATTGAAAGAGTCCAATAAAATGGAGGTAAAAGAACAGTCCAGTATAAAAAGTATTTTCATAAGATAAGGGTAGAAAATATGGTTAGGAACACATTGTGCCAAGCCTTGAACACCAAACTAAGTAGCTTATTACTTTATTTGGAATGCAAGAGGAAGCTACTGGAGGTTTTTTTTTTTTTAGAGTGAAGTAATCAGAATAATACATTAGGAAGGTTATTAGTTCAGCCTAATGAAGAATGGATTAAAGACAATATAGATTGTAGGCAGGAAAATTAGTTAGAATTCCATTACAATAGTTTTTTTTAAGTGATTGGTTGCTTCCCTGCAGATGTGGGATGAGAGCAGAGACAAAGTCTGAAGTGTCTGCCATCTTTCTGCAGGTGGCTGGGGGATACTGAGAGAGCCACTCTTCTGATCTGGCTCATGGAGTGCTGTGCTGTGTCCCAGACTGTCATGCAGATCTCGAGATATGTGGTTAACTCAGCAGGGCAGAGTAGCCTGACCCAGGCTGCTTGATCATTATCCTTACAGGGATGGTAAGAGCTGCCTATAATATTGGTGATTGTGTGTGGACCCTGGACGGTAATTTGCTGGCAGGGGTCCTCTTGGCAGTGGTCCCACATTTGACAGTGGACATCATTAGGAAGCTATCTCACTAGGAGGTGAATATGTGCGTGTGTGTGTGTGTGTGTGTGTGTGTGTGTGTGAGAGAGAGAGAGAGAGAGAGAGAGAGAGAGAGAGAGAGCAAGCACACTTCAACCCCTTTCTACTTGTTTGTTTATCTCCCTCTCAGTTGGTGACCCTTTCCCAGAACATGACACTCAGCTACACAAGAATAAAAAATTGAAATATAAAATATCATTAGTAATAGGAGATATTGGTGGGATACCAGGGGTGCTCCAGGTTCTTCTCAGAGCATAGTGGGAAATTCATTTTTGGTCCAAGAAGCTAGCAATCTAAATTAGACAGAGATGGACAGATCAAACAAAGAAAACCCAGTGAGGATGTAAGCAACTTTCAATGGAACATAAACGAGACCTGGGTGACAAAGAACACAACAGGCGTATGGACCCAAATGCTGTGTAATCCCATACCAGCTGTTTCAGAGAAAGTACAGTCCAGGAAAGGTTAGACTAAAGACATGAGTTTTAAGGAAAGATGAAATAGAGTGAAGGCCATGTGTCAGATGGATAAGGGGGGAGCGGGGGGACCGGGGAAAATGTTCAGATATGCCACAAGGGGAGTAAGGGAAGCCAGAAAATTAGCAAAGCCGGTATTAATTGACTCTTAAAACCCTGCAAAATTTCCTCTTTTCACACATTCCAGAGGAGCATGTCCTGCAAATGGTTTCTAATCCCATATATTTCTCCCTGTTTGGTGCTGCTCTGAGATGTAGGCAGAGCCTGAAGAAACTTAATTCACTGAATGCTTTCTCTGTCACTGCTCACCTTCCTCTAGTCACAATTCCATGAAAACTTACATCTAGACAACCAGTCCCTTAGTTCCATCCCTGCAGCTTCTTGAATTCCCACAGTACTTAAAGTTTGTCCTACAGAATTGGTTATATGCTCTCTTGTATCATTTTCTTAATATTTAGTATTTATAAGCCTTGTTTTCCCAAATGGTCTGTTAACTCTTTTTCTTATATATTTCATAGGGTTTCTTAACCTGGGGTCTATGAACTAAAAAAACAAAACAAAACAACTCTTCAGTAACTGTATTTCAGCATAATTGGTTACCTTTGTAATTCTTTGTATTTTATTTTATGCATTTAGAGATCTTATTCCAAAAAGTCAGACTGATGAAGAAGTTCATGATCCAAATCAAGGTCAAGAATCCTAGATCTTCTTGTATCAGGAAGCTGTGTAGTGTATTAATTAGTTTTTTTTTAAGTATCATTTGCCTTCCTGTTATTTTTTTTAAAGTTTTATGCTGTAATGATTCCTTGTTGGGGCAGGGAGGGCTGTCAGTACAGACGACCGTGAAAAAAAGTTTCACCTCCAGTTGATAGGGGTGAGAACTAAGGTTCAGCCCCAGACTTCATTACTTTTGAGCTGACCGAGATATGACCTTGAATACCTTTTTGGTTTCTCTCCTGCAAAATGGACTAGACCAGCTCTGTCACTCTTTCTAACTGTAAACCTGATGATAATAGAAGAGCTCTCATCTTTTCTGCTATAAATCTTTGAACAACAGCTCATCTCTTGCCTCTCTCACTGATACACAAAATGATACTCTTTGGGGGCATGGAACACATCATCCTTTTGTGTCCCCTTCAAGTAGATTGAATATTATTAAGTATATTGATGATAGTCAATAAATAAATTACTAGGTCATGGATCATAGAATATCAGTGCTGGTAGAACCTATTTATCTAGCCCTCTCATTTTACAGAAATGTTGACTGAGGCCCAGTGAGATTAAATTATTTGCCTAAGGTCAAGTGGGGCAGTTGGGAGGCACAGAGGATAGACTACTCAGCTTAGATTCAGGAAGACTGATCTTCATGAGTTCAGATCAGGTTTCAGACACTTACTAGCTGTGTGACCCTGGGACAAGT
The DNA here is from genome assembly GCF_028583685.1 of Petaurus breviceps papuanus. Classification (NCBI taxonomy): domain Eukaryota; kingdom Metazoa; phylum Chordata; class Mammalia; order Diprotodontia; family Petauridae; genus Petaurus; species Petaurus breviceps. The sequence continues at coordinate 63,662,833 of NW_027186296.1, read as the reverse complement.
CATTTAATCCTGTTTGCCTCAGTTCTTCATCTGTAAAAATGAGCTGAAGAAAAATGAAAAATCACTAGCATTTTTGGCAGGAAAACTCCAAAACGGGGCCATAAACAGTCAGCCATGACTGAAACAACTTAACAGCAACAAAAAAAACAAGTAGGTGGTAAGTGGAAGAGCCAGGATTTGACCCAAAATCCATTGCATTTTTAAAATTTACAATAAAGAAACTATTCTCCATAGAGACTAAACAGTTTTGAAAAAAAATCCATAAATTAGTGACAGCTACATCTATTGACTCCTAGTCTAGTGTTCTACCTCTATCCTACAATATCTGTAAAATGGGTAGAAAGTGAAAGGAAAAACAAAAACTAGATGCTCCTTTGCCTAAAATTTCCTTGCAGGTACATATATTTTGCCCCATATAAAGATTAGATAGCCTTTTCTTTTCAGGGTCAAAGAGACTTTATATTACTATTCAGACTTCCATTTCTTGTAGCTGTCTAGTGCCAGGGTATATAGGGGGGGTAATCCTGCTTCCTGTAATTCACAGTCTTATCTTAGATCAACCCAGTCATCACAATCAGTTGAACTGAAAAAGTCATGTTATAAGGAGATAAATTAAAACAGGATATATCTGGAGATTTTTTAATATTGGACCCAAGTACTCAGAGTGGGCCCAAACTTACTCCCTAATTGATCACAGTTATCCCAAGCAGCTCCAGATTAAAACTAGGTCCTTGGAATCCTTGATCCTGGAAACTTTAAAGCCATAGTGAAAGTTCTAAAATCTATGAATACAATATAGTCTGTTTGGATCTGTTTTGTGCTAATGTGCAGAGACTTAAATTAATGCTGGTGTTCTTTTCTACAAGGTTGGCTCAGACAGAGGAGAAGCAGCCATATCTAGAGAGTGGAGATGCTAGTATAGGCCACTGAGCCCCAGGGAACTTAGTTCAATATCCTATAACAAAACCTACTGGAAGGGAATTGGCATAAAGGGTAAACTCCCAGAAGGAGTTTGCCCTGGTTTTAGTTGGACCTTTTTGTGACACTGTCTCCAGTTTAATTTCCTCTCTTCTTTTAATTTCCTCCCCTGGCAGCCCTGGCAGCTACAATGTTTGTGTCCCTTTTGCTTCTTTCTTCCTAATTCTGTATCAAGGTTATAGTCTGGCGATGCTTCCTCTCCCTCCCTTATGTTCAGTTATATTTCACTCGTCTGGCCCATCCATGGGAGTATCATGAGGTTGTAGGTTATAAAAGAGAGCCCTGGTCACCAGTCAAAAGAGTGCTATTAGTCACAGGGAGGACTGGGGTTCAATTCTTTTCAGCTGGATTGATAGTGTCCAGAATGTGCCATGATTAGTTTTGGCATTAAAATGAAGCCAGAAGCAACTGTGCTCTGGGCACCAAGCTCAGGCCACTCTGGGTGGCAGAACTGTAGTTCTGCCAACTGGGTGCACTTGGCAGAAGCAATGCTACTGCTGGCCAATGCACTGTGTTGGGCTCTCTCCACCTGGAAGTCTGAGTAAATTCCCAAGATTCCAGGGCACTTCAAGAAATTTCCATGGGCATTTGGGGGCGGGGATGTTGAAGGAATGGGAGTAATCTTATCGTTTTCTCCCTGCCTTTAACTGTAAATATGCAACATTTGTAGGTTACTTTTTTGTCCTTTGGGGCTAGTCCAACAATGCTAAAATGATCATTTATTGTGTTTCTCTGTTCTAAAAAATAGCACAGTTAGTTTTTTTTTTTTTTTTTACCATGGAGTAGCCAGGGAAAAGAATGTGTCACTATTAAGAATTGTTTATAAAACTGGGAGATTTTACTTTTTTGTCCTTAAATAATATTCAATTTGGGACCCAGGGAGGATAGCATCCTGCTAAGCTCTAAGTGGAGGTAGGTAATGCTTTACCAAGATGATCAATGTATGTTTAAAATTTTTGGTGAGATCTTTTTAATTTTATTACTTCCCAAAATATTTCCCTCCTTATTCCTCATTTTGAAAGCCATCCCTTTATAACGATTTTTGTTGTTCAATCATTTTAGTCATATCTGAATCTTTGTGACCCCATTTGGGGTTCTCTTGGAAAAGATATTGGATTGGTTTTCCATTTCATTCTTCAGCTCATTTTATAGATAAGGAAAGTGAGGCAAACAGGGTTAAATGACTTGGCCAGGATCATACAGCTAGTAAGTGTCTAAGGACAGATTTCAATTCAGGTCTTACTGACTCCAGGTCCTGTTATCTACCCACTGTGCTACCTAGCTGGTCTCCTTTATAACTTAGGATAAAACAGAAAAAGAATAGGGATAAAAGGGAGTTAAATAAAACTAATCAACACATCAAGTAAGTCTAAATGCCTATGCAATATTACATACTCATAGTTCTCCACTTCTGCAAAGAATGAAGGGAGGTGAATTCTCATGTCTCTACTTCAGGACCAAGTTTGGTGATAATTACAGTATTCAGTTTTTATCCATTTTCTTTTCAAGGAGTTATTTTCTCCAGTTAGGATCTGTATCTTCTTATCCATTTCATCAATTTTACTTTTTTTAAAGATTTGTTCTTTTCAGTGAATTTTTTTTCCATATTGTCCATTGTATTTTTAAAATAATTGGCAATTTCTCTTTTATCTCCCTAATTTGGCTTTTTAAATCCTCCTTGAGCTCTTCCAAGAATACTTTTTCTGCTTGAGACCAGGTCATATTCCTTTTTGAGGTTTATAATGTGGGTATAGTGTCAACGCTATCCTCTTCTGAGTTCACATTTTGCTATTTTAATCAATGCACTATTAAGTACTTCTGATAGACAAGATCCTATGTTAAGTTTTGAGGAATGGAAAAAAGACCCTTTCTCACCTCAAACAGTTTAAAATCTAATGGGGGTATCATATGTCCACAAATAACTGATATAAAGGAAAACGTGATAAAATGTAGAGAAAGGAGTCATAGAAAGTATTATGACAAATATGACATCAGGGAGACTTCTTTCATCTGGGTTAGAGTGTATGGAGATCAGGATAAGGCAGCATGTGGACTTTCAGAACCTGGCTTTCCAGAAGAGGCAGAATTTCAACAAGCAAAGAGGAAAAGTCAGAGAGTGTCCCAGACAGAGAAAAGGTTTGGGCAAAGGCATGACAACTGAGAAGAATAAAGCAAATTCTGCAGTCAGAAAGTCATTCTAGTTGGATAATGTAGGGCAAATAGAGAGGAATAATAGCAGATAAGTCTGGAAAGGTGGGAGGATCCTGGAAGCCAGCCAAAAGAGTTTGAATGTTTCTCAATAGGAAGAGGAAGGGACTGATGATTTGGTTTTGGAGAACTGATGCTCAATGAGGCATCAAATATTTATTAAGTGTTACTGTGTTCCAGGGACTGAATTAAAAAGCTATACATGCAAAGAAAGCAAGAACTCAATCCTTGCCTTCAAGGAGCTTCCACTTAGTTTATCTACATTTGTGCATGTATATATTTATATTTGTATATACACATATATTTCTGTGTATGTAAACATATATAAATGCTTGCAAAAATAAATACATACACATATATGCATGTATTTATTTTTATAAGCATTTATTATTTTCAACTCCTACTCCCCTCATGAAACAATTTTAAAAGAAAAACAAAGTCCTCATAACAAATATGCACAATCCAGAAAAAAAAAACTAATTCCTATTTTGGTCATGTTCAAGAATGTATATCTCATTCTGCATTTTAAACCTCTTTGGCAGAAGGTGGGTAGCATGATTCACCTTCAGTCCTCCGAACTCATTGCTTATCATTTTATTAATCAAAATTCTCAAGATTTTCAAAGTTGTTTTTCTCTGTAATATTGTTGTCATTGTATAAATTATCCTAGTTCTGTTCACTTCAATTTGTATCAATTCATAAACATCTCCCCAATTTCCTCTGAAACTGTCCATTTCATCATTTATTGTTGCACAATATATTCCATTCCATTACCACAATTTGTTTAGCCATTCCCCACTAGATGACTTCTACCTTAGTTTCCAGTTTGGGGTTACAATGAAAAGGGCTGCTATAAAGAAGTTTATGTTCTAATGGGAGAGACAACCTGTAAATGAAGAGGTAGATACAAGATACAGAGTAGATGGAAGTTTATATGAGAGTGAAAAACATTAACAGTTGGTGGCCCCAGGAAAAGCCTCCTGCAGAAGGTGGTCTCTGAGCTGGATCTTGAAAGAAATAAAGGACCATAAGAAGCAGAGCATTCTAGACACAGCCACTGTAAAGGCATTTCAATAAGAATACTGTCTTGTTGGAGGCATTGCATATAAGCCAATAGAAGTTGGTAGAATGAATGGAAGATAGTAAAGTATAAGAGGACTTGTAAAGCTAGGAATGGGCCAGATTTTACAGATCTTTCAATGCCAACAACAGAACAACAACAACAACACTGTGTATTTGATCTCAGAGGTAATAGAACCAATAGAGTTCATTGAGCAGGGAGTGACATGGTCAGACTTACCTATTCTTTGGGGGAAAAAATCAGCTTGACAGTTGAATGAAGGATAGATGGGAAAAGCGAGAGACTTGAGGAAGCCAGACTGTTTTTGTTTTGAAAGTTATTTTAATAGCCCAAGTTAGAGGCATTGAGATCTGAACTACAGTTGTAGTCATATGAGTAGAGAGAAGGGCATGACAAGATCTGGCAGCACATTACGCTTGTGGGGTAAGAGTGAAGAGTAGAGGATGATGCTGAGTTTGCAAACCTGGGTGATTTAAGGACTGGTGGTATCCTCAATAGTAATAGGAAAGTTGAGGAGAAGGGAGTATTTAGAGAGAGAGAGAAGAAGGAGAAGGAGGAGGAGGAGGAGGAGGAGGAGGAGGAGGAGGAGGAGGAGGAGGAGAAGAAGAAGAAGGAGAAGAAGAAGAAGAAGAAGAAGAAGAAGAAGAAGAAGAAGAAGAAGAAGAAGAAGAAGAAGAAGAAGAAGAAGAAGAAGAAGAAGAAGAAGAAGAAGAAGAAGAAGAAGAAGAGATAATGAGTTAAGTTTGGATATTGGATATGGCAAGTTTGTTATGTCTATGAGACATGGAATTTGCAATCTGAAATGTCCAAAAACTCCATTGGTGACATGGGACTGGAGATTAGAATAGTGATTAGGGCTGGATATATAGACGAGTGAATCATTTCAGAGATAATTGAATGCATAACAGCTGATGATATCACTGAGTGAGATAGTATAGAAGGAAAAGGAAGTGGATCCCAGAAGAGAGTCTGGGGGGATATGTATATTTAGTGAAGAATAAGGAAAGGAGGTTAAGGAATGGTCAGAAAATAGAAAAGTCAGAAAAGAGTAGTGTCACAAAACTTCAAATGAGAAGAATATCTAGAAGAAAGTGTCAAAGGTTGTAGAGAGGTCAAGAAGAATAAAGATTAGAAAATATCATTTGATTGTGAAAAAAGAGAATTTTTTAAAAAGCAAGATTTGGTAACAGGTAACAGGAGTTGGATAAGATAGTTTCAGCTGGACTTTGGACTTGGGAGCTGCTTTAAAGAAGGATTCTAAGAGAGTGAGAGGAGAGAAAGTGTTAATCTGAAGAAAGCCTCACAAAATTTCAAGCTGTAAATATAGCATAGTTGTTGTTATATTGGTCTTGGTATTAATTGTGGTAGGTCTATAAGATGCACAGAGTAAAAGATCAAAAGACAGGTATATGGGTGGCCAGGTGGCTCAGTAAGTAAGAGCACTGGCTCCAGTGTCGGGATGACCTGGATTGAATCCCGGGCTCAGATACTCAGCACCACATAACTGGCCGTGTAACCTTGAGCAAGTTACTTAACCCCAGTTGCTTAAAAAAAAAAGACAGGTATAGGAGTGACAAAGAGTGACAAAGGTGGCACAGTGGATAGAGCATTTGACCTAGAGTCAGGAAGACCTGAGTTCAAATCCAGTCTCAGACACTTACTAGTTGTGTGACTCTGGGCAAGTCATTTGACTCTGGTTGCTTCAATTACCTCATTTGTAAAATGAGCTGGAGAAGGAAATGGCAAACCACTCTAATATCTTTGCCAAGAAAACTCTAAATGGGGTCACAAAGAGTCAGACATGACTGAAATGACTAAGAACAACAAAAAGGAGTGCTCAGAGCTTTGAGTGCTGAATTTCATTTTGTGGTCAGCAATAGCCATGGTTATTTTGAACCAGGTTGAGAGGCATTTCATCATCCTCTGAATGACCTTCACCTGCTCTCTGGGCTTTAATTTCCTCATCTGTAAAATGAGAATAGGATACACAAACTGATTTCTTAGCTTCCTTGAACATCTATAATTCTATGATTTTATTCAGTAACTACTATATGTTCTGTGCTACATTAGAGGTATAAGAGGAATGACCCAAAAATATATTCAGGGGATCATACAATTTAGAGTTGGATGAAAGCTTAGTGATCACCTAGTCAAGGGGTAGGGAGCCTGCAGCCTTCTGGGTCTTGAGGCTGTAGATACCCCACCCCTGAATTCTAGTGCAATTCTTTATTTTATGGCTTAGAAAACCAAGACCTGATCCTTGAAGGCCCTTGCATTAGGGCTATGTACCCTACACTCATACCCATGTATGTATGTGTATGTGTGTGTGTGCGTGTGTCCATCCCCCTCTCTCCATTCATACAATTATTCCTATGGTTCAGGTCCTTGTCACTTCTTTTATTTTTAAATTCATATTTTATTTCTCCCCCAATTACATGAAAATGCTAACATTCTTCCTCCCCCCAAATTGAGTTTCAAATTCTTTCCCTTCCTCCCCCTCATTGAAAAGGCAATTTTATCTAAGTTTTACATGTGTTGTCATGAAAAACAGTATATGGAAAAATTTAACAGTAACGTCAGCATGTACTAATGTATTTAAAACCCAGCCTTGGGTTTAGGAAGACCTGGGATCAAGGCCTTACTCTGTTACTCAGACAATTCATTTAATCTCTCAATGTTCTAGGCAATGCTAACACCACAAAGTTCAGTATATGTACTCATTTTTAAAGGAAATTTCCTCACTAGGAATTCCCTATGCCAATGAAATATAACTAGTAATAATTTCTCCTTTCTGTTTCTTGACTCTGTCTCTATCCCAGTTTCTGTGTCTCTGTCTCTGTCTTGTCTGTCCCTGTTTTTCTGTTTTTTTTTTCTATTTCTATTTCTCTTTATGTGTCTGTTGTGCTCTCTCTTTTGTCTATTTGTTGAGTTCTCTGTGTCTGTCTCACTCTGTGTTGTGTGTCATATTGTCTATTTCTGTGACTGTTATGCTATGTGTGTGTGTATGTTTCTGTCTTTCTCTGTAGGTCTACATCTATCTGTCTATATCTGTGTTTGTCTCTATGTTGATCTCTATCTCTTTGAGCAAAAATAATATGAGTTAAATGTTGCAAGAATACATACATGAGGATGTCTAAACTTGTAATTGTAGAATTTTGTTCATTGAATATTCCTTTGAATATGTGGACCATCTGTTGTGGATTGGTTTTTTTATTTTTAATGTAGATATTATTCTTATAATCATATTGTATTTTAACAGAATTTTACTTATAATACAAACCACAGATTAATAGGTGGCCTAGAATTAGGTGGGACTGGTCAGAGACAGTTCCTTAGAAGAAATGAGTGTTGAGAGAGCTGTAGAGACTAGAGATCCATGGACTGACTGACGGGTGTGTGTGTCCTGATCTTGGATAAATGTGTGCTCTGGGGAAATTGATATTGTAATGGTACCTTTTAATGTGTTCTTATTATGGCACAATAACAACTAAAAGGAAAAAGCACAGTTATGGGGAAGATAAAAAAGTTGATTTGGGAGCTCTAAAACTGTCTGTCTGAATAGAGGAAGGCAGAATTTCCCTTTCTCAATGACTCACCTTTTCCAAATGGGAGCTTTTCTTGACAGCTATGACAGGTCCTCGGTCACTGAAGTGGCATCTCAGCTATTCCTTTAATAGCTATTCAGCTATTCAATGAGCAATGAGATGACCTGGTACCTAAGACATAGAGGGAGCCACAGAAAAAAGGTAAATGATTACACACCAGGCATTTATCTCTGAGGTTGTTCCCCCAGCAAAACCAATTACTGGCCTTTTCCTCTGGGACGTGCATTGAGTATCAACTTCTTGGTGGATAGAATAAGGAGGGGTCAAGATATGTCGCAATGATATTCATGAGTCTCTCCAGAACCCCAAAGCAAGGTATTTACTATTTCATAGCTTCTGCAAGTTGATAGCATTCAAAGGACATTATAAAATAATTATAAGGTATGGTATATCGAAGAAAAATGTCCACAATAGGGACTTACTCAAATGGTTTTTAACCAGGAGACAGATTGGAATGGAAAGAGAATTGATCAATCTGATAAATGCCTGGAAAAGAATGACAAATGAAATGCTCCCTTGGAGTGAGATGCAGGGAAGTATTTCTCAGGGCAACGTTGAAGTTATAGAGCAGAGTGGGTTTCATCATAGAATAATAGAGTTTCAGATTTGGGAAGAAAAAAAAGAAGCCTTCTACCTATACAGGAATTCCCACTACAATATCACTAATAAAGTGTGTACATTATTCCTACTTTGAAGAATTTAAATGATTGAGGACTCACTATGTTCTGGGAAGTTTCTGTTTTTTTACATTGAGCCTTAACCTGTCTCTCTACAACTGCCGCCTATTCATTGCTCAGTCTCTGATTCCTGAGGCCAAACAAAGCAAGTCTAATCTATCTTCCATGAGGTAGCTCTTAAATCACTTGATAACAGCTTTGGTTTCCCCATTCAAATGTTCTCTCATCCAGGATCAACTTCTCCAGTTCCTTGGCATCATCCTTAAATTGTATGACTTATAGTCTTCTCATCATGTTGTCCCTTCTGGACACAATTCAACTTGTCTAGATTTTTACTGAAATATGGTATCTAGAATGAAATGATCTTGTGTTTTGACCAGTGCTGTGATTACTATGATCATGCTGGATATTATGATTTTCTTAATTCAGTCTAAGATGTTATGTTTGGGGGAGATTTCTATGTCTAACTGTTGTCACAGCTTGAAGTTCACTAAAAATTTCAGATGTCTTAAAATATATTCATATTTCTTGTCCTGTACTACTTTCCAAGTATATCCCTTATGTTTCCTCTCCTAATTGTCATCTCTTATTTAATAGTATGAACCTGCTGCTGAACTTTGGATATCACAGCACCCAGGGATCCAAGGCCCAGGCTCAATTTACTTTAGGTAATATATGTTTGCACATGTAATGCAACTGGGGTGGGAAAAGAGCCACATCCCTCCCATATGCCTTTTAGTCAGGGAGTGCTACTTTCTACCTAGAAAAGTCAAAGGAAGTACTATGAAACTGCATCTCTGCTTTAACTGATGCAGTATTTTGACTTTGTTAGAGGGGACAATGGACCAAGAACTGCCTAGTGTTTTCTGTGTCATAATAAAGCACAAAGTAGAGTTGAGTTACATATTCCTCAGAAGTGACCGCACAGATTCAGCCTCCAATGGGGTGTGCTCTAACCAGAGCAGACTGGAAAGGACTGCTGTTTCCACCCCCGAGGCCCCATTATAAGAAAGGAGGGGAAAAATCAGTGAAACTATTCAACACTTGAAGAGAGTCTGATAGCATATAGACTCTTTATCAATCATAATACTGTACCCCACACAAATAAATGGTTCTACAAAGAAGGAAGGGGAGGAAAGCTAAGATGGTGCAGTAGGGGAAGCAACTTAACTGAACTCTGCCAACATTCTCGTCTAAAGAACTTTAAAATAAGACCTCAAATTGATTTCTGGAGTGGCAGAGCCAATAAAAGGTCAGAATGAGACATTTTTTCCCAGTCCAAGAATACTTAGGTGGTTGGGAGGAGAAGTCCATGATACTGTGGTGGGTACAGGACCAGAGCACTAGTAGTGGCCCTTGGAGATGGTTGTGATAGTGGCAACAGCAGCTTGAGGAGCTCTCAGCCAAGAGATGGTAAGAGAGTCAGACAAATGATCAGAAAGAGACTACAGGGTTCCTTTTGCAGGACTTGACATTGGACTTGACACTGTCCCTCAACTCTATTGTTTATATGAAGTTCTAGGTCATAGTTCCAGGGGGTATAGAGGAACACTTGTGAACAGGAAGCAGGGGGCTGAGAAGAATGCTAGTATTTGCAGGGGAGCAGGGGCTCTTCCTCGATAAAGACCAGAGTACAGACCAATAGAGCAGTGAACAAACCTTTCCCCTGAATCACACCAGAAAAACTTGCAGACCCCTAGAACTAGCTCTGAAAACAGCACCAAAAGTCTGAAGCTTGTGTCACTGCCTTCCCTTATTCAAGGTGAAGAGAACCTAACTTTAATGTAAAGTTCAAAATCAAGAAATATGCTGACAAAATGAGCAAACAATAAACAAAAAGAACTTGACCGTAAAAGCTACTGCAGTGATATAGAAGAGCAAGAAACAAACTCAGAAAAAGAAAGCAACATGAAAACAGATACCTGCAAAACCTCAAAGAAAACTGCATTAGCCCAACAAAAATTCCTGATAGAACTAAAGAAAGACATAGGAATAGTAAAGAAAAAAAATGGGAAAGGAAATGAGAGTGATGCAAAGAAATTATCAAAAGACAGTGAATTAGTAAAAAAGGCACAAAAAAACCTGAAGAAAATAATGCCTTAAAAAATAGAATTGGTAAAATGAGGCAAAAATGGTAAAAGAAGCACAAAAAATCACTGAAAAGCAAACTCCTTAAAGAAATGACTATGTCAAATATGAAAAGAGATACAAAACCTCACTGAAGATAACAATTCCTTAAAAATTAGATTTGGAAAATAATGACTCTTTGAAACATCAAGAAACAATAAATGTCCAAAGAATAAAAAAAGTAGAAGAAAATGTGAAATATCTTATTGGAAAAAAAAAGATTAACTGACCTGAAAAATAGGTTGAGCAGAGGTAATTTAAGAGGATAGGTTGAGAAAAGGTAATTAAAGAATTATTGGACTACCTGAAGGCCATGATGAAACAAAAGAAGAGACTAGACATCAGATTTCAAGAAATTATCAAATAAAACTGGCCTGATATCTTACATTCACAGGGCAAAATAGAAATTTGAAAGAATTCATTATGATCCTCCTGATAAAGATCTCAATATGAAAACTCTCAGGAATATTGTAGACAAATTCTGAAGTTCTCAGTTCAAAAAAAAAATTGTAAGCAGCCAGAAATAAACCACTCAAATATTGTGGAGCCACAATAAGGATCACACAAGATTTATCAACTTCCATGCTGAAGAAATTTAGGACTTAGATATTTCAGAAGGCAAAGGAACTGGGATTAAGGTAGGCAGTGATCAGAAGCCAAATGAGCTCTTGAGACAGGATAAGGTAAAAGAAAAGAAAAAGAAAAGAATGACAAACAGAAGAAAAGAGGATGGAGGGAAAAATACAGTTAATAATCATAACTGTGAATGTAAACTGACCCATAAAATGGAAGCAGATAGCAAAATGGTTTAGAAACTAGAACCTAACAATATATTATTCATAAGAACACATTTAAAACAGAAACACACACACACACTTAAACTAAAGGGCTGGAGCAGAATTTATTATATTCCAGCTGAAGTTTTAGGAAAAAAGCATTATTAGAGATCATGATCTCAGACAAAGCATAAGCAAAAGTATCTTATTGAAAGAGATAATCAGGGAAACCAGATTTTGCTAAAAAAGTACCATCGACAATGAAATAATTTTAAAAATTAGTTTCTCAGGCATAAGTCTCCTTTCTCAAAGTAATAGAGAACTGAGTCAAATTTATAAAAATAAGAACTATTCCCCAATTGATAAATAGTCAAAGGATATGAACAAGCAGTTTTCAGAAGAAGAAATAAAAACTCTCTGTAGTCATATGGAAAAATACTCTATTGTTTAGAGAAATGAAAATTATTAACTATTCTGAAGTACTAATTTACATGTATCAGAAATGACAAATTCTTGGAAGGATGTGGGAAAATAAATACATTAATGAACTAGTGATGGAGTTGTAAGCCAGAACAATCATCCTGAAGAACAATTTGGAACCATGACTAAAGGGTTATAATACCCTTTGACCTAGAAATACTGCTACTAGGTCTATATCCCAAAGAAATGAAAGAAAAAGGAAAAAAAATCTATATGTTCAAAATTATAGTTGTTCTTTGGGAAATGAGGGGATGTCCATGAATTGGGGAATGGCTGAACAATTTGTGGTATATGATTGTGGCAAAATATTCTTGTGCTGATGACAAGCTGATTATTTTCAGAAAATCCTGGGAAGGCCTCTATGAACTGATGCAAAGGGAAATGAACACAACCAGGAGATCACTGTACTTGTAACAGCAATGATGTAATCATGATCAACTGAGAAAAGTCTAGTTACTGTGATTAATGCATTAATCTAAGACAATTCCAAAGAACTCATGATAAAAAATGCTATCTACCTCTTGAGAGAGAACAGATGAACTCTGAGTAAAAATTGAAATATAATTCTATTTTTCTTGCTTTTTTGGGGGTAGGGGACAACATGGCTAATATGGAAATGTTTTGCTTGATTCAATGTCTAACTGATATCATATTGCTTGCCTTCTCAGTGGATTTGAAAGAGGCTTAAGGGAGGAATAGAATTTGAAACTCAAATTTAAGAAATAAGAATGTTAAAAATGAATAATAAGTTCAAAAAGAAAAAAAAACAAACAAACAAGGAAGCAAAGTTCATTTTTTCGTCTCTTTTTTAAGTACCATCTCTTTTCATAACAACTACATTCTGGCACCGCCGGCTTCATCCTGCATTTGTGTGCTTGATTTTGTTCTTCAATTGATGTGAAAGACTTTAATGTTTATAGAGGACCTAAAAACATTGTGATTCTTAACATCCTCTGTTCCATTTTCTGCCACTGTAACACTGTCACTACAGAAGTAGAAGGGACCACACAGGGACTGAGAGCCATTTTGTGCTTTCTGTTTGTGCTTTCTGTTTTCATGGGTTGCTATGGTTAACTTACTGGTAATGTTCCAAAGGCATCTTATACTCAATGTGTACACATTCTATCTGAACAAACTAACTGTTCTTCACAAACTCTCTATTATTGTTGAAAACACCTTCCTTCTAGTTACCTATGTTCATAGTTTTTTTTAATTCCAATTTCTCAACCCATGTATACAATCAGTTGCCAAATTTATATATCCCCAGCATCTTTCTCAGGTGCCCTCCTTTGCACTCACATAACCAATCCTCTAGATTAAATCCTCATTTTCTCTTCATTAGACAATTGTGATAGTTTCCTTTGGTTTCCCTGACTCAAATCTCTTCTTCTTCCCATCTATCCTCTCCTCAACTGTTGAAGTTACTATCCAATACACAAGCATGATTATGCCACCTTGCATACCCTGCCACAAATAGACAATCACCTCCAGTGGCTTCTGCTGCCTCTACAATCAAATATCAGTTTCCTCACTTTGATATTTAAATTTCTTCCTTATCTAGATCTTATCTTTTCAGTTTTATTTTTTTGTATCTTTACTCATATTTTGAGGACCACCCTGCTTTCTGTTCTGTGGGGACACACACATGCATGCACACACACAACCCCCTCCATATTTTTTCCCTGTGCCTAGAATGTACTCCTCTGCTTCTATCTTTTGGAATCTCTGGTTTCCTTCAAAACTCAATTCAAATCCTACCTTCTACAAAGAGCCTTTTCTGATTATGTAGCTATTAGTGCCTTTCCTCCAAAACCTACTTTGTGTTACATATTCTGTTAGAAGGCAAGTTCTTTAAGGACTGGGACTGCTTAACTTTTGTCTTTATGTAAGTATACTCTTGATTAACTCTCCTAAAATGAAGTCCATAGCATTCTCACCTTAAGGGTTTTAGACTATCACAGGCCAGGTTGAGAGTATCTTTCTTTGATCACATGGGGGCAGAGTCAAGATGGCAGAGTAGAAGCAGGACCTCCCCGCAGCTCTGGCTTCCACCTTCCCCAATCCATGTAGAAAGGGGACTCTAAACAAACTTTGGAGCTGCAGAACCCACAAAATGACACAGAGGAGCTAAGCTCCCACTGAGGACAGCCCAGCCGGCTGGCAGGAATTGGCCAGCGCAAGGCTCTGGGAGCCTATCCCAGCCCCATGCTGAGGCTTTAGCCCCAGGGCGGGCCTGACCAGCGCCCAGCTGGAGGGACTCCAGATCAGTAGCAGCTGTGGCTGTTTACAGATTTATCAACACATAGATGTGAAGGACAAAGTGAGAGGTCAGTGTACTCTGGACTTTGGGACCTAATAAGAGGGAGTGCCTGGCTTTTGCCCCTGGGGTGAGACGCCACTGAGCCAGCGCCACATGGCAACTTCAGCTCTTGGCCTGCAGAGTGTAGAGGAATCAGGGCACCAGTATGAGGGGTAATCACTCTTACTTTAACCTGCTTGGATCTGGATTGCAGTCTAGGGTGGAGGTCCTGGGGTGTGTGTCCAGCTTGCCAGAACATTTGGAGACCTCAGAGAGGGCACCCATCTAATACCTCTGGCAGCTGACAAAACCCCAGCATTTGGGATGTTTGGGACAAAAGCTCCCCAGTCTGGTGGCAGAGTGCTACTGTAGCAAAAGGCCTAGGGGTCAAGTGACTGAGGGGAGACATGACCAGGCAAAGGAAACAAAGCAGACAGAAGATTCCAACATTAGACTCCTATTTTGGGGACAAAAATGAGCAAAGCATGGAACAGGAGGAAGACAGTGAAGTCAGAACTCCTGCACCAAAAGCTTCAAAGGAAAATACCAGCTGGTTACAGACCATAGAGGACCTTAAGAAGCAGATAAGAGAAGTGGAAGAAAAATTGGGAAGAGAAATGAGAGCAATGCAAGAAAATTGTGAAATGAGAGTCAACAGCCTGACTGAGGAAAATAACACCTTAAAAAATAGACTAACTCAAATGGCAAAAGAGGCTCAAAATGGCAAAGAGGAGAAGAATGCCTTAAAAAGCCAAATTTGCCAGATGGAAAAAGAATCTCAAAAGCTCAATGAGGAGAATCATTGCTTCAGAATTAGATTGGAGCAAAAGGAAGCTAATGACTTTATGAGAAATCAAGATGCTGTTAAATAGATCCAAACCAATGAAAGAATAGAAGGCAATGTGAATTATCTCATGGGAAAAACCACTGACCTGGAAAATAGATCCAGGAGAGATCATTTAAAAAGTATTGGACTACCTGAGAGTATCTTTCTTTAATCTTATGAGCTTGAGACCCCATGACTGTTTTTCTCCCCACTGTTAGCAGCTATTGAGTTGTTCTCAGTTCCATTTAACCTAATAAGATCAATTAGCTTTTACAAAGGGATATCTATTGCAAAGGTATAGCAATAATAGAAGTAAAAACTCTCCTCCCCTCACAATATCCCCTCAAATATCTCTGGTGGCCTACTTTCACTATATAATCTCAGCCCTTGGAAACCTTGGGCTCTGATTTAAAGTATTTTATTCATAGCATTAATCCCATTAAGTTTACTTCCAAATGTTGTATTATTTCCTGATGAGTCCTCATCTCAGGTACTTAGAGGCTGGGTTGCTGGGGTCATTACTCTGGGTTTTGCTGCTGGACTGGCTGGCTGTAAGATCTGGCATGGATTTTAGTTCTGAGACCACTTATGACTTGCCATTCTCAAGCTCATAAAGTCATAGCTGTTCCTTATTCTTCTTTAGGTAAAGGTAGAAAGAATATTTCCAGAACAGACAGAGAAACAGCACACCCAAGCACGCATGTCTTCACTTTAGCTCCAAATGAGAGAGGGTCCAAGGCTCCTCTCCTAGCCAGAGGTATATAGTAGGCCCATGACATCATCATTCTTGAATGCCAGCCAGGAAGAAAAGAGCCAGAACCTCACTTGAGTTGATTAGTGCCTTTTGAATGCAACCCAGGTCTGGATATAAAGCCAATCAAAATAGTTTTTGCCATATGGTTCAAGAACTAGAAACTGTTCCAGAATGTCTGCACATAGTCTGTGAGAATTGCATCCACAGAACACTCTGCACATGCTCATAAAGACAGGATTCCCTGAGCAATCCTCCTCTGTCCCACATTACATTTGTGTCCCCAGCACCTATCATGGTGCCTGGCACATAGCAAATGCTTAATAAAAGCTTGTTTCTTAGTCTGATTGATTGATGAGTCTCTCCATATGTAGCTAGGCTAATCCTTGGAAAGCAAACTGGCTCTGTTGCCAAGATTGTAGTTGAAGTCTTTCCAGCATGGTAGAACCTGCAAGAGCTTGCCCTTGGCTAGTATAGACTTTGGGAACCCAGAAGCACATGTACCCCATTAGATGGTAACTGACTATGAACTTTCATAAAACTTACTGGAAGAGTAATAAATGCAAGATTCTATTTTAATTTGGGAATTTATGGAAAGCTTTTGATTTGGGAGTGAATAAAATAGTTCCTTAAAGTTTCTACTTGAACAATGTCTTCCATTCATATATCAAAAAATCACTCAAGATTCCTTAAAAATATAAACTCAGAAGTATTCTAAAAATGAAACTTTTATCATTAATCTTAGTCAACACATAAAAAAGGAAGGTATAAATATATTCACCAAACATATTCAACACAGTCATGGACGATGTCCAACACAGACTCTGAATTGAAGAGGAATTCTCTGTAGGTGGTAATATTCTCCAAATCATCCAGTTTGTTGTTGACCTTGTACTATTTGCAACAAGCCCTAGAATATATGGATGATATCCATACGATTCAAGAATTTAACTTAATTATCTATACCAAAAGAATCAAGTAGATAAAGGACATCTATTGTCCAGGCTATGACATGAAGTTAGAGCGACAGACTTTAGAGCCCATCAATCAGCATCTATATCTATATTCCCATGCACCCAATCAGCATATTCACAATCTATATGCTTTCTGTATAATGGACAGTAAGTTGGGCCAAGATTTAATTAGGTGAAAGAAATGATGGATTGGCTTTAGCAAATTTCTAAGCTATTTCAACTGTTCCAAACTTCTCTCTGCAACAAAGGTCGATTTTTACATAATAGTACACTACCATTGTTATATGACTGTGAGTTGTGAATTAAAAATTAGTAACATTCAGATGGCAAAAGTGAGGAGCATGGTAGATATCACCAGGTTGCAGCACATTACATATAAGCAACTATGAATTTAAAAATGAGTAAAGGCTAGGGGGCAGAGTCAAGATGGCGGAGTAGAAGCAGAACCTCCCCACAGCTCTGGCTTCCACCTTCCCCAATCCATGTAAAAGGGGACTCTAAACAAACTTTGGAGCTGCAGAACCCACAAAATGACACAGAGGAGCTAAGCTCCCACTGAGGACAGCCCGGCCGGCTGGCAGGAATCGGTGAGTGCAGTGCTCTGGGAGCTGAGCACAGCCCCATGCCAAGGCTTTAGCCCCAGGGTGGTCCTGATCAGCTGCTGGCTGGAGAGACCCCAGATCAGCAGCAGCTGTGGCCATTTCCAAATTTATCAACACATAGATGTGAAGGACAAAGTGAGAGGTCAGTGCAGTTTGGACTTTGCGACCCAGTAAGTGGGAGTGCCTGGCTTTTGGCCCCGGGGCGAGAAGCTGCTGAGACTCCAGCATAGCCAGCCAGCACCACATGGCAGCTTCAGCTTCTGGCCTTCAGAGTGTAGGGGACCAAGCACCAGTATGAGGGGTAATTGCTCTTGCTTTAACCTGCTTGGATCTGGATTGCAGTCTAGGGTGGAGGTCCTGGGGTGTGTGTCCAGCTTGCCAGAACATGTGGAGACCTCAGAGAGGGCACCCATCTAATACCTCTGGCAGCTGAGAAAACCCTAGCATTTAGGACATTTGGGACAAAAGCTCCCCTATCTGGTAGCAGAGATCTACTTTGGCAAAAAGCCCAGAGGTCAAATGACTGAAGGGCAACATGACCAGGCAAAGGAAACAAAGCAGACAGAAGATTCCAACATTAGACTCTTATTTTGGGGACAAAAATGAGCAAAGCATGGAACAGGAGGAAGACAGTGAAGTCAGAACTCCTGCACCAAAAGCTTCAAAGGAAAATACCAGCTGGTTACAGGCCATAGAGGACCTTAAGAAGTAGATAAGAGAAGTGGAAGAAAAATTGGGAAGAGAAATGAGAACAATGCAAGAAAATTATGAAATGAGAGTCAACAGCCTGACTGAGGAAAATAACACCTTAAAAAATAGACTAACTCAAATGGCAAAAGAAGCTCAAAAAGGCAAAGAGGAGAAGAATGCCTTAAAAAGCCGAATTTGCCAGATGGAAAAAGAATCTCAAAAGCTCAATGAGGAGAATCATTGCTTCAGAATTAGATTGGAGCAAATGGATGCTAATGACTTTATGGGAAATCAAGATGCTATTAAACAGATCCAAACAAATAAAGGAATAGAAGGCAATGTGAATTATCTCATGGGAAAAACTAGTAACCTGAAAAATAGATACAGGAGAGATAATTTAAAAATTATTGGACTACCTGAAAACCATGATCAAAGTAAGAATGTAGAAATCATCCTCCAAGAAGTTCTCAAAGAAAACTGCCCTGATTTTAGAACCAGAGGACAAGATAGAGGTTGAAAGAATCCACCGATCACCTCCTGAAAAAGATCCCCCAAAGAAACCTCTTAGGAATATTATAGCCAGGTTCTGGAATTCCCAGATTAAGGAGAGAATATTACAATCAGCCAGGAAGAAACAATTTGAATATTGTGGGAACACAATCAGGATAACCCAGGATCTGGCAGCTTCTACACTGAGGGATCGAAGGGCTTGGATTATGATATTCCGGAGGTCAAAGGAGCTGGGATTAAAACCAAGAGTCACTTACCCAGCAAAACTGAGTATCATGTTTCAGGCAAAAATGTTGTCATTCAATAAATGTATTCATTCATTATTCATTCAATATTCATTCAATATTCAGTATTCAGTGGAATAGAGGACTTTCAAGCATTCTTGCTGAAAAAACCAGAGTTGAATAGAAAATTTGACATTCAGATACAAGAAGCAAGAGAAGCATGAGAAGGTAAACAGGGAAAAGAAATCATAAGGAACTTATCAAAGTTTAACTATTAACATTCCTACATGGAACAACAATAATTGTAACTTATGAAACTTTTCTCAGTAGTTGAAGGGAATAGAATATATATGAGGATATATGAATACATATGTGAATGTGTGTATATATGTTTACAGGTATACATAGATAGAGGGCACAGGAACAATTTAACAGGAGGGTATGATACTTAAAAGCTGAAATTAAGATGTGATAGAGGAATATAATGAGAGGAGATGGGGAAAGACAGAATGGGGTAAACTATGTCATGAAGAAGAGGCAAGGGAAAATGGTTACAATGGAGGGGAAGAATAGGAAGGCGAAAGGGAATGAGTCAACCTTATTCCCTTTGAATTTGGCTTGAGGAGGGAATGAAATGCACACTAAATAGGGTATCACCCTTAGGATAGTAGGCAGGGGAATGAGATGAGAGTGGGGATGATGGAAGGGAGGGCAGGCTTGGGGGGAGGCAAGTTGGAAGCACCCATTTTTGAAAATGGACAGGATCAAAGTAGAGAATAGAACAAGTGGGAGGTGGGATAGGGGGGAGGGAAATACAGTCAGTCTTTTACAATATATCTACTGTGTTATTGTTTTGCATTAGTCACACATGTACAACCTATACTGAACTGCTTATCTTCCCAGTAAGGGTGGGTGACAAGGGAGGAAGGGAATGAATCTAGAATTCACAGTTTTACAATCAAATACACACACACACACACACATATATATATATACACATATGTATGTACTATTATTAATACTATTTTAAATGTAATTGGGAAATAAGATATACAGGCACTGGGGCATAGAGATCCACTGGAAAAGTTGAAAGGTGTATGGGAGAAAATATGGGAGAGAGCAGATTGGAGTAGGGGATATCCTGTGGGATTGCTATTTTGGGATGGTGTGTAGGGGAAAAATGGGGAGAAAATTTGTAACTCAAAATCTGGTGGAAATGAATGATGTAAATCAGAAGTTAATAAAGCATTTGAAAAAATAAGTAAAGGCTATGTCTACACATGTGTGATCAAGAAAAAAAATGAAGTGGTTGTGTAGCAATAGCAAGGGGTAGCTGATAATCTATCCATGTGTTCTAGTGATGTCCTAATCATGGCACAAGTAAGATTCTCAGCATGTTGTGTGGACTTTTTGTGGTTAACTTGTGGGAGGATATGGAAAGGCATGGATGGACTGGCAACTGTGTCATGGGAGGTATTATTATTATTATTATTATTTGCCTTTTGGAGGGCAATTAGGGTTAAGTAACTTGCCCAAGATTACACTGCTAGTTTTTTTGTTTGTGGGTGTTAAGTGTCTGAGGCCCGAACTGAACTCTGGTCCGCCTGACTCAGGGGCTAGTACTTTACTCCCTGTGCCACCTAGCCGCCCCATCATGGGAGGTATTATTTAGGCCCATAGATCCATTTGAGTACGGGATATAAGATTTATCTTTATTAAATGTAATCTTAAGACATGAACCTATCCCTAGACTATTGGTATCTTTTTGGAGCCATTGTTTTGGCTACAGCAAGTTGTTAATGGCATATTATAATGCAAATCTTCTATCCATTATTCTCAAAGGGTCCCTTCCTAATGAAGTGAAGTTGAGGTCCCTTCTTTCTTTTCCCAGATAGGGTCTTATGGAAATGGATATTTGGATCCAAAAGATCTAGATTCTAACCCTCTCTCTATCAAGTCATAGCTGACTGACCCTGGATAGGACAAATCCTTGAACTTCTCTGAGGCTTCATTTCATCTAAAATTTTAGTAACAAAACTTATTCTATTTACCTCCTGGGCTTGTTGTGAGGATCAAATATGACAACACAAGGGAACATGTTTTGTAAAACTTCAACAATCTATATAAATGTAAGGCATTCATATTTGCCATTCTTGCATTCATATTTGCATTTATATTTGCCATTCCCACATTAAAATGATTACTTTTATGTATAACCATCTTCCTGCCTTCAGAATATACATGACACAGAAAGAATTTTCATGGTACCCTTCAATCTAATGTTATGACATTTCTAGGTTTCAGTTTTCCAAACTTTTTTCATACTCTCTAACTTTTTACACTCTTATAGAAAGTGTAGGTTCGGCTTATGTAAGGTCTCCAAAAATAGGCAAATAGAAAAGGTACTCAATATATAATGAAAATCAGTTATAGAACAGTTTTTTTTTTATTTTCTCCATTCAAAAGATGCACTGGTATATATTTCCAGAAAAAAAACTATAACAGCAATAACTTATGATTGTAATTATGCTCTCCCAGGAAGTTGTTTCTTAAAACAAGATATGAAGCAGGGTTTTGTTATTGTTGTTTGACTGCTAAATTGCTATTTCTTACCCAAGATACTCCATCTCCTAATTTTATGCATTTCCATTGGCTGTCCCCCCTTGTCTAGAGTTCTCTACCTAATCATCCTAATTTCCTAGATTTCCTGACTACCTTTTTGTCCCAGCCATAATTCCATCTTCTACTAGTATCTTTCCTCTGTTGATTATTTCCATTGTATCCTGCATATATCTTTTTTTTGTATATAGTTTTTTGAACATTGTATGTAGTTGTTTCCCCATTAGACTGTCAACTTATTGGGAGCAGGGACTGTATTTTACCTTTCTTTGTCTCCCTAGGATAGGGGTAGGGAACCTTCAGCCTCAAGGTTACATGTGACGCTCTAGGTACAAATCCCTTTAATAAAAGGATTTATTCTATAAAATTTGGACTCAGTCAAAAGGCCACACCCAAGGACCTAGAAGGCCACATGTGGCCTGGAGGCCATAGGTTCCCCACCCCTGCCCTAGGACTTAGTACAGGACCAGAAACAGTAGACATAATAAATGTGTTTTGACTGACAGATTTAACATTTTGACTTGGCTTTGTACTGTTTGAACCTCTTCAGGGCTACAAGCTAGTGAGGGAAATATGACAATGAGACATAGGTAAATTCCTTAGTTTCAATACCTTTCAACCATATTCTGACATGCTACCTGCAACTTCCTCATAAGGCAAGAGTTAAAGAGTTCTACCATTTTTGCTTCAGATTCTTCACTTTTACCTCAGTGATAGATATGGAGGAGTGACTTGGCACAGAGAAGGAAATCCTGACATGGGCACTGAGAAAGAATGAATCTTTGTTACCAATGTATCTGACTAGAAACATGAGTGTGCTTACACACACACACACACACACACACACACACACACCTATGTATCTATGGATAAATGAATATTTAAACATGTGTAGGTATACCCAGTGTCTCATCAGATTCCAGGTCGCAGGTGAGGCTCCTTCTCCTTTCTACATTAATTATGTGAGAGGGTCTTCATTTTCTCCTTTACTTCCAGGAGAATGCATTTTCCCTTATACTTACAGGATGGAATTGAGCTCAACATGTCTTTTTTTTTCACAAGATAACATGGGAGAATATTAATTCTTAATTTCTCATATAAATATGATAATTCAAGTAAAAAGAGCAATACTCCTGTATCGGACAGAAGGGAAATTTCCCCACCTCAGGTACTTTCTTATACTCACAGCAAACTCTTAGTTACCATTGGCTGGGGGAAAAATTCTCCCCTCCAGTTAAATGAGAGAATTCAGCTGCGTGGGCTCCCATATTATCATCACTGAGCACGCCAGAGCATGATGTAGGCATTAGGGAACACAGCAGACACAGCAGGCATGGAGTGCTTGCCAGAAAGACAGCAGTAGGGCCTGGGGCTGTAGGCAAATTGGTTTAAATACAAGCCATTTCATTACTGAGTTCAGCACTGTTTCTCCTCAAGGTCGGCAGGTTGCTATGGCTGCTGTGCCCATTAGCTGAGGGAAGCAAGTAGAGGGAAAAAAAAA
>NW_027186296.1:63601091-63639505 GCF_028583685.1 Petaurus breviceps papuanus | reverse complement strand
AGAGAGAGAGAGAGAGAGACAGAGAGAGACAGAGAGAGACAGAGACAGAGACAGAGAGAGACAGAGAGACAGAGACAGAGACAGAGAGAGACAGAGAGAGACAGAGACAGAGAGACAGAGACAGAGAGACAGAGAGACAGAGAGAGAGAGACAGAGAGATACAGAGAGAGAGGGAGAAAGAGACAGAGAGAGAGGGAGGGAGAGAGAGAGAAAGAGAGACAGAGACAAAGAGAGGGTGGGAGGGAGAGAGAGAGACAGAGAGGGAGAGAGAGACAGAGAGGGAGAGGGAGAAAGAGACAGAGAGACATAGACAGAGAGAGACAGAGATAGAGAAAGAGAGAGACAGAGACAAAGAGAGGGAGGGAGTGAGAGAGAGAGGGAAAGGGGGAGGGGGAGGAAGAGAGAGAAAAGAATCAGAGTCACAGGCCTAGTGGGGAACATTTGACTGTTGAATGAATAGTAACAGTAGATAATGAGAGAATTAAGTTGTACTGCTGAGGGATAAATAAGGATGATAATAAAGGGCCAATAAAAGGACTGAGGTCAGCTAGGGAGTGGAAGGAATTGAAGAGATATATAAAATTACTTGTAAGCATACAGAACACTGTGTAAACTTGGAGTCGGTGGTGAAGAAATCAGACCCATTCAGGTACTTGCTGGGTAAGGACAACATATCCTGTCATGGAACTTAGTATAAGTCCCTGATATTTGAAAGAGCTATCTTGTTGTGAAGGAGGCAATACTGTTAAGTAGGTGATTGATTGGCATTTATTAAGTGCTTACTATGTGTCAGGCACTACGCTCAGTGCTAGGATTCCAAAGACAGAAATGAAATTACTCTTGCCCCTGAGTAGTTCATCACAGGAGAATATATATATTTATCTATATAGGCATATATAGATATACACACATGTGCATATATATGTATGCACATTTACACGCATGTACAAGCATATATGCACACATGTGTGTATACATGTGTGTATTAATTTGTGGGATCAGGAAATAGCAGGTGGTATTTAAGCTGAACATTGAAGGAAACTAGGGATTCTGAGTCATGGAGGTGAAGAGGAACTACATTCCAGGCCTGTGATGATAGCTAGTAGAAAGCCATGGAGAGTAGAGATAGAGGATTGTGTATGAGATACTATAAAAGAAGGTATGTTTGGCTGCAACCAGGTAGAAGGTGTGAAGAAGAGAAATATGTAATTGGTGTGGAAAGGAAGGTTGGGGCCAGGGGACTAAAGACTTTAAATGACAAATGGAAAAGTTTATGTTTGGTCCTAGAGTGGGAAGTTACATGGTCAGATCCTTGGTTTAAGAAAATGATTTTTCTAGCTTTGTGGAGGATGGATTGGAGAGGAGGTAGACTGGAGGCCGCAAGACCAATTAGGAGGCTATTATAGTAGTCTAGTGATGTTTGGTGCTCTTCCTTTTCCCCACTTCAACAACCTCAGCTTGATCTTGCCTAGTACTGAATAGTTTAAGTTTTTATTCTTTTCAGGGGTATTTGAATTAAATAGAAGATTTTGACCACAGTTTTCTTTTTTTTTTTGCAAGAACAGAAATATGAAAAAAATTTTATTAGGAAATCAACAAACATGTTTAATATGCAAATAGCAAAAATATTCTGGAAATAATATTAGTGAAAACTTAAGATGAGTTGTTTATTTTGACCAACTGTTGGTCATATGTCCCTGGTTTCTTAACTGTAAAAGTGTTTTGCTATTCTCCTAACACTTCAATCAATCTATGATCTCATCCATGAGTGCACTCCCTCTATTGCTGACCTCAGTTTTCTCACCTGTAAAATCAAGGGGTATACTAGATAAATGATCTTTTCCTTTTATATCTAAATCTATGATTTTATTGTGTTTTTCCTAATAGGAGGTAAATTTAGTGGTTGAGTGACCTAACTCTAATCCTATGATGAACTCATATTAGACCCTACCTATGAGGTCAGATAAATTGCTTCTCTTGATCAAACATTGACTCTTCTACTCAAAAGAGGAAATCTAGTGGAAAGAACACTAGATTTTAGTGTCAGAAGATGTGTTTGAATTATGGCTTTGACACTAATTAACCATCTTTTGTAAGTCATTTTACCTCTCTGAACCTTGATTTCCCCATTTGTTTTTAAGCCATTGGGGTTAAGTCACTTGCTCAAGGTTACATGGCCAGTTATTTCTGGGTGTGGTGCTAAGTATCTGAGTCCGGATTTGATCCCCAGGTCATCCCGACACTGAAGCCAGTGCTCTTACTCACTGTGCTACCTGGCCGCCCCTGATTTCCCCATTTTTAAAAAGAGGTGATTGTACTGCTTGATTGTTGAAATCCCTTTCAGCTCTAAGTATTATGAGCCATGACAAAGGTTGAATGGGTGACTTCAGGGCCACGTATTTGGCTAAGTATATTGGGTTTAGTATATAATGAATTATAGATAAAACCTAACAATAAGTTGACCTAACTGCTTGGTTAATGAAACACACACATATATATGTTTATGCACACATATGTACACATATACATATACACATATATGTGAATATATAAACCAGGTAGACCTACTCATACAAGAAGGGGAAAATGAAGTGTATGATCCTATCTTACTGACAGGGTGCTTGAACATATATCCTGACGAACTCTTTAGAGTTTTTAGACTACAGTAAACTTGGTGGACTGTTGATATTAAGACCTTTGGGAACATTCTGAGGGAAATGGGACTATCTCTGGTTTTTTAGTAGGTTGGAGGTCTTAGTTTCATTCATAGGTCACCTCTGCACACAATAATCACAATTTTACCATTATACACAATGGTCCAGTGTTGAGAAGATATAATGGATACTGTGTAATCTACAATTGCAATTGGGAGTCATAGTATGAGTCAAAGGTTATGCCTTAACCTATGGTGTCTGTGTAATGATTGTACTACTGTGTTTCTTGGGGGGGGGGGAATGGAGTAAGAATAGAACAGAGACTTGTTAGGACTTGATATTCAAATGAAAGACTCTTTGTAAGCAAATTTACTATGAATGAGTACTATGAACTCATGCTCAACATGAAGTTTCATCTGTACAAGTGAGGTGGCCAGGAGAATTAAGTATTTATCTGTCTAATTTAATGAGAACAGCCAGTAGCTGGATTAAAAACCAAAATATCCTTCCTTATATTAATCTCAGTTGCCTAGAGAATTGACATGTCTTAATACTGGGTGAAACCACTAGAGAGTATCATTTGACATACAGAATCTCCAGATATTTTGCAGCCTCAATATACTGGAAGAGGATATGGAGAATGATTGAATGCATGTTGAAGTCTCCCTCCACTAATACAGTTCAACCAGTCTGTGACATAGTACCTAAGTACTAAGGAGACACTAAAATCACATAGAGGCTAAATAGCCTGTCTGTGCTATGTAGTTAGTAAGTGTTAGAGAGAAGATTCAAGCTAGCTCTTCCTGACTCCAAACCCAGCACTTTGCCCCCCAAGCTATGTGGCCACAGTTTCAACATCAGGCAGAAATGTTTTATTCAAACATGAAACAGCTCCCTTTAAGTGGAATATAGGAAGACCATGTCAAATTTCCCCATGATAGTTTTAGATATGATTTGTCAAAAATCTATCTGGCTAGATATAGTATCTGGCTAAAGCTATTAAGGGGTTACTGAAAGAATGTGATTTCTCTTGACTTCAAATTGGTTACTCAGATCCTTCTTTCAACTCTATACTGATCACTTGCTTGTGGAGTGGAAAAAAATGCTTTTGTTTGTCGGGAGATACCTACTACTATTTCAGAGAGAAGGCAAGGACAGCAGGGAAAGGGCTGGAGCATCACCCTTATCTCCCTGGAGGTGAACACATTTAAGGATCAGACAATGATACCATCAGTGTGCTAATGAGGAAACCATTACTGATTTTAGACTTGGATGAGCACATCTTGCCAGTGACAAGTGTGACAGTTGCTTCTTTTGTGCATCAAAGAAGAATAAGAAAGCCAGATGAACAGCCAAAGCGGCCACCTTGGGGAGAAATGCTGGCTTCTATCTCCCTTCCCTTCCCTTTGAATAGAGTGCTTGAAGATGCAGCTTGTGAGAGAAGGAACAGAACTCATGCTTCAGAAATGTCAACAGCTATCAGTTAGTCTTAATC
This sequence comes from Petaurus breviceps papuanus, assembly GCF_028583685.1. Classification (NCBI taxonomy): domain Eukaryota; kingdom Metazoa; phylum Chordata; class Mammalia; order Diprotodontia; family Petauridae; genus Petaurus; species Petaurus breviceps. Next base: position 63,635,356 of record NW_027186296.1, on the reverse strand, counting down.
AAAGAAAGCGATAGCAAATGAGGTGCCTGAGAGAACATTCCTGAAGCCTATCTCGCCAGATGGGATGTTCCATTCACCTGCTCATTTTGAACCACAAACCTTGTCCTCTACTCTCCCTCTCTCAGTCCCCCTCCCATTTCTCAGTCCATTTGACCAGATCCAAACCTATTTCCTTCCACTTCCAAATCACTGCCTGCCATTCAAACCTATGTAAACGTACTCTAGTTGGCATTTGGTTTGGAATTAATACATATGGATGGGTGGTAATACATTTCTACCGGTGCATACATTTACTTGAAATACAATTTTCCATCTAATGCATTTTATTCACATCACTGCATGGTAACTGCATCCAGAATAATATCTGTAGTGATTATTCATTACTGAAATAATACATCCGTACCAAACAGCAGCTTTTAAGTGGCTTCAGAGTTTTTTCTTTAAAATTGAACATGTTATTATTACACAGATAGAATAATCCCATTATCTCCACTAACTGGAGACGACAGCTTTCCAAGAGGTGATTTGACACAGCAGCATACCAGTGGGAATAAGGCTCCTCTCATATAGAAATGAGACAATGTTTGGGAAGGTCTTGGCTTACATGTGAATTCAAACATGAAATGAGCAGATTTAGCAAACTAGGTACATATCTTGCATATGAACCAACGTAAGGAAATGTATAACTTATAAAAGTATACAATAAAAACATGCAGATGAAGAGAAGTATTTGGGTCTGATTATATGAGTTCTCTTTCTCTCTCTCTGTATTATCATTCACCCAGACATTGTATGACAATGTATTCTGTGCTATGTTTGCAAATTAGATGCAAATAAAAAAACATAGATAGTGGCATGAATCAGAACCACATTCAATGCAAAACTTGGATAGGTAAACCTATAGTGAGACAAGTTCTCTTTATAGGTAGAATTTTACTATATATCTTTGAGCCCCAGTGTTGAGAAGTCAGTGTGAGAATCATGTTATGCTTAAAGGCAAAGAAAATCTCTAAGCGCAAGTGACATGTAATGTGTCATGTATCCTTGGTAAATGTCAAGTGACAAGAATGACCAAGGCACTAGAAAGAGATGCAAGTTATATGTCACTTCCTCATGGCTTTCTCTCCTCTTTTCTTTTCTCTTTGACATAACATTTCTAATTCCTGAGCTCAATGTTAAAGGCTTCCTAGATTGCCCTATATTTCAGTACCTAATTTAATTTTCATTTAACCGGCAAAATTCAAAAAGTATTTATTAGATATCCATTACATATAAGGTACTATGCTAGACACTGAGGAAGAAGCAAAAATGATTGAGATTCCTACCCTCAAGGAGGTTGCAGTGTAATAGAAAAGGAAAACAATCCAACTCAATAAAATCATTTCTCAATAAGTACCATCTATGGATGTGACCTTTGAGGAAGTTGCATTATACTGGAAGAATATGACGAGTAGATTATTGCACTCATAATTTGAAAGGAGGGTACACTAACAACTAGGGAGATTAGAAATGCTCCCCATGGGAGGTAGCTTGTGAGCGAGCTTTAGTCTTGATTCTTAAAGGTAGAGATGGGAAGAAAGGACATTCCAGATGTTGCAGACAAGAAGAGATAGAATATTGAGTTCAGGGGTCACCACATAGGCCAGTGGGACTGGAGGGTAAAGGAATAAAGGAATGTATGAACTAAGTCTGGAGAAATATATGAGAGTCATAGAATAGATTGAAATAGGAGGCTAAGAGGTTTGTTTTCTCTCCTAAAGGTTATAAGGAACCACATAAAATGTTTAAGAATGGAAATGGCATGGTGAGAATTTTGTTTTTAGGAGTATTAATTTGCTAGATTTTGGGACTGTGGATTGGAAAAGGGAGAGAGTGGAAGCAGAGAAATAAATTCAGAGGCTATTTGAATAGACTAGTAAAGAAGAGATATAGACTAGAAGTAGGGCAATGACTATGTGAATGATGAGATAGAAGATAGTAAGGGGAACGGTGTGGGGGGAGAATCAAGGATGTTAAGAACTAATTAAATGTGGCATATGAAGGAGGAAGATGGACCGACAAGTACTCTGAGATTTTAACCATGGAAAAGATGGTGGTGCCTTCAACAAAACTAGGGAAATTTGGAAAAAGGTCAGGTTAAGGAGGGGAAATAATAAGTTCTATTTGGAACATGTGCAAAACAAAAAGATAAAAGATAATATTACAACTGCATAGGAGAGGTGAACAAGCCACAGTGAGAGTTCTTAAGTGACAGAGATCCCTTTTGGCTGGGTAGAAATAATAATCCTTTACAGGAAATAGAGTTTGACAACTTACAAGATACAATATATTCTCACCTTGATGAATCAATCAACAAACATCTATTAAGTGTGTACCAGGGACCAGACACTGTACTGGGAATTTAAACAAGGAATGAAGCAATCCCTAAACACAAAGAGCCCACATTCCAACAAGGAGACAAAAAGCTCACACATTAAGTTAGATAGCATCAGTAAAAGTTAACAAATACAAATACATACAAAATCATTTAATATAAGGTACTTTAGGAAGGAGGGAACTAGCAGTTTCAGGAACCAGAAAAAAGTTTAATATCAAAGGTGATGCTTGGAGGATTTTAAAGGAAGAGAATGACTCTATGAGATAGAAGTAAAAAGAATGCATTCCACATATCAAGGATAGCCACGACAAAGACACAGAGAGGGGAGATGGAGTGTTGTGAGTTCTTAGTGAAGAACAGAGAAGACCAGTTTGACTTGATCACAAAGCATAGCATGAAGTAATTTTCAAGGAGGATGGAAAAGGGAGTTCAGGTTTTGCAGGACTTCAAAAACTACAGCAGAGTTTACATTTCTTCTTTGAGGCAATAGGAAGTGACTGAGATTAATTGATTAGAGGAATCAGATGGTCATATCTGTAATTAAGGAAAATTATTTTGGTAGCAGTGTATAGGATGTACTGGAGTGGGGAATGACTTGAGGCAAGGAGACCAATTAGGAGAAGGTTTCAATAATCTAAGAGAAAGGTGATAAGGACCTGAAATAAGGTGATAACTGTGAATGAAGAAGAGGAGGTAAGAGGTAAGAGAGAGTGGGATGTCCAGGATAATAATGAGGTTAAATACTTGAAAGACTGGAAGGATGGTGCTGCCTCCCACAGAAATGCAGAAATTTGGAAGAGAGATTTGAGAAGAAAAACAATTTCAATTTTTTTTTAATTTTTGGAGGGGGGAAGGCAGGGCAATTGGGGTTAAGTGACTTACCCAAGGTCATATGGCTAGTTTTGTGTTAAATGTTTGAGGCCAAATTTGAACTCAGGTCCTCCTGACTCCAGAGCCAGTTCTCTATTCACTGTGCCACCTAGCCACCCCAACAATTTTAATTTTGAATATGTTGAACTTAAGATGCTTCAAGGACAGCTGTATGAAATGTTCCATAGGCAACAAGTGATCCAGTATTGAAGCACAGGGCATAGACTGGAAATGGAACTAACTCTCTCTCTCTCATACACATACATATACACAGGTATGTGTGTATGTGTGTGTGTGTGTGTGTGTGTATATATATATATATATAAACACATCTGCGTGTATATATTATGCACACACACATAATGTATGAATGTTAAATGCCCATACATATATGTATATTTTCAAAAATAAATCCAGAAGTTCAGTTTTTTTTTATACTGAACTATACTGTATGTATGGGCAGCTAGGTGGATAGAGCACCAGGGCTGGAATCAGAAAGATCTGAGTTAAAGTCTGGTTTCATATGTTACTAGCTATGTGACCCTGGGCAAATCACTTAACTTTGCCTCAGTTCCTCATCTATAAAATGGGAACACAATATAGAAGGAAAGGGCAAGCCACTCCAGTATCTTCACCAAGAAAACCCCATCGACCAAGTCCATGGGATGATGTAGAGTTAGACAAGCCTGAACAACTAACCAACTATATACTATGGTTATATTAGAGGAAGGTAGGTGACATAGCAAATAGAGCCAGGAAGATCTAAGTTCAAATCTGACTTTGGACACTTACTAGCTCTATGATCCTGAGGAAGTCAAATAATCACTACTTGCCTCAGTTTCCTCAACTGTAAAGTGGAGTTAGGAATAGCACCTGTCTGATTTGATGACCAAATAAGATAATATTTGTAAAGCACTTAGCACAGAGCCTGGAAATTAGTATTTAATAAATGCTCATCTCTCCCTCCCCAATTCCCCATGGAATTCTCTTTCTTCTTTGTATGTTGAAATGCATTTGTTTTGTGATGATTGTTAAGTCCATGATTCTTTAAAAAAAAGGTTATTATTATTTTTTTATGAAAGAACCTGACTTGACTCTACTACTAACTAGCTAAGGCTCAAACCTAATTCTTCTGATGCAGTTCCTCCCCCCCCCCCACTATAACATGTCCTTCAACACTATAACTTGTCCTTTAAAAAAATTTCTATCAGGATACATAAATATCCTTTATGTGATTATGTAGTCTTAGAGGTGGCATGAATCCATGACACCCTCAGTTACTTGTGCTGATAAATTCAATGTTATTATCAAGTGGAATATAGACAGTCATTATACAGCTTAAATTCTGACTTCAGCAATTTGGCAACTGTTTGATATCAGGATCATCCTTTCTTCCAAGGGACCTAAAGACACCAAATAATCTCCTGAGAGATTTCTCATCAGTATGAGACTGAGGGAGAAGTCAAGAAGGTCCAAGGCACCACATGTCACAAGAGAAATGGACTCATATCTTTTTCTTTTTTTCCCTTGGGAAGTACAACATCATTTACTATGACAGTGTTAATTGTGCTGTCTCCCAGGAGGGAGAAGGCTGACATCACTATATTATTTTTTTAAATCTGTAAGCACTAGCTCCTTGAATCATAAGATCTTTTTATAAAGGAAAGAACCTCATCTCTTGGAAAGTAAATAAAAACAAACAAACAGACAAGTACAGATTGTAATTAGTTGGTAGCAAAATAATTAGTGACAAAACTGCCTTCGGGCAGGAGCTGAAGCAGTCCCACTCATTCCTACAGAGAAGCGCTGACCCTACTAAATACTTACTATTTGTAGTTTTCTAGGGGTCTTCATGATACTGTACTGCCAAGACCTAAGGGACCTGATATAGTTATTTTCCCACAATTTACAGGGAGAACTGCGGCCCAGTTGCTTGGGAGATTAATTAACTTGTCAAACAATTAAGCAGACAGCCTGTAATCGAGGTTTCCATTTCATAATTGATTTATCACTTTCGTAGCTTCTTGGATTCCAGGGCTTAAGCATGGAGGAACTGTCACACCAGGGGAACCTTTCAGTGGAAGCCAAAGGACTATTTGAAAAAAGGGAGAAGATCTGGTCCTTATCTGAGATCATAGTTCTGTTTTACATGGTATCAAACCTGTACATAAAAGGATGAGTGGATAGACAATTCCTTTTATAACTCTAAAATAATGCATATGGCATGTTCATAATAGTTCTTTGGCACAAATAGAGTTTGATGAAGCAATCTGTACACATGAATCTCTATGGGGAGTCTCTGAAGTGCAAGGGGTGACCCTTCTCCAGGAGAAAAGGGGCTGAAGAAATGTCAGACATTATTATTTCATACAGAGACTGCCAAATTACTGACATTCAGTGGTAAGCATTTTAATGGAGGAGGAAACAAATTTCATGTGGCTTATGACGTAGAAATTATTTCATACTGATTGAGTTCCTCACAATTGCTGTGTTTCTCAAAAGCAAAAGTTAATACTCAAGAAACATCCTGTGGCCATCATCCTCATACAAAGACTATGGGACAGAAAATTTTATTCATTTTTGTCAAATGGGATAATATGTATAAATCATTTTAATGTCTATAAAATCTCATATAAATATCAGCTCTTGTTATTATCATTCCCATTTAGTTTATGGGAAAACTGAAAACAAAAGTTATCACTAATTCTCTAAGCCTCAGGTCTATCATTACAGAAGAAAATGTAGAATCTAGATCAGGGGTTCATAATTTTTTGTTTGTGTTTTATGTTTCCCCTTTGGCAGTCTAAAGCCTATATAACCCTTCTTAGAAAAAAATGTAAATGCATAAGATAAAATATATAGGATTACAAATGAAACCAATTATGTTATCAAAATATTTTTAAAAATCATTATAGACCCTAAGAACTACTGATCAAGATAGTTTTTAAAGTCACCTTGTGACTTTATGACTCCATGATTTCTCCATAAAACAGAAGTTTCTACTTAAAATTATTCTGGACAACTCATTGTATAATCTTGTGCATATTACCCACTTATGCCTCAGTTTGTTTCAGATCCAGAGCTATGGGATTGGACTGGATTGATAAGGTCCCTTCTAAATCTGAATCTTATGAATGCCCTTGAGTTCTTTAATTAAAGAAGATGGTTGGTAGCTATTAATAACACTAGTTTGAGAGGCAAGAAGCCTGGTTTCTATTTTGGGGCCTTTCAAAAACTATGCACACCATGGGAGAGTCACGGGAACTCTCTGAACTTTAGTTTCGTCATCTATAAAATACGAGTTGGACTAAGAAAGATGTTCTTAACCTGAAGCCTATAAAGTTTTTAAAAATATATTTTGATAACTAAATAGTAATACAATTGTTTTTTTAATGTATCACTTACTTCATTCATTTAACAACATTATAATGAGAGTCAATAGACTTTACAAAGTTGCCAAAGGTGTCCATGACACACACATGTTAAGAATACTTGTTCTAGGATCATAGATCTAGACCTAGAAGGGACTTCATATGTCATCAGACTAAACCCTAACATTTTACAGATGAAGGAACTGAAGCCTAGGAAGTTGTACTTAGCTCCACTTAAACAGGTAGCAAGTGATTTTGAAATGGGATTTGAACCTCTAATTTCAGAGCCAGTGTTCTGTCCATTGTAACACGAGTTGATTTCTATGGACCTTTCCTGCTCTAAGAATCTATTGTTTGATTCTACCTAAGAGCTTTCATGGTCCCATTTCTTATTTTTCTGTGCTAGTGAAAGACAAACAAACAGCCTAAATAAGGGAAAGTAAGTGAAAAATATGATTTTAGGTTTTTGTTTTCTTTTTTTTAAAGAACAACTCTGGGGGTTATCAACAACATTCGCAAAGGTATTCTGCATGCAATTTTTATTCCACTCATTTGACTCAATTCTCAAGGGGAAGTGAAGTTCAGAGTCTTTGCCACCAGGTATCCAAAGCAGGAGGCAAGGAGCAGAATCAGTGAGGCATTCTATGGCTCTCCTGCTGTTCACCCTGTGAGCAGATTCTAGCCTCTGTCACTAAGAGCTATTTGCAGTCTGGGTAGCCCTCTTTAAGGACTTAGTGAGGAAACTTTAATTAGCCCTGATGAAGAGGCCGGAGAAAAATAAGACATGTTGACTCATATGTGCCTTCTATTGATATTTCTTTCTGACAGATTAAAAAAAAATAATTGTATTGCTTTTTCCAAGGAGACCTCAGAAAATGCTGAAAATTACCTTGCTATCCCTGCCCTCTTTCCTCATCTAAAATCTGCACAAATGCACACATGAATACTATTGCTTCATGTCTGGGAACCTTGAGCATGAGAAAAGAGTAGAGTTTCTCTGCTCGGTATTCTTCCCCTTTGCTCCTCCATCTTCCTAACTGAAAGTGATTTTTCCTTCCCTAAATAATCCGAGAATTCTTATTTTCTTCTCTAGATCTTGCCTTTGTTCCCTTATACCTTGTCTTTTATTATACTTGTCTGGATATATGTAAAGGCATTTTATGGCATAATGGATGAGTGCAGGACTTAGGGTCAACTAAGACCTGTGTTCAAATCCTGCCTATGACATCTACCAGCTGTATCACCCAGGGTACATTTATTTAGCTGCTTTGTGCCCATAAAACTTCCTTAGGACTCAATTACTGTTATAGATAATACTCTAGTCAGGACTTCCTCCCAACCCCAGAGCAAATCACAAATCAGGTCATACCTGTTGTATGTTATATTCCCTGAGTAGATTCCAAGCTATTTGAAGGCAGGGGGTTGGATACAAAAGTCATTTTTTGTTTAGTTGTTTGTATCCCTAGTATGTAGATGAATTTTCTGGGAATCACAAATGATTATTATAAGCTTGTTAAATTCAATGTAATTTTTTGAGAAGATTGGATGTGGGGATACATGATAGTTATTTTTAATTATTCGGTAATTGGACATGTTTTACTTGAGCTCAGAGAACAGAAGCAGGAATAATGGGTACAAGTTGTAGAGAGGTAGATATTGGCTCCCTATAAAGAAAGATTTCTTAATAATGAGACCTGTTCAAAAGTGGAACAGATTTTTGAAGAATCTTGAATTCCCTGTCACTGGAAGTCCTCAAGGAGAAGTTGGGTAATATCTTATTCTACATGCAATAAAGGGGATTTCTGTTCAGGGGTGGGTTAGACAAAATGACTTCTGAGGCACCTGATGATGTCATTTATTCTTTCTTTTTATCTGCATTGTTCAGTTATATGCCATCCCACCCATTGACTCCCCTTACTTTTGATTTTTCTCCTCATGAAATTGAGGGGGGGAAATGTCACAGAAGATTTGATTCAGGTGACAAATTTTTTTTTTAAGCAATTGGGGTTAAGTAACATGCTCAAGGTTACACGGCCCGTTATTTCTGGGTGTGGTGCTTAGTATCTGAGCCTGGGTTCAATCCCCCAGGTCATCCCGACACTGGGGCCGGTGCTCTTACTTGCTGAGCTACCTGGCCACCCCCAAGTGACAAACTCTTTATGTCTCTTTGATATGTATTCACATTGTAGTTTACAGACAGACAGTTCCAGTTTACATTTAAGCCATACAACACTGAATTGGAATAGATAGCAGTTAGTCCTAATATCTTCATTTTCTACATGAGGTATATAAGGCACTAAGTATAAGTTGACTGCCATAATTACATATGTGAGGTGAAGTGAGGACCTGAGGCCATTTTTATTCAGATCATTTAGGTCTATGAAATTTTCTCCTGAAATACATAATTCATGCCTCATAGTAAGAAATAGAAATTCTTTGAAAGTACAATAATTTAGTCAGATGGTTAATAAAGTGGTGCCAAGCATAAGTTTGTTGGACCTCCTTATATGCTATAATCTGTTTGTAATTAGCTCAGCACTTTATGATACTGCTAATATGCTTGATATTAGTAGGTTGAACTGGTCCAGTAATCTTGTTTATAGATTATACATCAATTTGCATACCAGATATTTTTTTCATTGAAAGTATAAAGGTAAACTTTAGCCTACTCACTGTCTGAAGCATCACAAATTCTCAGTTAACTTGAATATTTTATTAAAGTCTTGTTATGTTAGAATAATTGAAGCAAGTGTTCTTTTGTATTAAATTTTCACTGAATCCTGAAATCTTCCACTTCCTTTTCACATGTTAAAATACCTTGGTGATTGCTCAAGTCAGACAGCAAGTTGCTATCTGAGTTCAGAATCCTGGGCTTAGCTCAACTAATAATGCTCAGATGTTTATCCAAACAGGCAAAAGGTTAAACAAGTCACTCTAAGGAAGCATTCTTTTAATCCTTTCTTTGAAATCTTTGGGAAAAAGATACCTCAATAACAGCAGGATAACTAGGGCTTCCTGGGCAGACTCCAAAGGACCTAGGGACAAAGAGAAAGTGGAAGAGTAAGATCCCACTGAAAATGTGGAAAAGAAGGAAAGGGGGAAAGAAAATGAAAAAGAGCTAAGAACATTTTAGGGCTTACTCTAACCCTCAAGATTTGTCTGTTGCTCTATCTCATAGGTGCAAAACACTCCAACTACATGAAATACTGAATAAAGAGCACAGAGATAATGTTAATCAGTGTGCTGTATCTATAACATGTTTTGGAATCTGCAGCTTTGTTTTGGAGAGTTGTATTCCATCAGAAACTGTCACCATGACCAAACCTAATGCTATCTTTGTTCTCTGTCTTGTCATGAAACCTCTAATGAACCAATGATGTCAGTCCCTTAACTCCATGACAGTGATTCTTCACCTGTTGTCTATTAATTATATTTTTTAAATTGGCATAGGGGTAGTGGTGGTATCCATGAACATGTATGAGGGAAAAAATATCTTTATTTTCACTTATTTTAATTTAAATTTATCATTTATGGTTGAAGGCAACAGGCATTATTTTGAGAAGGGGTACACAGGCTTCACCAAACTATCAAAGGTCTCCATTACATTAAAAAATGTTAAGAATCCCTAATCTATGAGAGCAAACCCAATAAATTTTTGGCTCTGGGAAAAGCAAAAGACTTTTTCTTCTTTCTTTTCTTCTTCTATCACCCTGAAACAATTATAACTTTCAAAGATCCGAGAGTAGGGGTAACAGATTAAAAACTGCTTCTCCAGCAATCACTATCCTAGACCCCCTGAGAATCAAGGAAAATTGATGAAACTAACACATATCAGAAATGGAACTTTTCCTTTATAAAATGGGAAAACAATGAAGACATTTGCTGCTGTCCCTCATTTCAAATAATTCTGGCACTGTGGGCACCCAGGCAATTAGTGGAATGGCATCTCAAGATACAGACCTGACTACTTACAGTATCCCCAAACTAGAGTTTTTGGGGGGCCTTGTTCAGCCATGAAGTAAACTTCAATCAATCTCATTTGGATATAGGAGTTTTGTGGGTAGGTTTTCTTTTTATCTTTTCCAAAAAGTACTCTGTTATACTACAAAAATCACCTATTTAAAGAGACATGTTTTGCTAAATGTGGGAAAGTGAATGGATAGCATTTGATCAATTCATTTTAAGAAAATCCTTCAGATATAAAAAATAGCAAGAATTCAATGATACCATGAACTCAAACAGTGAAGTCAGACAGTTAGAAATATTTATGGTATAACTGTAGTCCTAGGGATTTAACAACACTTTAGAGGGGATATAGAAATTATCTAGCCAACTCCCTTATCTTAGCAGAGGATGTAAATGAGGCCTAGAGAAGTTAAACCTGACACATAACAAGTAGCAAAGTCATGATTCAAACTCAGGTTCTATTGCCTCCTAATACAATGTTGGTTCCACTAGACCTTGTTGCCTTGGACAAGTGACATTCTAATGAAAGAATGTTATACACATAAATGAATACATGAATGTAAGTGCAGAAAAATGAAAGGCAGCAGAAACTGATGACATCATCACGTGAGTTGAAGTTATCAGTGAACTTTTATGTTAATAGCATCCATTTGGCTATAGCATCCAGTAAATAAGCCTCTTTAGACTGGGTCATGACGGACCTGTGTCACCCTGAATTTTGTTCTATAAGAAATCTTATTACAATCAAGCTGTAGTTCATAAAGAAAACCAACTAAGGAGATGAAGTATGTGGTGAGTAATTAGGCTGGTGATATTAGTAAAGGGCTAAACAGGTTTTTGGAGTAATTTTGGATATTTCGAGCTTAACCATCTGATCATAGTGTTAGGTAAACACTATGGGAAAAGGAAAGGTATATTGGAGATTATCCAGTCCAGAATATTTACTTTGCAATCCAGAGCCAGTGCAGTTTTCACTACACTATGCATGCAAGGCTTGGGTTGAAATTCCATCTGTTACTTATCACCTGCATGACTTTTGACGTTAAATAACCTCTGCGTTCAGACTCAGAGATAATTAGCAACTTAATAAAACATCACACAGCTAGTAATAGGACTCAAAAATGTTTGTCATTCAAAGCCTTTGGTTTATCCATTTCCAGTTAAAATTGGGTATAATCATGTTTCATGGCTATTTGTAATATGGTAAATAGAGATTTTTGAACCCAGAGCAGGCAGCACAAATAACACTTGGGGCAAATTTCATGAATCATATCCTTAGCAGAGAGCAGGAGAGGAGGGTCCAAGATTGTACTTACAGATTCCAAAAGGGATATTTTATGTTTATATCACCTAATCTTCTAGGCACTTCCTTTTTAAAACTGATTATGCTTGCTAACTAGGTGCTGGATAGACTCTGTTACCTCTGTGCTGCTGGACTAAAAATGCTACCCCTTTACCTTTGACACCATGACATAAAGCTCTGGGTTCCCTGGTCTAGTTGTGGTTTGATCCATTTGTTTCTTCTGCCTTTCCATACTCTACCCTTGACAGAGAAAAATAGTTTTGACTATTGAATTCACCACTTAGGCTTACCTTCGCCATTATCTCTCTCCTCTTTTTTAAAATCTTTATCTTTTTCCTCTCTCTTCTCTTTATTGAGAGAAACTCGAGAGCATAGTGAATAAAGGAATGGAATTGGAACCCAGGAGACCTGAAATTGAATCCTACTTTAGATACTTATTAGATATTTGATGCTGGGCAAGTGGCAACCTCCTTCACCTCAGTTCCCTCATCCATAAAATGAGGACAGTAATAGCATTTGCATCACCAGATTATTGTGAGAAATAAATGAGATAATGTATATAAAATGATTTTAAGACTTTTAAAAATGTTTTATAAATGTAAACTATTTAGCATCTTTTTTTTCCCCCTCTATCTTTTTCAGAGGGTTGACAACTGCATTATCATTATCATCAGAAAAGCAAACAAATTTGCCATCACCACAACCCATACACAGATCTCAGCATCAATGTACATTCAGGTGACACCTGGCATATTACCTAAGCTTTATGGATCTCACAGGATCATAGTTTTAAAGCTGGAAGAGATCCCAGAGGCTATCTATTTCAGACCTTTCATTTTATAGATGAGAAAACTGAGTTTAAATGACTTGTTTAAAATCATATAGGTAATAAGTATCAGAGACAATATTTGAACCCAAGCCTTTTGATGTAATTACAGAACAAAACTGGGGTCAATTTCCTTGGGGCAACATTGAGGTAACAGTCCCTACTTGACAGAGTTGTATTAAAAAATTAATTATTGGGGCAGCCAGGTGGTGAAGTGAGTAAGATCCACGGAGTCTGGAGACCCAGGATCGGTTCCGGCCTCAGATACTTAGCACCTACACAAAATAACTGGCCATGTAACCTTGAGCAAGTTACTTAACCCAAATTGCTTTAAAAAATTTAATTATCACAAAAAAGCTACCATGGTTTAGTGTAAGGTTTCCTAACCTTATTTATTCATTCATTTACTTATTTATTATCATGGATCCTTTTAGAAATCTGGTGAAGCCTGCAAACTCCTTCTCAGAACAATATTTTGAAATGCATAAATAGACTATATAGCAGGACAAAGGAAACCAATTTTATTGAAGTAAAGATGTAATTTATTTCCTCAACTGAATTCGCAGATCTGTTGAAAGAGATCTATAGAACCTCACTTTAAGAACTTCTCCTTTATTAAAAGAACAAAATTTAGAATTAGGAGCAGGTCTCATATGTAAGGTTTCATTTACTACCTGGGTAGCCTTGGACAAAATTTTAATGTTGTAGCCTTCTGAAATTGCAAGGGCTTTTTTAAGTTCTAGGATCTCTAGAAAATAAGAGACATGGACCACTTACTATTAGAAACAAGACTGATTTATTGTGAGACTACAAACACATCAAATACAATGTCTTCCTTGAAGAGGTTACCCATAAAGAGGGTTAGGGTTGCTCTGGAGACCCCAAAATACCAACACACCGGGTCCTGCCAAATGAATGCGACTCAAGTCTTCTCTTAGCCAAAGAAAGGTAAAGTTTATTAAAAGTTTGCTTGTATTGGACACAGATTAAGCCTGTGCTAGGTCATTCTATGGCACTCTCCATAACATGAAGACAAGATGGGGTCTTACATATAGAAGTTTGTGGGAGGAATCTAGGGGTGGTTTAGAGGAGGAGTTTGGGGAGGGTCTTTAGGAGGAATTAGATGAGGTCAATGAGTGATTAAGGGTGGGAAGTTGTGGAAGCTACCTGGAAACTACAGACAATGGTGGACTAGGCCAGTTCAAGGGTGGAGTGATATTTTGATAGGCTCAAGGGTGGGAAATCTAGTAACAGAGACTTGTGCTCAGCCACAATGTAAGGCTTATTGCCTCATACAAATGCCTCATCAAATGGGAAGATTTAATCAGAGTTCAAGGGGGGTTCCCAGAGCCTGTACCTCAAGGACTCAAGGAGAGCTCAAGGGGGCTTCTAGACCCCATACCTCATCATTCCTCAGACATGATAAGGGAAGGGTTGACTAGCATCATCATTCCCCAACTTATAATTTCTATCCTTAGGGCTATACTTGGAACTGGCATCCTGATGGAGTATAGACCCCTGATAGTGATGAGGTGTGGGCTCTGTGAAACCCCTTGAGCTCTGATTAAATTGTCCCATTTGATGAGGCATTTGCATTCAGCAATAAGCCTTACATTGTGTCTGGCTCTAAACCTCTATTACTAGACTTCCCACCCTTGAGCCTATCAAAATATCAATCCACCCTTGAACTGGCCTAGCCCACCATTGTTAGGTAGCTTCCAGCAACTTCCCACCCTTAATCACTCATTGACTTCAACTGACTTCTCCTGAAGACCCTCCCCAAACTCCTCCTCTATACCACCCCTAGATTCCTCCCTCAACCTTCTGTACATAAGACCCCATCTCAAACCTAGTGGTGTGAGAGTGCTATAGAATGACCTAGCACAGACTCTGTATCAGATGATTCTGGCCCGCTTGTCCAATGCAAGCGACACAGATACCTAGGCTCCTTAAGAGACTATCCAATATGGTGAACTTTCAATAAACTTTACTTTTCTTTGGCTGAGAAGACTTGGGTTGAATTCATTCTGAAGGACCTGGCATGTTGGTATTTTGGGGTCTCCAGAGCACCCCTAACCCTAACCCTACCCACATCAGTAGAAAACAATTTCTTCATTCACATTCTTACCTCTCATTAAATATATCAAGACTTCACATCTCTTAGGTCAGGGATTGATGATGAAGATGGAGATGCTAAACTGATTTTTTCTAAAATACAAATATAATCAGATCACACCCTACTTAGCACCAGTGACCCTCTGTCACATACTGGATCAGGTACAAACCCCTTTGTTTGGCATTTAAATCACTTCACAGCAACAATGGTGATAATAACAATAATTATGGTATTAACTTTATATAGTGCTTACTCTGTGTGAAGCGCAGTGGTAAGTGCTTCACAATTATTATTTCATTTGATTCTCAACATGGACTGAACTACCTTTCCCACTTCACTGTGGGAAATACTGGTCCCCTCTTCAAATGCTGTGGTTCACACAAACTGTCTTTTTTGTTTTTCTTCACACATTATTCCTCCTTTTGCCTTTGTGCCTCGCTATTGACTATACCTAGAATACACACCCTGCCTCAGAATCCTGAGTTTCCTTCAGGGATTAGATCAAAGGCCTCTTTAAGAAGCCTTTTCTGATTAGTTCAGCAACTTACACTTTTCTCCCAAATTACTGTGTATTTGCATTGTATCTATTTTTGTATTTATATCCATGTAAGCTCCTTGAGGACAGGTACTGTTTTGCTTCTTTTGTCTTTGTTTTACCAACATCTAATATATTGTCTAGAACATAATAAGTGCTTAATGAATATTTTTTATTTGAAAAGTCTCAGAAACTTGCATAGGTTAATCAATTTTGAAAATGGAAACTTAGATAAGAAATATCAGGGATCTCAGTTAAGATATCAGTAAAAATGCCTTATTAGATCTTGGACTAATCTTTGAGGAATTGACACCTACCAGGGAAAAAGAAACTTAAGGTAACCTTAGTAGAGCCTATGACTAGTGTGAGGTGAATGCCTAGCCAGGGTACTAAACTAGATAATGCTGATTATGCCTTTAGAAGCATAGTAACAACTGAAGCTTAACCCCTAGTTACCAAGGAGATTTAGTTAAAAGAAAAAAAGCTATGAGGTGACTCCCCTCTTCCTGGCTGCTTTATTACAGTTAAACTCCTTACTTCCATCATCTTTCTTTACAGACCTGTGGTGTCTGCTCCTAAATGAATGAATCTTTAAAGTTGTGAAGCTAAATGCAGTCAATCAGGGCAGCAGATAGAGTGCTGAGGGGCAGCTAGGTGGTGAAATGAAGGACAGGAGTCAGGAAGACAACAGTTCAAGTACAGCTTCAGACACTCACTAGCTAATTGACCATGAGTCAGATCTCCAGGTCTTCTCAACACTGGAGCCGTTGCTCTTACTCGCTGTGCTACCTGGCCGCCCCACACTAGTGTATTTGTAATTTCCAAAGAACAACAGCATTGAGTCTGTGTGTGTTTTCAATCTTCTTGTTTATGCTCTTCTCCTCCCCCTGCCCACTGGATAACATGTATGGGAGAGGGAGGTTCATGTATATTTGAGTGTTTATAAAAACATTTTAATTGTTATCAGCTGGAGATGACTTTGTCTTTCATATGGTGGATGTCAGGTGATATACAAGCCCTTTTGGTGGTTTTTGGTTTGATTTCTATGAATCAATCACAGTCTGAGTGTAATAGCTTGGAAAACCAAATGGGGGTGAGGGGGTGGTAGTGGTGGGGTAGGGGAATTGGGGGGGAAGATTAAAAAAAAAAGGAATGAGAACTGCTCCCAAGAGCAGATCTTTGGCCCTTTCTTCTTCAGCAGGAACTCTGATGTAGCACACACTGGAAATTTATTTTTTTAATAAAAGTTACACACTTCTTTTTTGTACACAAGATAAAATGATGCTCTCTTGTCCTGACCTGCCCTGCAGTATTACATGGGTCTGTCTCCTCTGCCCCTCACCTCCACACCCTTAGTTCAGCCTCACATGTGGTATTAAAAGAGCTCTCCTGTCACTCATTGGACCTCTACTGCCTTGTACCTCCTGGGCTGGTCAAAGCTCCAATCAGATGGAGGGGATTTGGAGCAGGGAAAAGAGAAAGGAAGAGACTGGATTACTCCACACTTCTGTAGGTGACAATAGAAATATAGGAAAAAAAGAAAAAAAAGGGAAAGAAGAGAGAGGGAGAGACAATAAGAGCACATTTCTCATCTCTTTTCTTTCCTGTCCCTAAACTCCTTTAGGGTAGAAATATCATCATGATTTTTCTTTCTCTTTCAAGCCCTTGTATTCAATTCTCTTTCAACCCTTGTATTCAATAGGTACTTGAAAAATATGTTGATTAATCAATCAAGATGTAATTACCACTACCATATCCCTCCAGGCATCTTCTTGAAAACTGTCAAAAACTCTTAAAGGTAACCAGCAACCTACAGTTAGTTATCAAATTTCATGACTCTCACCCCCCAATCATATTATCTTCAATTGAGAATTGAAAGGTAACTTGATAGAGAAGGTAGAATATTGATCCTACCACAAAGAAGGGAAGGGAAAGGGAATAAGTGCCTACTATGCACTTTCACAATTATTACCATATTTCATCCTCACAACAACCCTGGGAAAATAAGTGCTATTGTTATCCGTGCTGTACAATCCAGAAAATTGAGGCAAAGATTAAAAGACTTGCCCAGGGTGAGACAGCTAGTAAACATCTGAGACTGTATTTTATTCCTGATTCCAGGCTAAGCATGCTATCCACAGTGTCACCTAATTTCCTATAAAATATGGGTTCAAATTCTTCTTCTGACCTGACTAACTTTTCTCCATGGGAAAATTATTTAATCTCTCTTAACCTGTAGTGCTCCACCCATAATAAAAAACAGATAATAATAACTATTTAAGAAACAGCTTGTGAAAACCAAATAAGATTATTCATATAAAGGAGATTGCAAACTTTAAATAAAATTTATTAAATTAATCAATTTTAAAATACATCTCTTTATTATTATTAATTCCCCTGCCACACTGGTCATCATAGACCAATATCTACTGCTTAATGTATCCTGCTATCTGAATGCCTGCTCGATGAGGGCAGGGAATAATATACTTCTTTCTCTTCTGACATTATATCTCCAGCTCCTAGAACAGTTTCTTTTTGTTATTTAGTCATTCAGTCATGTCCAACTTTTTGTGACCCCATGGACCATAGTATGTCAGGCCCTTCTATCCTCCACTATCTCTCAACATCTATTCAAGTTCAAGTTTGTTGTTTTCATGATACTATCCTACTCATCCTCTGCCATCCCCTTTTCCATTTGCCTTCAATCTTTCCCAACATCAGGGTCTTTTCCAATGATTCCCATCTCCTCATTATATGCCTAGAATATTTAAGCTTCAGTTTCATTATTTGACCTTTCAGAGAACACAACAGCCTGAATTATTTTCTGTAAGCATAGACAAATTTCATCTTGCTGTCCAAGGGACTCTCAAAAGTCTAGAATAGTGCCTTGCACATAGTGAGAATATAAATACTTTTCAAATTGAATTAACATGTACTTTTTTTTTAAAGCCAACAGGGTTAAGTAACTTGCTCAATATTATACAGCCAGTTATTTCTGGGTGTGGTGCTAAGTATCTGTAGCCGGATTTGATCCCCAGGTCATCCCGACACTGGAAACTGTGCTCTTACTTGCTGAGCCACCTGGCCGCCCCTAAGCAATTGGGGTTAAGTAACTTGCTCAAGGTTACACGGCCAGGTGTTTCTGGGTGGGTGCTCAGTGTCTGAGCCCGGGATTCGATCTCCAGGTTATCCTGACACTGGAAACTGTGCTCTTACTCACTGTGCTACCTGGCCACCCCAACATGTACTTCTTTTTCTGTAACTTCTCATATGGTATTTTTGGTTTTATTCTTCTCTGATCCTTCTCTTTATTTTTATTCTTCTTTCTACTTCTCAAACATAGGCATTTCCTAAATATTCTTCTCTCATCTCTTTACATTTGGCGATCCTATAAATTCCTTTAGATTCAGTTATTTTCTGTATGTCTACAGTTCCTCAGTCTAAAACTCCATCTTGAACATTATCCTGAACTCGTTACTCATTTTTCCAACAACTTATTATTAATCTTTACTTAGATTTCCAAATTTGATGTTTACAAAATCTCATTATCATTTCCTAAAAAAAAATTCTTGGGGGTGGCTAGGTGGCACAGTGAATAGAGCAACAGCCCTGGAGTCAGGAGGACCTGAGTTCAAATTTGACCTCAGACACATAGCACTTACTAGTCATGTGATGTTGGGCAAGTCACTTAACCCTAATTGCCCTGCCTTCCAAAAAAAAAAAAAAGCAAAAAAATATCATATTTCCTTATGACTTCCTATTTTTGTAATGGAGTCCTTTTGTTTTCACCTCTAAAACATTATAACGTTTTAGGATTTGGGGAGGAGGAGGGGGCTGAGGTCATCTTTTGAATAAAGACATGTTAAAACCTTCACTGTTTTCTTGAGACTAGAACATGATAGTCACAGTCACTTTGAGATTCTGTCCTCTCCCTTACTACCCCCACCCCACACATACACAATAAGAGATCAGAAATGAGTATAACTGTGCTATAGCATAACCTGAGCAAAGCACAAGATTTCCCCTGTTACAGTTACATCATTATACTACTTCCCCATGCCTCAGGGATGTGTATTGTATTATTATCTCAGTGACTTGCCTCCTAGGAGAGGTCTGTGGGATAACGGAAGGAGTTATAACCAGAAGTTCTATTCCCAGCTCTACCAATCTAACCAGCAAGGCATCTTTTGGAAAGTCTCTTGTTCTTCTTATGTCTCAGTTTCTTTATCTACAAAATGGGAAGGAGGGGACTAGATAATCTTAGAACATTACTTCTAATCCTGTAATTCCCTCTAATAATGCTGTCTCATTTCCATACACCAACATCAGTTATAATATTCCTCCCTACCTTCCTCCTTTAATCTTTCCTTCCTTTATGCCATCCTTCCCTCCAATATTCTTCCTGGACCCTTCACTCTTGATCCTTTAGTCCTTCTGTCCTTGACTCGGATGTGTTATCTAAATCAGATGACTATTTGGCAGGGTTGGCAGATGGCACCCAAGGAGAAAATGTCTAGGGGAGAGGGGGAGGGAACACGTTGTAAAGTTGGTCTCCGACAAATGATGTGACAGAAGACACAGCAAAGGCGACAGCTGGAAAATAGCAGTTAATATCCACTGCCCAGGATGTGCTTTGGGAGATGGCATGTTGAGCGACATCAGAATGACTGTGGAAATATTGCTCAGAGCCCTATAGTGCTAGCTGAAGTCGTAACAGGACTCCCAGCCAGGTGCGCTTACTTGTCTAATTTACAAAGCCAGTTGCTTTGAAAATAGAATCTGCTCTTCTCCTTGCTCGGTAGAACACTATCCAGATTTGACATTTGTTCTGGAGTTACCACGTCGGAGACAACCAAGTTGTACTCGCTTATAAATAACTCTCACCATGAAACACTTGACAAAAATGACTACTGTAGACAATGGGGCTTGGGTGAGTCTCATAACTGTTCATGGTTACACTGCAATTATTTCTGAAGATAATTGTAAAGATAGCACCGTTTAAAATATCTAATGTTTTATTCAATATTTCGGTGAGTTTCAATTACTCCCAATTATAATTCAACAGCTTTTCTATTTAAAACAATGATTGCCCTTTGCAACAGTACTTTGAGGCAAACAAATAGTTTGCCCTTATTAGCCATTGGTTTTGCTGGAGACTTTTGTATATATATATCCACCCTCCCCCCCTTTTGCTTTTTATTTCGCTACTAACTAGCTTGCCTTTTATTAACCCCTTCCTTGCTCTCAGAGCAGACAACCAAATGTAGCTTGCTGAGGGAAAGCTGCTAGAATGACCCTAGAGACAATTAGAATCAATTAAACTCATTACAAGTCAATGGGATTCAATTACTAGCAGCATGCCTCCATTTAAAATGTATTGAATAGCCAATCACCAGCCAAGTGACAAAGACAGGCAACTCAGAACTTTAGTTGTTGCTATATCAAATACTATAATAAATTCCTGCATCTGTAATCTGTATCTGTCTAATTATTTCACTCTACCACATCCCCATACTTTATGAAATTAAATGCCAGAGAAGTAACTAAGAAAAAGGAGTGCATGATCTATCCTCATCTACTAAAGAGTTTACAAAGAATAAATGCCCCTTGAGACTATAAGCCCTGTTAATAGAAAAAGTCACAAACAAATGTCACCACAAACAACACTCTGATGGGACACCTGTGTGTGACCATATTCCATCTCTGACTTGACATGGCAAATGTATCAACCACTTTTTTTGAGGGGGGGGAGGGAATAAAGTTTTGGCAGAACAAGCAAAAATTTTGATGAAATGTCACATTTCCATTATCCACCATATCTCTTTTCAGGTCCTCATTACTGCATACTTAGACTATTATGATAACCTGTTTCTATGCCTCCTACCACTTTTCCTTCTCATCCTGTAAATAGCTCCATTATATAACTGATCATATCTTTTGCTCACAAACTTTCAGTGGTACCCAGTCCACTACTAGATAAAACTCCCTACTCAGTCTAGAAGTAAAGGCCCTCCACAGTCTAACTGAAACATTCTTTTAATTGACTAACTAAATATCCCATATTTCCTTGTCGATAATCCTTTTTTTTCTTTTTGATTTGTTTTTGTTCTTCCCCCCACCCCCTTGTACTTCAGTTTGAGGAAATTCTACCATTTAAGATCCAGACCTTATGTTAGTTTTTCTGTGATTTCTCTAGTGGGGAAATTCCTCCTTTGAATTATCAAAAGTGCTTTATTTGTATTTATGCACTTTTCCTATTTTATTTGGTAATACATTTTGAGTGTGTATTATCTTCCTTAATAGCTTGAAGACAGTAGCTGTGATGTAACTTACATCATGCATTGTACATAATAGGTGCTGAATAAATGTTCACTGTATTAAATATCTGGCAAAATACTCAGTATTAAGCATTTGGTAGTGAGTTGGAGCTTGATGTATTAGGAGACAGAATTAAAATTACTCAGTTTGCCCAGCATTTGTCTTTCTGCTTAACTTTGAAAGTATCAGTCATACTCCCACCCCTTTGCTGTCTCCTGTCTCAGTCTGCTCTGCCACATTGGGTGTCAACTTTGCACATCAGTGTCTGGCATCGACTACTGTACTTTTTTAGTGGGATTGTTTTCTTTGCCAACTATGAGTATAGCAGAGTGAGTTTCAGATTTTAATTTTTGTCATTTTTTTCCATCTTGCTCTTAGAATAGCAAAATGAGTATTATGAAGTGTGTGTGTGTGTGTGTGTGTGTGTATGTATAAATTACAAGTGACTCAAGTATGGACTATGGTCCAGGAATACCACAAACCAGAGACTATGATTGGTATTATACTGGGTCAAATAGCATAAAGATAACAAAATTTTATTCTGGTATTCTAAAAATATTAAAAATGAAACCAAAGCATATAGGTAGTGCTTAATAAATGCTTATTGACTGACTTAATAGGAAGATAAAACATAGCCCAAAAGACACAGTAAAATTGGAAAACATTTCACATAGGATATGGGCTCTTGGGCGGATTTTCTGATGTTAAAATGGTTACTATTGGGAAATGTCATGACCTTACCATAGTGTGGCTTATATGTCTCTCTGCAAGATAAAATTGCTGCCTTTCCTGTGAACTTTAGGGCTTCTTACATATGAAAAAGTTAACTGCCTTAAATTAACATTAGCCTGAGTTCTTTTTATCTCTAACTTGTTCTTTTGGTAGCAAACTGCCCTTAGTTAAGGCATGTTTATTGGAAAAACAAAACCCAATTTGGGGAGGAGGATAAAAAAGGAAACTAGAACTACAGAGAATGTTTGTCATGTACTTTCTTCTTCAAAAACCTTCAATGGGTCTTAATAGCCTACAGGATAACATCCAAATTCCTTATATTACCAGAGTTCCAATGCCAGTGGGTATGGGATTCTCTCCTCATTGGTGGAGATCAATCCCCTGCACCTGTGTGATGGCCATACTCACAGAGATTGCTAGTTCCTCCCAGGTTGGCTTCTTCCCAGAGTCTTTTCCTTTAGCAACCTGAAGTATGATTTGCCATCTTCCATCTTCTCTTTCAAAACTAGAAGCCAGAAACACGCAAATGACTGCAGAACCCAAATGAGCTGAAGAGAATTGAAGGGTCTTATTCTAAGAGGGACCAGAGTTCTCCTTTTCAGAGCTCTATAACTGCACTCTTTCCCTCTTCCCACAGGGATGGAAGGCATTGATCTCGACCAATGAGGATAGAGTACCATATCAATAAACTTTGGAAATTGTGCTACATTTATTAAAAGTAAAAGACTTCAAAAGAAAAGATATTTTCTCATTTGAACCTCCTACTAACCTTGTGAATTGACCAAAAACAGTACTATTATCCCCAACTTGTTAATGAGGAAACTGAGGTTTCTAGATTGAATGATTTGCCATCGCCACATAGGTAGTAAGTATCAAAGTTGGGATTTGAACTGAGGTCTTCCTAATTCCATATCCATCATTTTTTCCACTTGCTTGACATGCTTGGAATATTGTCTTACACAACAACGACACACATGTTCCTTGATTGCCTTATTTCCTACTCTTTTGATATATGAACATTTGTTCAGTTGTTGTTTAGTTGTGTCCAATTCTTAATGACTCCATTTGAGGTTTTCCTGGCAAAGATACTGGAGTGGTTTGCTATTTCCTTCTCCAGTTCATTTTTACAAATGAGGAAACGGAGTCAAACAAGATTAAGTGATGTGTCCAGGGTCACATAGCTTGTAAGTGTCTGAGGCCAGTTTTGAACTCAGGAAGATGAGTCTTCCTGACTCTAGGCCTAACACTCTATCTACTGTGACACTAGCTTCAGTATAATCCTCCTTAAGCATACTGACCAATTCACCAGGTCATTAATGTCACACACATACACACACACACACAAACACACTCCTAATTTTTTGCTTTGTTTACACTCCTCTCTTCCAGCACCTCCCCTTTGCTCTTTTCCTATAAGTCCCTCTCACTCTTTGCCTACCACAAATTCTATACATGAATCCAGGCATAACTCAAACCACCATTGATTGCTCTTATATAGGAAGACTTCTTTGAATAGCCATTTCACAGATGAAGGATGAGAATGAGTATTAGTTGCTCAAGGTCACATAAGGGAGAAGAAGAAAATAGTGAGATATTTCAGCTGGAATTAATCTCTCCCCTCTTAACATTTGAATACATAATGTCCATACTACTCATTTAGTTCATTTTATTTATTGCTTTCTCTTTCTTTTATTTATTTTTATATTCATAGGTCTTCTCTTCCCAATCAGTCTGTAAATTTTTTGAGAACAAGAAAACCAGAGGCTTATATTCCCTTGCATCCTTACACAGAGTATGATTCTTCAATCAATAAGGATTGATTGATTAATCAATCTCTTTAGCAGGGGTTCTTAATCTGTTTTGCATTATGGACCCCTTTTGCAATCTGGTGAAACTTATAGATTCCTTTTCAGAATAATATATATTGCCTGCATTCACCATCAATGCTATATGCAAACTTTCAATGAAAAGTTAGTTAAAATAAAGATGTATTTTTTTTCTCCCTCCAAGTTCAAGGAACATCTGAAATTCATCAACAAGGGTTCACAGATCCAAGATTATGTACCTATATGTGGAGATATGGTCCAATGTAGAATAGTGCCCTGCTTGAAACTCCCATAACCCATCAATATCTCTTGTGTTTCATAATCCATGTTGAGTAGACTTCTATACAATCATTTTATAAAAAGGACATGGAACTGACTAGGTCATGAAATGATGATGAAATGGATGATTTCCAATTTTAATGTTGAACTTCTTTAGTTTTGGAATAAAGAAAGAACACTATATTTATTTTGTAGTTTTCTTCATTCTGTCACTCAGCCTTCTATTCAGATTGACTCTTCTTGGAGGGAATGCAGATCAGTTGAAAACTAGCATTAAAAATCTTAGAAGACCTTAGAGATTTGGATGAGGATCAGATACAGAAGAAAATGATCTCATTTGTTAACCACTATTTGCGAAGACACACAAACCAGGGAAGAAGTAGTCAGGTGAATTTGGAAGATATCATAAGAACTCTTAAGGAATACTTGTAAAATGTGTATTTTTTTTTATTAAGTAGTTGTCATTTTGTATATTGCCATAATACTAATGAACTAACTGTTCTCTTTGGTTAATACTTTTTTTTTGTTTACTGTGTGTTTACTCTTTCCATGTCTGTCCAAAAACTTGACTACTAGCTGTCATTGAGTTTGGTGCCAGGATAGAATTCTGGGATTTTAGTCAGGAAGACCCAAGTTTAAATATGGCTTCAGACACTTGCTAGCTTTGTGACACTAAGCAAGTAACTTAACTTTTGTCTACCTCACTTTCCTCATCTATAAAATAGGGATAAAAATATCACTTACAACTCCCGGAGTTGTTATGAGCATCAAATAAGATAATATTTATGAAAAGCACTTAGCCTAGTACTTAACATGTAGTAAGTGCTTTAGAGATTATTATTTATTAGCTTTCTCTGTGTTACATCTATCTATCTATCTATCAATCAATCATCTATCTATCTAGGCAGCTAGATGGTACAGTGGGTAGAGCACTGAGCCTGGAGTCAGGAAGACTCTTTTTTCCTGAGTTCAAATTTGTCCTCTGACATTAACTAGCTCTGAGACCCTGTATACAGAGTTTGCCTCAGTTTTCTCACCTGTAAAATGAGCTGGAGAAAGATATGGCAAACCATTCCAGTATCTTTACCAAAAAAACCTCAAATGGTTCACAAAGAATCAGGCACAGTTAAAAAGCAACTAAACAACAAAATAACGATGATTCCTTAAATTTTTGAAAACAAAATAAAGCACTTTCTGTGTAACAACCCTGAAAGGTAGATAATGTAAATCTTTCTGTTTATATATTAGAGATGAAAAACTCATCATGCAGAGAATTTAAATGACTTCCTCATGATCAGAGTTTGTAAGTAATCCATTTTAGAACAGTGATTTGAATCTGGCTCTTCTGATATCAAGACTAATTTTCTTTTCCATTATATCCCACCACACATGGAGTCCATCTAGTCTGTTGTCTTTAAATTCATCTATTCTCCATCATCCTTGCTAACATGACATGCCCAGAGTCGCTCTGAATGATGAACTGCTTCTAGTACATCTGCCACCACTGACCTTCTGCAGAGTTCCTCATTTGTCATTTGATCATGCATGAAGGTTTAGCTCATCATTCTTTCCTTTGTATTTCCCCAATTGTTTATAGTTTTAAAAAAAAAAATGTTTATTTCA
The DNA here is from genome assembly GCF_028583685.1 of Petaurus breviceps papuanus. Taxonomy (NCBI): domain Eukaryota; kingdom Metazoa; phylum Chordata; class Mammalia; order Diprotodontia; family Petauridae; genus Petaurus; species Petaurus breviceps. The sequence continues at coordinate 63,609,214 of NW_027186296.1, read as the reverse complement.
GACCTGTGAAGTCATCTGTTTAGAAAAACTGCCAGTGTGGAATCTCTCCACTGATGCAGATAAGCAGCTCGCTTGTAACTTAGAGCTGGGACACTAAGAGGATAAGTGACTTCCACATGTTTATAGAGTTAGGACGTGGCAATTGTAGGACTTGAACCCAGGTCTCTCTGATTCCAAGACCAGCCTTCTAGTGACTTTGCCTTGCTGACTCTTTCCTTTGATAAGTGTTATAGAAACACAAAGATGATATTTTGTTCCAAAATTCAATGGTATTTATGAATGGGACACGATTCACAAGTACAAGCTATCCGAGGAGGAGAAAGTAGATTTTATTTAAGATGGGTATGACCTAGTAGAAGAAAAAAAAGATATTAAACCAAGCAGGGAACAGAGAATTAGAGCTCAATTTGTCACTTGGTTTGGAGTTTCTGAAATTTCTCAAAAGCTTCAAATTCAAAAAAGATCCCAGACTGTATGCTACAATGAGATATATTGATAACCCATCCTTCATACTGCTATTAATCTTCCTTACATATAGATACAGTCCCTAAATCCTATTTGAAAAAAAAATTTTAATGTCTCCCTAATGCTTGCCTACTAAAATTCAGAATTCTTTGGATGGCATTTAATAACAGCTAGAATTTGTTGCTACTCTGGCTTTCCATCCTTCTGTTACATGAATCCTCTTCTCTAGTTCTATGTACTAGTGAAGTTGAGGTTATTGTTTATATTTATCTACTAACTTTACTTGCAAAAGTCATCTTCCCACTTTTCACCCACATAATTCTTTTTTTTTTTTGCTTTTTAGAGGGCAATTGGGGTTAAATAACTTGCCCAAGGTTACACAGCTGGTGTTTTTGTGTGGGTGTTAAGTGTCTGAGGCTGGGACAAAACTTGGGTCCTCCTGACTCTGGGGCCAGTGCTTTACTCACTGCACCACCTAGCCACCCCTGCACACACTGAATTCTTATCTGTTATAAAATGTGGTGATCAGACTTGAACACCTGTAATGGTAATGGTAATTTGAAAATCTTCCTTGTACTTTAACAAGCCTAAGTGAGTTTGAGGATCTTCCCTGCCCCTTAATGGGCCAAATGTAAACACATGGAGCCTGTGGAGGGAGGATTTTGCTGAAGGGTGAAGCAGAGCTGAGAGGAAGCTGGGAGTCAGAGCAATTAGTAGAGTGGAAGAGAAAGCACTCAGTCAGGCAAGGAGACAGCTAGACTAGTCAATGTTTGTTTTTGGGAAGACTTTGGGATGGTGTTGTTCTCTGCAGTGTTATTGTGTATAGATGTCTTTGTTGCTATGATGAATTCGGTTTTCTGGTGTTGGGATTTGGCTTTCTGGCATCTGAATAAGTGTTTTTCTTCTGTCTTTTCTATAGAGAGTCTGTTATATTTTATGATTCAGAACTTGGCTGGCACATTCATAGTTGCTGTCAGTGCAACTGTGGTTGTAGCATTGGTGCTAAAACACCGTACTCTACATGGGATATGAGCAATATTTAGCCAGAGAGCTGCTTATTAGGTGGTAGCTGATAGATTGTCCCCAAGTCAATTCACAACACTGACAAAAACACATGGGATTCACATTCAAGTGCAAGTAAGGGAAAATATGGCGTTTACCTAACAATACTTGTATATGTACACACATGTACATGCACATATGTGTGTATATATATAAAACTATAACATATGTGCATGTAAACACATATTATGTGTTAACACATAAAAAGCCTCTGAATTCCTGCCTACAATCTTTCTTCACTTCAATTCATTTTTTATTTCTCTGCCAAGGTGATTTTTCTAAAATGTAGGACTGACCATGTCACTCCCTGCTCGGTGAACTCCAGTGGATGAACACCTTTTATTTTCAGGATCAAAGAAGAAATCCTCTGGCATTTAAATCTCTTCATAACCTAGTCCCTTCCTACCTTTCCAAACATCTCAAATATTTTTCCCCTCCATGACCTCTGCTATCTAGCCACACTGGCCTATTTGTATTTCTGAGAGCAGGATGTTTCATCTTCCATCTTTGTGGCTTTGTACTGCCTACCACCAATGCCTACAATGTTCTGCCCTCTTACTCCTATCCCTTAGTTTCCTTGAATTCCTTCAAGACTTAGCTCAAAGCCCACCTTCTGAAGGAGATCTTTTTAACTCTCACTCACCCTGCTGTGTCAGGTTGCTAATGCTTTTCCCTTCCAGATTACCTTTAAGTATTCTCTCTCCCTCTCCCCTGTTTCTCTCCCTGTCTCTCTCTCTCTCTTACATATATATATGTAATATGAACGCACACAATGTAATGGGTTTACTATTTATTTATATATTGTTCCTCTTGTTAGAAGGTAAGCTCTTTGAAGTCAGAGACTTCTTTGTTTTGCTTTGTTTGATTTTTTAATTTATTTTTTGCCTTTTTTTGTATACCTAGTATTTAGTACAGTGTAGCAGTGTTATTTTGTATAGATTTGCCCATAGTGAATGCTTCATAAATTATTATCAACTGATAATATAACATATCTGAATGAACCTCTTCATGTATATGATAAGACATTTTGTTAAAGTTATGCCGACCCAGGTCATGTGCCAAGGGGCCAACCCACAAGCAAGGCCCTAAGGAATCCAAAGGCAAATTTTGTACCTTCAGACCCTCCCACCAAAAAACATAAGGCAAAGAATAAAAAAAATAGGAAGCAAAATAATATTATCAAGGTACCTCCCAAACAATTAAAATAACAAAAGAAAGCTCAAGTGGAACCTGAAAATCTGGTATCACAAAGAATGCTAGCAGTGAGTATAAAAACATGGAGATGAAATGGTTACTCTTTTCAGTCTCTAACCATTTATGTTCATGCTTTGTGTTGACCTATACCTCAAAGACCCTGGAGATGCACTTCCTCCAGAAATGAATAAGCAGGCCTAAGGAAGTCAAAGACAGTAACATCTTGTTTCTTTGTGTTTTAGACTCCTTAAATTCCTCTAAGATTTGGCTCATATGCCACCTTTCATGGGAAGATTTTATTGATCTCCCTAGCCTTCCTCAAATAATTTTATATTTAATTATCTATTTTCACATACTATTTCCTTTGAGAACAATAACTTTGCTCTTTTTTCTTTTTCTTCCTTACCACCTAGCATAGAGTCTTAAACATCTTTGGCTCTTAATATATGCTTGTTGAATTGCATTTTTGAAATATCTATTGATAAATTCTATTAGTTTTTTTTTTTTTTTGTAATAGCATCCATGGTTTTCCCCAAAAACCATTTGATTTTTTTTCCCTCTTTCAGATACCTTGAGAATCAATTACCTCTTCCATAGATACTTGGTTTAGTTTAGTTTCTCTTCCCATTTTCATTTTTTCTCTTACTATTTTAACTTCCTCAAACAGCACACCTAGTGCTGTGATGTTAGTGTTCAGATGTCTATTATCACTAATGAAGAAATGATGTTGTTATATATCTTTTCCATTTTTAAAATTCTGTCTCCCTCCAAGTTTCATCTTTGTCATTGTCTACTACTTTTTGTTATCTTAGGAGATCATACTACTCATCATCTTTTCTCATTTTCTTCCATAAGATTTAAAATTATTTTTAATTACAAACTTGACAAATTTTAATAAATATGGATCTTTCAGATGCAAAGGGTTCCATTTTCAATAATATTACATTTTTTGATAACTAGAAAAAACCTCAAATTTACAATATGAGCAGCAAAACTAATATTTATTGACCATCTAAAACTGTGATTCTCAATACCTACTGCTCCTCCACTCTGCCACCATTATACCTTCATCTCCATAGATATGGAAGGCTTAGAGGGTTATTTTGTATTTAATTTTATTTTGTTAGTTGTTATGGCAAACTTACTGATTGGTGATGGATGATCCTCTGAATGATTAGCTACTATCATTGTCAGAAAACAAAAATTATTTATTCCTACAACTCTGTTCCACCTCTTTCTAGTATAGTAGTACCAGTCAAAGTTTACAATCCAATGTTGTTGGTGGTCTTTTGTTCTTGAAGAGGACAAATGACATCACGAGGGGGATGTCTTGACTTGCTAGTGAATTGGATTAAAGTGAGGCAGAGTTGAGTAAAGCCATCAGCCTCCCTCTCTTCTCCAGTTATTGAAGTCCAGATTCAAGATGACTGGTGAAAGTTCCTGCCCTTAAGCTCACAATCTAATGTGACTTCCTATAAAATCCAATGGCACAGCCTTTGGGAATACAGAGGTATGCCATGATAAGCCATACCCTACACCTGGAACCCTCTTGCCATTGGTGAGTTTCTTCCTAGAACCTCCATTTCAGAAAACACTGAGATCAACCACAGCTCCTGACTAGCTCTGTTCATTGCTTTCTGGATTTTTCCACCCTACCCACCTATAATTTCTCCCTGTTCCCCTAACTCCCACCAGAGAATTTCCTAGAGTAACAAGAGGTTAAGTGACTTGCCTAGGGTCAGAGAGCCTATGTATGTTAGAAACACCACTTGAATCCTGATCTTTCTGGATTCTAGGCCTGCTAGTTTGATATTGGGTTGAAAAATATTATGTCCAGAACATGTGAGGGCCAAGTCCTTTGTCTTCTGCTCCAGTGTTTTACAATAGAAAAAATCTATTTCTTAACTCCTGGGTAATGGACAAGAATTAGGTTAACTCTGCTAGAGGGAGGAGCCTCATTGATTATCTACTGCCTTTTCCGTTTTTACTGTAACAATGTCACTACTCTTTTGCACCCTTAAAGAAAAAATACTACAATATTCCCACTTATATTGATCTGGTTTATTCAATAATACTTGGAAGATTTTGAATACATAACATTAAAAAAGTGTCTGCACAAACAAAATCAATGCAACCAAAATTGAAAGGAAAGAAGAAAACTGGGAAATAACAAGATATAGCAAGATGATTTTAGAAAAACCTGGAAAGACATGAGGTGATACAAAATGAAGTGAACAGAACCAGGAGAATGTTGTATAGAGTAACAACAATTTTGTAACATAAAGAATTGTGAATGACTTAGTTATTCTTAGCAATACCATGATCCAAAATAATCCCCCAAAAATAATGAAGCAAATTATCTACCTTTTGAGAAAGAACTGATATTGTTTGAATATAGATGGAAACATATGATTTTTCACTTTCTTTCATTCTTTTCTGTTATTTGAGTTTTCTTGTACAAAAAATAACTAATATGGAAAGGTTTTACATGATTGCACATGTTTAAACCTATAGCTGATTGTTTATAGTCTCGGGGAGGGGGCAGAGGTAGAGGAAGGGAAGGATAGAATTTGGAAATCAAAAGTAAAAAAAAATGTTAAAAATTATTTAAACATGTAATTAGGGAAAATATATTAAATCAATATATATATATATATACACACACACATGGAAGGAAAAACAATCTAGGTAAAGGCATGATATGAAAGATGGAATGACAACTTCTGGCAGCAGGAAGTACACCAGTTTAGCTGAGAACATAGTTTTTGAAAGGGATGGTGTGAAATAAGACTGGAAACATAGGCTAGAGCTACACTATGAAGGACTTTCAATGACAAGCTAAGCAATGTGTATTTTAGCTTAGAGAAAATATGGAATCATATTTTTTAATGATTTTTTAAATTTTGCTCTTTGAGGGCAGTTGGGGTTAAGTGACTTGCCCAAGGTCACATGGCTAGGTTTTGTGTTTAGTGTCTGAGGCCGGATTTGAACTCAGGTCCTCCTGACTCCAGGGTCTATTCACTGTACCACCTAACCACCCCCAATGATTTTTTTTTTGCTGCTTTTTGGAGGGGGGAAGGCAGGGCAATTGGGGTTAAGTGACTTGCCCAAGGTCACAAGGCTAGTGTTAATTGTCTGAGGCCAGACTTTAACTCAGGTCCTCTTGACTCCAGGGCCAGTGCTCTATTCACTGTCCCATCTAGCCTGGAATCATATTCTTGAACAGAGTAAGTGATGGGCTTGAATTTGGGTTGTAACAGGGGGAGAGGAGAGAAATGAACCAATTCTAGAGATGTGGAGACACAATTGGCCAAACTTAGAAATTGATGTGGATGTGGAGCTAGAAGGAAAGAGAAGAGTTCAGGATAATTCTGTGGTTACTATGTAATTTCAAGAAATCAAAGGCTAATCCTCTGGAATTTGGAGTAGGCCCCTAAGGCAAGACTTATCAGAAAAGCTAGATTAGAGTCACACAAGGTACAAATACATAGATAGGTGGTGATTTGCATAGCTAAAGAAAGTACACATTTAAATGACATTACAGAGTCTGTCAGTGGGGTGACTCAATCAATAAACATTTATTAAGTACCTACCAAGTGCCAGGTACCTAGTTAAGTACTTTTAAACTCATTTAAAAGTTAATTCAACTACCATTTTGAACACCCTGGAAGCCTGTGTTAAGGATCAGTTTCACCTAGCACAAAGTTCTAAAATTCTTTTATTCCTTATTATACCTATTTATTTTGGAGTCTTACCCTTCACTATAAAATCCCTAGTAAAAGGGATCAGGCCTTACATTTTTTCTCTATCACAGTGGCTAGTATTTGACTCTGCCCTTAGTAGGCACTTATTAAATGTTCATTTTTTGTCCATACATGGAAAGCAAATCACATAATAAAAAGTAATATATACGTATGCACATAGCATTTTAAGATTAACAAAGAACTTTATGTACATTGTCTCAGAATCAATATACCTTGTGAGATAGAGACAACATGAGTATGTAGAAATGAGTGGATGAATATTAACTGCTTCTGTTACTCCAAAATGGCATCATTCTTGCTACAGTTTATTCTACATTTAGCTTTCTCTCTTCTCTCTTGATTTCCTCAGCCTCTCACTTCAAATATGAATGAAGTGAGTGGCTTCTTATAATACCGAACTCACGTTCATGTGAATAATATGAGCAGAGCATAAATGAGAATTACAACCAATAAGGCAATTGACAATCATTCAACAAAATTTTATTAATTGTTTATTGTCACAGCAATGTGCTAGCTGCCATGAGAAATTTAAAAAAATTTGAATAAGGCACAAATAATTTTTAAGGGAGATTACTGTGGTGATCCATCCATTGGGCACAAAATTGAACTTAAACTACTTCCAAGGTACTTGCTAACTCTAAGCTTCTGATTGAATTTGTAATGTATTTCTTAAAATCAGTTGATAGGGGGCAGCTAGGTGGTACAGTGAGTAAGAGCGCTGGCCCAGTCAAGAGGACCTGGGAATGGTTCTGGACTCAGATATTTAACACCCACACCCACACACACCCACACACACACACACACACACACACCCACACACACACACACAAAACTGGCCGTGTAACCTTGGGCAAGTTACTTAATTTCAATTGCTTAAAAAAATCAGTTGATAGAAGATACCTAATTATATACTATGACCATGCTTCAAATCCTATCCAGTTGAATATCCTGCACATCTTGCCATTTGTCTTCTTCCTCCTTCTCTCCCTCCTTAAAAAAAAAAAATCCGTGATTGCATCCCAAAGTTTGAGAAGTTTAAACAAATGGCCCTTTACCATCTCATGAACTAGGATTGCGGCTGGTATTAAAATTGTTTTTAAGAAGGTAAAGAATGAGTTTGCTGGAAATTATTTTAATAATCCATGGCTTGTTGAATGTGAGATGTCTCATTTCCTTTTCCCATAATTCTTTCTTTTTTAATTTAACTTTTCTTTTCCATTTAGTAAAAAAAAATCAATTTCCTCTCTATCCCTGTCTCCTACTAGCCTCCTACAATTCCCCCTTCTTGTTTTGGGGTCAGTAATCAAATCAATACCAATATGCTACAATTGTTCCTGGAAAGAACATTGCAAATGATTGTCTTACTAATCAATTTAGTATCCCTGTAACTTCCTAGGCACTCTGTTCCCTGGACACCATTTCAATTTATGTCTTATTTCCATGAATCAGCATGTAAACTCCTGGGGGCAAGTTCTTTCATTGTTTGTACCTGCATACTCACACAATCCAGTTTATGGGACATAGTATGCACTAAATGATTTCTCTCTATCTCTGTCTCTCTCTGTCTCTCCATAGATAGATAGATAGATAGATAGATAGATAGATAGATAGATAGATAGATAGATAGATAGATAGATA
>NW_027186296.1:63541475-63601081 GCF_028583685.1 Petaurus breviceps papuanus | reverse complement strand
ATAGATAGATAGATAGATAGATAGATAGATAGATAGATAGATAGATAAAGTTAGTCCAGGGTACAGAGGGTTTGTAAATTGTTTCCCCAAAGGTAACAACGAATTAGAAGGGAGGGGGAAAAATCACTTGGGAAGTAGACCAATTTATCAAAGTCTATTGAATGCCATGACTGACTTGAGACAGTGATGATACAAAAGGGAGAAATATGAATGTGTGTGAATTTGGGAAAGGGGGATTTCTTTTGCATTTCACCCATTATTTTTGATTCCTGATGTCCAGCAGAAGTGTAATCTTCCACACTAGTCTTTTAGATATTGGTTTCTAAGATGTCGAAGGAGTCAGGATAGTGGGTCCAAAAGGTCAAAAACCCTTGATCTCTGACACCTATGGCCAAATTAAGTCAAAGAAGAAGGAATCAGTATTCATGGGTAATATAATCATCCTTCCAGTCACCCAGGTTCCTGACTCTGGAGTTATTGTTGACTATTTTGACTCCTTCACCTTTCCCTATATTCAATTAGTTTTCAAATGTTGTTAGCTCTATCTCCATTTCATCTCTCACATCCACATACCCCCTTTCCTCCACTCACTAAGTTACCAATTTAATTCAGTTCATCATCACATATTGAATGGATTGTAATAGCATTAGACTGGATTTACAAACCCCCCCCCCTTTTTTTAGATCATTCTCTGCACACATTATATTCCTAAGAGACAAGCCTGGCAACATAATTTCTTTATCTCAAAAACATTTCCTAGCTCCCAATTCTTTCTAGGATTAAAAACTCAAAAGCCTTCCATACTCTGGCTCTAACCTATTTTCCCAGTCTTTTTCATATTATTGCCTTAATAGTTCCTCTTTTTTAAAACAGATTTTTTCTAATGACTTTGTGCTCCAGCCTCCAGTCTTCATCCCAGCTGTCCCTTCATAACTGGAAATGTCTTTTCACCTGTTTAGAATCTTTACTCTCATGAAGACTCCTACATGAACACTTGACTAATTAGTGTTTTCTCCATCTTCAAATCATTCTGCTTTTACCTTTTTGCTCATGTTACATTCTCCAATAGGATGTAAAATCTTCAAGGGCAGGGCATATTCCTCCCCCCCCTTTTTTTTTTTTGTCTTCCCAACTTGGAGGACAGTGACTGGAATATTGCAGGTGATTAACGCTTGTTGGATTGGACCTAACTGGCATCTGGCTGAAGTCACCAACATGGTTGCTATCAGTTAGTTTTGGCATTTCACTGGAAAATTATGAAGTGACAATCTTTTTTTTCCTAGGGATGAATTTTTTTTGATAGCTATTTACAAATGTTGGAAAGCTTCTGTTTAAATATTGTTTGAAAGTATTCTGTTCTGACCCTATTCCATCCCTAATGTCTGCTCCAGCCAGACTGGCTTCACACTCAGTGCCCTCACATCACTCTCTGAAGTTTCATTGAATCACAAAATTTTAGAGCCAGAAGGGAGCTTAGAGGTCATTTATTCCAAAACTTTCATTTTCTAGATGAGATAACTTGGATCCTAAGAGGCTAAGCAACTTGCTTTAAGGTTGTAACAAAAAGTAAGTGGAAGTGACAGGATTCATAAAATCTTAGGTTTAGAGTTGGAAATTATTTTAAAGACCATATACTGAAACATTTTCATTTTACAGATAAGAATATTGAGGCATAGACACTTGCTCAAGGATAGAGGGAGTAAACAGCAGAGTCAAGATTCTGACTCTGGGCCTGTGATGAAATGTGGGAGTTTTCTTTCCATACCACACTGCTTCTGACATCATGTGAACACAACTCTACTGTTCTTTCTGTTACACCATGGTGCATTTTACCTGCTTCCATGTTTTTCTATGTAATTTCTCCTAATATAGAAAATTCTTTTCTCCTCTTCTGCACCTTGAAATTCTACTGATCTGTGCACAACTTTGGCTAGGTTATTGTGATTCCCACAAAGACCAAGTTAGAATTAGAATTAGGGAATACCCTCAGTTTTGGTGATATATTTAAAGTTTAGCTATGTGTAAGCAGGAAAATAATTATAAAGATAGAGGAATAAACTTAAAAATATATAACCCTAAGAACCATAATACTATTCTTATTTTAATTACTCTTTTGAAAAAGTCCATGGTGTGACATGGAACCCAAATGGGCAGAGGGTCATTGATTTTCTGGCTTGAAAGGAAGTTCATTTCCATGTAGGCAAATGTCCTATTTGATGATATCTTCTCCACCCCCCCCCACACTTAATAGTATTTTATTTCTTCTAATTACATGTAAAGATAGTTTCAACAGTCACTTTTATAAAATTTTGAATTCAAATTTTTTTCTCCTTTCATCCCTCTCTTTCCCCTCCCCAAGACAGCAAACAATCTGATATAGGCTATACATGTACAATCATATTAAACACATTTCCACATTAGTTATGTTGTGAAAGAAGAATAAGAACAAAAGGGAAAAACCACAAGAAAATAAAGAGAGAAAATAGTATGCTTCAATCTACATTCAGTCTCCATAGTTCTTTCTCTGGATGTGGATAGCATTTTCCATCATGAGTCTTGGAATTGTCTTAGGTCATTGTATAGCTGAGAATAGCTAAGTCTATCAAAGATGATCATCTAACAATGTTGCTGTTACTGTGTACACTGTTCTCCTGATTTTCACTCACTTCACTTAGCATCAGTTCATGTAAATCTTTCTAGGCTTTTCTGAAATCTGACTGCTCACCATTTCTTATAGAATAGCAGTATTGCATTACATTCATATAACACAACTTTTCAGCCATTCCACAATTGATGGGCATTTCCATTTCTTTTTGCCCCCTCAAAAGAGCTGCTATAAATATTTTTGTACATGTGGGTTCTTTCACATTTTTTATGATCTCTTTGGGATATAGAACTAGTAGTGGCATTGCTGGATCAAAGAGTATGCACAGTTTTATAGCCCTTTGGGTATAGTTCTAAATTGCTCTCCAGAATGTTTGGATCAGTTCACAATGTTTGTATCTTCTTAAGGAATAAGAAAACTCTGGGAAGTCATGGTCAGCCTTTTTCATTTTAGCTTAAATGCTGCTATATTTGGGTAATAATAAAAAGGGGAATTATAGATTGATGCCTGACAATTCATTCTCCTAGAATACACTAGGACCTATTTCACCATCTTGTAAGGTCCAACTCCAATCTTATTTCAGCTTAGGCCTTTCCCAACCCAATCCTGGGTTACCTATCCCATTCTCCTTCTCAATCCCTACTAGTGTGTTGGTAGAGGAAATCATTCAAGTATACTACTTGGGTCCACTACACAGTTTTATTATTTGAACTTATACTCAGCAATCCTTTTATTCTTTCCTATTTGACTTTCTATTATACTCCTTGAACTGGCTATTTGTAGTGCCAATGCAATATTCACAGTGCTGAAGGTGACTGTGAATATGCAGGCATAATTCTCAATCACAAAATAAAATAGACTCTCCATATAGAAGACAGAAGCAAAACATTTATTCAGACACCAGAGAACCAAATGCCCAAACTAAAAAGCCCAATTCATCATAGCAACAAAGAAGTTAATACACCATAACACAGCTGGGAGCCACACCATCTTTTAGCCTTCTCACAAACACTCACAAGCATAGATTTCACAGCAGGGGGCAAACAAACACTCACAAGCCTAGCTGTCTCCTTGGGTTCATCCTCTCCTCCTTCAAGTTATAACTGCTCTGACTCCCAGCTTCCTGTGGGCTCTGCTCCACTCTTCAGCAAACTCCTCCCACATCAGTCTCCATGTGATTATATTCAGTGTATTAGGGGCCAGGGAAGATCTTCAAAGCAGGAAAGATCTTCAAATTCCCTTAGACTTATTAAAGGGCAGGAAAGATATTCAAATTACCATTACCATTATACTATTCCAAATCTTTTATCTTCTCCTCAAGCCATCTAAACTACTTCTTCTCATCTCACCCACCAGAAAAGTGGATTCCACTTGTGTCTATTGCCATCTGTTCTTCCACTGACTCTACTTCTCCCAATCTGGAACATTCAGCATCATGATGAGACCTAATTGGTCCACTCAAATTTGGTATTCTAATCTGAGACAGCTGCCCTAATTGATAACTGGGTACAAAGTCACTTAATTCATTATAACTAGTCAGATACATACCATATCTAAGATCCCATCCAGTCATCTACCAGGAAACTAGGATCTACTTGGGCCCTTGTCATCTGGATTGATGCTATACCAATACACTTCTCTATTTTTTTTACCTCTTGATATGGTATCAATATTCAAATCAATACTACTATTGTTACTTAAAAGAAGAGAGAAGGAGAGTGAAAGAGTGAGACTATAGAAACCACAGAGAGACTATAGACTCTCTCATCTTTTTAGTAGCTTATATACATATGTATTATGTACTCTCTCTTGAAATTATACACATATACACATACATGCAGTTAATTTCTCTTTAAGTGGTATTTAAATTATCACTCAAATTGGTCCCTTTTATTCTGAATAAGGAATAAAAGACAAATGTCCCAGCAACTCTCTTCCCTGATTCTAACCATTTCTGTAAATACCTGAGTCCAGTAAAGTGCCAGCATTCTCTACACCTAAAGCCTTGAATTTTGTCACAGACTGATCAGTCCCCTTTAATTATTGTTCTTATCTATGATAATACTCTATAGAGGCCTAACAGAAGGCTAAGCTAGCTCACGGGAAATGTAGGCCCTGAGGAGGGATGATGTTAATTAATGCAAAGTTGGCACATATTCTTAGCTTTTTTGTTGCCAGTTGTCATGCAGATAATTGATTTGACTGACCATTGGTGGGTTGAATGCCAATGTGAAATTGCTGCCCAATCAACTTTTGCCTTGCAGGACAAAGGGATTAACACAAAGTAATTGAACTTTCTGAGATATTTCCCTAAAGGTTTAGAAATTAAATGTATGCTGTTGCCATGCAATATATCATTTGGCTTGCACTTGTTAGGTCATTTTTGTGATCAGACTGGATTAGCTACTTAGGAGGCAGGAAGAGAAGAAGCATTCATTAGGAACCTACTATGTACATACCACTGTGCTGATTAGCAAATGTTAGCTAATTTGGTCCTCACAACAACTTAAGGTGTAAGTGCTATTATTCTGCATAAGAGGACACTGAGATGGAAATGACTTGTCCAGGGTCACATTGCCTTAAGTGTCCAAGGCTGGATTTGAACTTAGGTCTTGTGGCAGTGCCAGCACTATCTACTACTTCAATGAGAGACACAACCCTTACCCATGTGCCATTTTAGGTCGATCACTTCACTTTCTGGGACCTAGATTTTCTTCTTTGTGAAGTGAAGGGGTTATACCATATACTCTCTTGTATTTTTTCAGCTCTCAAATTCCATGGACCTATGTTGAATTTTCAACATCTCTTCCAATTGTAGTGAATTATTAGTTGTTTCATATCAAGATAGAAAAAAAATCTTTCAAGACACATTACATGTGATTATTGTCTTAATTTTTGTTGACTAGGTCAAAGTAGCAACTCACACTTTTCTTAATCTGGACAGGAAGAGATCCAGCTAGGATGCTTATGACATGATAATTATATAAAAATCCCCATAAGTATCATAAAATAAATTCCTTTTTATTCCAAACAGCTCAGATGGCTTTCTCAATCTTATCTCATTTAATCCTCATAATATGTATGGTGACGAAGATGGGCAGGTTAATAATTTGCTTACATTCTGCACTGGGAATTAAAATGGTTCATCAGAGATCAGCAAGTGAGGAGTGGGGTGGAAGAAAAAAAATCTAAGTATCCTGGAGATCAGATTAGTGTTTTCTAAACCAGTTTGGGCACAGAAATTTTTTTTGGGGGGTGGGGAAGATATCTTTAGATATATTAATATAAATCACAATTACTGATCTGGGATTCTAAGTTTATGGAATAACGTCAAGATAAACATGGGAACAGGAAGCAAAATCAACAAGAAAGAGGAAATGAATATTTCATGATAAAATTTACTAATACAATATACTATTGAGACATTATTCCACATTTAACACTTAATAAGGAAAAAAAATACTAGTATATTTTATACCAGAAAACCTTTATTTATATTGCATGGGTTCTGTGAAACAATTTGGAAAAAGCTACAGGAAGCTTACTTTCATTAATTGAGTTGGTGAAGACTGATGAACAGCAAAAGAATATCTCCATAGTGCAAAAGTATTTGTAGGCCCAGGTCTATATGATGTGACCTATTTAGTGGGTTTTTGATCATTTCATTATACAATAATTCACAGGATGGTCAGTGTCATTCTGATTGAATTGAAACAATGGTTATAAATCCCTAATGATCCTTGCAGTGGTCTAGTTTGTTCTGCTGTCAACATATTACCTCTTTTTTTCTTTTTAAAACTCATCTCCAAATATACATCATTGGGATTTGTTTTTGAATTCAGTTTTAGCTTATTTCCTGTGTGATCTCAATTCTAACCCATTAGCCAAAAGTATTTTACCTACCAGGCATGAGAGCCTCTAATTCACTGGTTGAAAGAAGAGGAAACAGCCCTGAGTTTATTTCAAGGACAAAAAACAATCCACTTCTCTAACTGCATTTTAATCACTTTTTTATGCTTGGGTAGTTTAAAGAAAATTCCATGATTGCTTAATTTTTTACCTTTTCCACTGATTTCCTTAGAAGTGTAATTCCAAAAGTAATGAAATAAAATAACTCTTGCATTAAGAATTAGATAGCTCAGCAGAGAGATCTCTTTCATCTCTGCTGATAAAGGTTCCAATCCCATTTTGGCCAGAACACAAGGTTGCTTCAAGAGAGATGAGTAGTCCTCACTGGATCACACCTCTAGTCTACCAAGTCCAGACTTCACTGTGACCTATCATGTTCTCTGTTTGATCCTATTCCAGAAGCCTTAGACTCTGCATATCTTCATTCTTCATTCTGAGTTGAAGCCCATAACCTTTCTTACTATTTTTTACAAGATTAGTTCAAAGGACATCCAGAAAACCAGAGCAATGCACATTTGGATTCTGTGATGGGGACTGATCAACAGTGTTTGCACTGAGCTAGATTTGCCTCAGAGGTGAAATGATTAAAGCATTAACCATGGCTGTATCTATCCACCTTGCCCTTTGCCGTCAAAAGCAATTAATGTGGATTATATATATTTGTAAAAAGAATATCTTTCATTTCAAACCTTGGAGCACTTCCAGAGAGGATTAGGTGGAAAATGAATGATATCATTTGCATAAATTAGGGAAAATGTGAATAATAATTTGTATTTGGGATAACTTGCACAGACTTCCAGGATATAGATGCTGGATGGCTCATCTGACTGTGAATAATCAGGAGGCATGAGTGCCCAACAATAAGCTTAGTTACAGGGGCAAAAAAAAAAAAAATCTCTTACTGAGTCACTAGGTTTTATTTTGAAGGGAAAAATAAAGGTTATGATTTTCAGATTAAAAGAACATCATTTTCTAAAGAATGGCAAAGAGGACAACTTAGTTTTTTTTTCTATCTCCCTACTTATTTGGGATTTCAGTTCTGTATTAGCCATTTTGTTCTGTCCTTTTCTATCCAAAGATCATTTTCTTTAAGAAAGTAAACAGAAGCAAAGTAAGAGGTAAACAGCTCCACCTTCTCTCTGATATCTCTTATTATCAGCTCATCTACCCTGAACATATATCCCCTTTTTTTTGGCTGCCTTAAGCTTTCATTATCAGCCTCAGCACAGGCTTGGTTGATTCTACATTTTGCCACTTGGTATTATTTTTTAAAAAATTCTTATTGATATTTTTATATCATCAAAATTTCCCCTTACATATGTTACTTTAACCTTTACCAAAGAGTTATTCTATTAAACAAATAATATTTTTAAAGAAAACGGAGTGAAAATGTTAGCAAAATTGATCAATGCATCAAAAAATTCTGTATGTGATAGCATATCCTACCCTCAGAACTCTTCCCTCTGCAAAACAGTGGAGTGTGTATATCTTCTTATGTCTTTGTCTCTGTGTCTCTGTCTCTGTCTCTGTCTCTGTCTCTCTCTCTCTCTCTCTCTCTCTCTCTCTGTCTCTCTCTTTCTTTGGAGTCTTACTTGTTTTTTTAGAATTTATAATTTTAACATTCACTTTTGATTGTATCATGGTTATTATTCTGATTTATATTGTTGTGCTCATTGTATATTGTTTTCTTGACTCTGCTTACTTCACTCTTCATCAGTTAGTGAAGATCTTTTCATGCTTCTATATAATTATAATTTACGTGACTTTTATCAGCACAATAATGTTTCATTATATTCATGTGCCAAATTTTCTGTAGTCATTCAACCCACCAATACAAACTGTTCCCATCATTTTTTAATCTTGCCAATTTTCAGAGGTAGACATCAAACCTCAGGGTTATTTTGTTTTGCCTTTATCTTATCATGAGTGATTTGGAACATTCTTTTTACAGACAATTTTTTGGAGAACTCTTTGTTTGCCCCTTTTACCCCTTACCTATTGAGGAATGGCAAACATACACACAAAATATATGCATTTATAAAGACTTTTGGGGAGGCATCACTTGAGATTATCATATTGTTTTGGATGTATTTGCTTTTAATTTTATTATATGGATTTGATTTATTAATGCTGAACCACCTTGCATTAATTACTCTTATAAGTATGACTTGATCATTATGAATGATTTCTTGGATCAATTACTGACTGGATTATATTTAAATTTTTTAATTAATATCCATTGATTATAGTGATCTGTAGTTCATTCACTACTTATATCTTTTCTTGTTTATGTATTAGAATTTTATATGTGTGTATACACACATGTACACCACACACAATACACATACACAATAAAATATATATAATAAAAAGAGTCTGGTAGAATGCTTTCTTAGTTTAAAAAAATAACTTATACAATCTTGGTATAATATTGATACTAAATGTCCTTTAAAAGTTAAAATAGAATTTACCTGTGACTATCAGGATCAGGAATTATTCCTTCCCTCTCCCACAGTCCTCATTGATAGTAACTTTAGAATTTGTTTTATTACTTTTTCTAATACTATATTATTTAATGTCTTGGTATGGCCTCCTGTTTGTATATTTTATATTTTTTAATGTATTCCTCAGTTTCTTTTGTGTTTTCAGTTCTGTTAGCATGTAATTCTGAAGAGTAGATGTTGACAAATTCTCTCTCTTTGGTGTGGTTGGATTTCATTTTACTCATCTGTTACTTTGTTTTGATTTTCATCTCTCGTTAAAAATCCGATTGGCTAAAGGTTTACAAATTTTGTTATTCTTTTTAAAAAATGAGTTTTAAAAATTTGCCTTTAAAGTAATTTTGTAGCTTATGTTAGCATTCAGTTTAGCTATTTTGCTTTAATTTTTAATCTCTTCTCATGTAACAATATATGAGAATAAACTGTTCATAAAGGCCTATAACACACTTTTCTTTTTATGCCCTATTACATACACCTTCTATTTTCTCTTTTCTTTTTTTTTATAATCTAAGTCAATTTGTGAATTCCTGGGTATCTGCATTTGTCTCTTTAGATAATTCCCCTTTTCCTCTTCATCCTAATTGTTTTTCTGTGTGTCCTAAGAATGTCTTTCCTGAAGGCTTCCCATTCCTCCTGGATTATTTCTCTGTTGAATCTTAGACAATGTATTTCTGCCTATCCTCTCTCTGAATTTTTAGAAATCAACCTTTGTAAAACCTAGAAGGCATGTCCTACAATCTAATGTTCATCTTTCCTCTCCTTTATCACAATTCTATGACAGAGTAGTCACACCCCCTTACAAACTTCCCTTCAATTTTACCCTCCAACAACCAGTTTCTCCTTTTTGGCATGTTGTATATAAGGGACATCAAGCAGGACAATTTGACTGGAATATAGAATGAGTAAAGGAATGTAATATGCAATAACCCTGAAGAGGTAGGTTGGAGAAAGATTATGAAAGCCTTAAATGCCAAATGGAGAAATTTGCATTTCATTAAAGAGGCAAGAGAAAGACACTGAAGCTCCCTGCCTTGATCAGATCTGTGTTTTAGGAACATTGATTTAGCATAACTATATAGAAGATGGTATTGGAGAAACAGAAAACAATGGCAAGACCAATTAGGAGATTGTTGTAATAGTCAGTAGAGAAGTAATGAAATCCTGAAGTGTCATGGTGGTGGTGAGTAGAGAGAAAGATGTGTAAAAGAAATGGAAATAGAATCAAGAAAACTTGCCAGCTGGTCGTATAAGATGAAGATAACTTCAAGGTTGTGAAAACATGAATGGAAGGATGGTTACACACTCAATAGGAATAGAAAAGTTAGGAAAGTTTAGGAGAAAATAATTAACTTTCTTTTGTACATATTAAGGTTGTACGACCTAAGGGACATCTAGAGACAGGTGTTAAAAAGGCCATTGGTGATGCAGGACTTGAGCTTAGGATAAAAGTTAGAGTTCAATTAGATCCTGGGGTCATCTGCATAGGGGTGATAGTTAAAGCCATTGCTGCTTGTTAGATCATTGACAGAGAGAATGTAGAAAGATAAGAAAAAAGGGCCTAAAATAGAATCCTAGGGCATACTCATAAACTGTAGGCAGAACATGGATGACAATCCTACAAAAGACTCTAAAACAGAGGTCAAATAGTTAGGAGAACCATGACAGAGTAGAGTCAACAAAATTTATGGACAACCAAGTATTGAAGAGCAGGGTTGTTCAATAATGCCAAATGCTATAGATCAGTCAAGAATCCTGAGGGTCATATAATGACAGAGATGAAAGAGATTTTGGGCATCATCAAGTCTAATTTTACATATATGGAAAATAAAGTTGAGTTGGGTGAAATGAATTGCACAATACCATATAACTAATAATTATCAGGGCCAAGTTTCAAATAATAGTTCAATATTTCTCCAAAATACTATAAAAGATTAAACTTTCTTGAATATAATCTATGACCACTTTTTAACAAATTATCCCCCTCACAAATAGAAGATACTTAAATGAATTATCTTTCCAGAGTGCTCCCCTCCCCCTAACCCCAGGAATGTTGTTGCTTCATATATAGATTCCCAAATCAAAAGATAAAAATGAAATTACTTGGGCACTTGACTTGGGATGAAAGTGCCTGGATCTGTATAGTGACTCTCATGAGTTCCCACATAAAATACCCCCCTCTGGACTCACTTGCCCAACTTGGGCCCTCAGAGGTGAGGCTGCTCATACTTTTAGAATTCTGGGGGGGGGGGGGATAATACTGTACATAGGTATCATTCCAAAAGTAGCTCAGAAAATCTCACCAGTGTACTTCTCCTTAATAACTAGTCAATTAATTCAGTTGTCATTTTTGTGTTTTTGGAAAGGCATTTACTCCAATGATCCAGCAAGAATAGTTGTTTCAAAGAGTTTCCTGAATACCAGGGACAGACTTTCTAAGAAATCCGCACAGAGTTCAGGGAAGAAGAGTGTGAACACATATATAAAGCATAGTGGTAGCAAGATACCATCATATAAATGTATAGACAGGAGGCACAAGTGGTCAAACCATCTCATAACTCTGGGAATGCTGGGCCTCAATGTGTTTTCTTCCTCTAAAGGGTCCTCTTGAAATTCGGTTGAGGGAATGGTGCTAGTGATGGATGAATTGCTCAGCTGGGCTGGCTCCTCACAAACATATCCACTAAATAGTCTGTTCAGCTAGGTTTGACCCTCATAAAACATGGAGTCTTGACTGGATGGATGGGCATTGCTGGGATGAGTCAAGCAGTCACTTGGCAGCTTTCTTCTTGGCAGCCACTGGACAGTGCTGGGAAAACTACTTTGTCACTAAGCTACTGCTGCCAGATTGGGTCAAGCAAGTTGATTATGGGTTCTTAGTGTGTAGCATTTTTGTTGGATGTTTCTATTGACAGGTTTCCCCAGGCCTACTCTTCAGCTGGCAGCTATGCTCCTTTTTTACCTTTAGTTACTCGCTTGACTGGGGTGGTACTGTGCTCTGTGATTTCATTAGCTAAGGCAATGACTCTGCTTAGGATCAGAAAAATTCTCTTGACTTCCTTAGAGACTCAACTCTGAGGCTTTTTGCCATCTCCAGGTAGGAAGTGGGAGAGAGTCTAGTGATTGTTGTAAGGATCAAATGAGATCATTACAAGTGCTTAGCAGAGTTCCTGGCAATAGTAAGCACTATATGAATGTTAGTTATTGTTATCATTATTTTTGTCAATAATCTTTTCTTGTACAATAGCTTCTTTCCTCAGTAAAACACACTCCACCTTTTTAAAACTTAATTAATTCTAATTCTGCTCCCATCTTTTGAGAATTTTATGTAAACAAGTGATTAGGGACAAAAGGCACCTAACTAGGCCTTAGGTGCCTTGAAGGTAAGCTCATTATTTTGCTTGCTTCTTCATAAGCAAAATTGAGTCACTGAAGCCTCAAAGCCTTTCTAAGGTGTATGATATATCTATTTTGTATTTGAAGGGCTTCTACTTTACATCTTTATGTCTATATTTTTAGTTCTCCAGATCTTCAACTGTTGCTGGATGTCTCACTACGACATCACTTCTTACATATGGTAGGAGTAATTTGGGACTGAAATTGAAGTTGAAGGGCATCTTTTGGACTCTTGGCTCTCTTACTTATGACATCTGTGCAACTGGACAAGTGCCTTTCCATCTTTAAATCTCTAACATCCCTTCTAGCTCTAGATTCTATGAACATATATTAGAACTATCTTTTTTGGGGGATAGTACGGAATGGGAAAGAGATGTTTGGCTATTTAAAAAAAAAAGACATTGTACAGGAAATGAAATTATAAGTTACCCAGTAAAATGTCAAGGGCTATTGAATTGGTCAGAATCCACCAGGAATGCTGCTTGGAGCAGAACACTAAGCTTTGTGTTCTCTCATTTGTTTTAATATATGGGGTCAAAGATGTTGCCATTGAGACTGGAAGAATAGCCAAAATCTGTACTAGGAGTTTTGGGGAGAGAGAAGGAAAGAGGAAGCTAGCTCCTACTTGGTGTGTGTGTGTGTGTGTGTGTGTGTGTGTTGGGAGCTAAGATGGCAGAGAGCATGAACCAAGTCAAACTCTGCTAAGAATTCCATCCAAGCAACTTTAAAATAATACCTTAAATCAAATTCTGTAGTGACAGGGTCCACAAAATGTTAAGGTGAGATAATTTTTTACAGCCCAAGACAATTTAGAAAGTCGGCAGATATCTGGATAGGGACGGACCCAGAGTACATACAACATACCATCAGCGGTGGGACTTGTAGCTGACAGAGACAGCAACAGTTTTGGGAGCTCTCAGTCCTGAGATGGTAAGCGGGTTGGACAACTCATCAAAAAAAGGTTAAAGGAAACCCTTTACTGGGTGCAATTGATGCTGACTGGCAGCTCTATTGCCTATGAGCAGTTCTAGGTCATAGCTCCAGGGGAGAGAGGCCTGGCTTTGGCCAGTCACAAGGGAGCAGGGGCCTGTTGGCAATTCCAGGACCAAAAGGAGCATTAGTGCTTGCAGCTATAGGGGAGGGGGTAACAAGCAGAGTGCAGACTGGAAGGGCAATGGCCACATCTCTCTCCAGATCATACCACCTTGGAACCACCAAAAACGTTCAAACTGCCAGAACTAGCTCTGAAAACAACAATTTAAAAGAATCTGAAGCTTGGGACAGCACCTCCACAACCCCAGGTGAGCAGAGCTTAAAGTTAGCATAAAGTTCAAAGTCAAGAAATACTCTGGGAAAATGAGCAAACCATAACAACAAAAACAACAACAAAACTTGACTATAAAAAACTACTATGGTGGCAGCAAAGACCAACACACAAATTCACAAGAAGATAACAGCTTGAAAATAGCTATAACTAAAACTTCAAAGAAAAAAAATGTTAATTGGACATAAACCCAACACAGATTATTGAAAAAGGTAAAGAAAAAGAGCAGAGTGGTTTAGGGAAAATAAATGAGAGTGACGCAAAAAAGCACTACTTCACATGTATCAGAAATGACAAATGCTAGAGAGGTTGTGGGAAAATAGGTACACTAATGAACTGCTAGTGAAGTTATGAACCAGTCCAATTATTCTGGTGAACAATTTGTAACTATGCTAAAAGGGCTTTAAATTGTGCATATCCTTTAAGCCAGTAATACCACTTATAGGTCTGTATCCCAAAGAAATGAAAGGAAAAGGAAAGGGACCTATATTTATAGCAGCTCTTTTTTTATTTTATTTATTTTTTAATTAATTTGTTTGTTTCCTTTTAGTTTACAGGATTCAATTCCACAATTCCTTGAGTTTCACATTTTGTCACCCTCCCTTCCCTCCCTCCTCCCCCCCATGGTGGCATACAGTCAAGTTTAGGATCTGTAAATACTTTCACATTATACATGTCAGGTATAAAGATGGATTGTATCAGATGGAATGAAAAATGGTAAAGAGGACATAAAACCAAACAAGAGAAGGAAAAAGATCAGGTATTTTGCTTCCACCTGAATATAAACTCAGTTCTTTCTAGTTCTTTCTCTGGATGCACATATTTCTCTCCATCATGACTCTTTGGAGATTGACTTATATTACTGCATTGCTGAGAAGAGTCCAGTCTATCAAAGTTGGTCATCACACATACATTGTGTCTGTAATTGTGTACAGATTTCTCCTGGTTCTACTCTTCACACTCAGCATCAGTTTGTATAAGCCTTTCCAGGTAAATATGAAGACCATCTGCTCCTCGTTTCTTATAGAAAAATAGTATTCCATAACATGCATATACTACAAATTGTTCAGCCATTCCCCAATTGATGGGCACCCCTTTAATTTCCAATTCTTTGCCACCACAAAAAGAACTGCTATAAACATTTTTGTGCATATGGGTCTTCCTCCCACTTCTATGATCTCTTTGGGATATAACCCTAGGAGTGGTATTGTTGGGTCAAAGGATATGAAAGTCTTTATAGCCCTTTGGGCATAATTCCAGATTGCTCTCCAGAAAGGCTGGATCAGTTCACAACTCCACCAGCAATGCATTAGTGTTCCAATTTGCCCACATCCTCTCCAGCATTTGTCATTTTCCTGTTTTGTCATCTTAGCCAATCTGACTGGTGAGATGTATAGCAGCTCTTTTTGTGGCAGCAAAAACAAAAAAAAAATTAAGAGGATGCTCTTCGATTGGGGATTGGCTGAACAAGTTCTGGTACACAATTGTGATAAAATACTGTTGTGCTACAAAGAATGACAAGGGCTTTGTTTTCAGAAAATCTAAGATAACTATATTTACTGATGCAAAGTGAAGTAAGAAGAATAAGATCATTTTATACAGTGTCAGAAATATTATAATCATGATCAACTCTGAAAGACTTGACTATTCTGATCAATACAATGTTCCAACTCAATTCAAAAAGACTCATGATGAAAATTGCTATCCACCTTCAGAGAGTGAACTGATGAACTCTGAGTGTAAATTGAAATATGATTTTCTCATATTGTTTCTCTTGCTATTTTTCCACATGGCTAATATGGAAATATGTTTTGTGTGATTTCACAAGTATAATAGGGATCACATTGCTTTCCTTCTCAGTTAATGGGGGAGGTACTGTAGGGAAGGAAGAAATTGATATCTCAATTTTTTTTAAACAAATGATTAAAAATTTGTAACAGGAAATGATCATGACAGCATGGGATGGTGATGGCAAGTAACAGATATAAGTTAAGTGGGAGATGAACAAGTTTCTATCTTTCTATCTCTGAGTTTCAATTTCCTTGCCCTGTACAATGAAGGAATGATGCTGGGTAACCTCTACAGCCCCCCCACCAAATCTGAATTTCTGGGATTTGTAGGACTCTATGACTATTCAGATGAGCTGTCATAATCTTTCCAATTATGGCTTATCATGTTCCTTAACTTTCTTGGCTCCTCCCCAGTTTCTCATCTTCTTCTCTCTAGATCTATTGAGCCCTTTCTTCTCTTCTCTTCCTATTGTTTTCCTATGACTTTAGTTCTCATCTGTAGATTGATTGATCAGTAAATAGAGAAGATTGCCAAATCTCAGCCTTGATCTTCCTTTTGACATTCTTCTTTTACAGTTTCTTACAGAATGACTCTACCTGGCATGTCACACAAGCAAATCAAACCCCACTTTTCAGAAATAGTATATTTCTGCTTCTTCTGAATACACTATTTTATATTACTTGGGTCTCCATTCATTTAGTTTCTCATGTTTGAAAATAAGTTGTAATCTTTGTTTCTTCTCTTGTGCTTGCCTCTCATAATCAACTGGTCACTAGGTCTATTTAGAATTTAAGTTCTTTGTGAGGATAGTTTATTTGCTTTGTTTTCTTCATATCCCCAATGTCTACCATAGGGCCTGGCACACAGTAGGCACTTAATAAATGTTTATTAATTATTCTTTTTTATACTCTCTCTACATTATCTCTCACATGTATTCCTCCAGTTAGTAACAACTTTCTTCGCCCTTTACTATTAACCTCACATAGAATTTTGAACCAGTGAAATTCATTTTATATTTTAGTTATCTATGTGAGTCATATCCCACAACTAGACTGTAAGATTCATGAGAACAGGGACTATGTTTTAACTAAACTTATATTTACCTTAAGTACCTACAGAGCACTGGGTTATGCACTAATGTTTTTTTTTTCATTAAATTATTGTTCAGTTGTACTGAATTGAGAAAAAGGCTTTTATAATTTAATAGATTGTTCTATATCTAGACAAGTTGATGGCCCTGCCTGAAGCCAGTCTAATAGACTAGATGGTGCTAAAGGACAGTAAAGGATGGCTCAATGTGTCAGTATTTTCCCAGCCAAAATTCAAACTGGGAATTCTACTTATTGTTCAGTAAATCATTCATGGGCAAAACCCTGGAGGAGACAAACCCTCTATGAAATGGCAAGAGTTATGCAGAATAGTTCTCAGCCAGTTGTAGCCAAGACCTCACATTAGTCTGAATGCAGAACAATTATTTTCCCCCAGAATGTGACTTATTCAAAACCTGACCATATTCCATAAAATATCCAGTTTTTTTCTCTATCTCATTTGATATCTTGAGGGAGTAAAATATACAGTTTGTAATTGACCCAAATGAGGTCAGCTTGGCCCTTGTCTTCTATTACATCCCCCCCCACACACACAGACACACATTGAGTTACATATGTATATCTGAATTTATCCATGGTGAATATTTACCCTCCTTAAGAATTATAGGTTATTGGGCCTTTTGTTTTGTTAAGCTTGCTTTCTGAGTATTTCCAGGTGAAATAGGGGAATGAAATAGTAGAAGGGGTCCCAGATATTCAACATTCATAGAAAATATGTGTGAAAGGAAAAAGTATACACCCACATACATGTGCAGTAGGGATGCAAGTCTATATTTGGCATGACCTATATTCAAGTCAATATAATTGTAATTACAACTTGTAATATTTAGATTTTTTTTGTTTTTGCTTTTTTGAGGGCAATTGGGGTTAAGAGACTTGCCCAAGGTCATATAGCTAGTTTTTGTGTTAAGTGTCTGAGGCTGGATTTGAACTCAGGTCCTCCTGACTCTAGGGCCGGTGCTCTATTCACTGCACCACATAACCGCCCCTGCAATATTTGTTCTTACTGTGGTCCTTCCATTCTTCCATCTCCAGATCTCTAATCCAACTTTCTCATCTCTTTTTATTTTCATTATTTTCTCTTCTATACAGTAATTAACTGGCAAGACATTCTTGACTAGTTGTTTCAATTGTAATTCTCCTGAAACTGCTAATTCTCATTGTAAAGGACTCATGATATATCCTAGAATAATAAATATGGAAAGGGCCTTTAGAGATCATCTAGCATAACCTCCTTATTTTACTGATAAGGAAACTGAGGTTCATGGTGGTTTAATGACTTAGTATATTAGCAAACACCCTAGCACACCCAGGATGGCCTGCTGGCACATGTTATTTGATCTGCTTTTAAAGGAAAGACTGCTCAAAAAGGGGTTAACAATCCTACTTTTAATTACATTCACTAGTTCAGGGGAAAGGTCAGCACCCAGAACTTGGAGAAAATACAAACAGAGAAAATACAAGTAAAGAAATTAGCACAAAGAGCAACAGACAGCTCCAACTGTCTGAGCATAGCAAAATTGTTATACACTATATATATATATATATATCACTGGATGGAGGGAGCACAGACAATATCTGAGTAGTCAGGGGGCTCTAAATATACAGCTACTCAGAGTCTCGAGCAAGAAATCAAAAGATCCTTCTCACGAGTGAACCCCCAAAGCAAATTGCCAACCTCCCAGAATATAAAACAAAGACTCAGCATCTGATTGGCTTAGTTCTGAGAAGCTTGAAAATCCTTGTGCCCCAGTACTTAATTGGAAACTCTCTATAGCCCATAACCTGATTAGCTCTGGTCCAGGGCTTTGTATGTCTATTAATGGGCAGGGAAGGTCTTCAAATTCCCACATTACACCTAATTATGATTACAGATCTAGTTAGTGATAAAGCTTGGGTAGAATCCAAGTCTGTTGTCTTAGTTGGTTCTCTTTCCAGGGTATGATATTGCCTCCTACATTCCTATTGATCTTTCAACTGCTTACTTCACTTATCCCCTTCTTCTCTCTCTGTCTCTTCATTACCATCTCCATTACCATCTCTGTTTCTCTGTCTCTCTTTTTTTCTCTCTCTCTTCATTACCATCTCAGGAAAGAAAAAGAAAGGAAAGGTAGGGAGAGTAAAGCCTACTGATAAGAGATAGAAAGGGGAAAGGGAAATCAGCAAGACATAATATTAAGGGAGGAAATAAGTGGTTGTTTGAGTGGAGGAATTTATTTACTGATATTAATGACATACTTTTCCTGGTAAATTGAAATAAAATAAAGACACATTACTTTCTTTCACATTTACAAAAGTCTTTTGTCCAACCAGCAGGATTTTCTTCATAGAATTATAATGGGATAGACCATGAGGGCAGAGGAGATGAGAGCATAAACTAAAAAAAAAAAAAAAACCCTCAAGAATGTCAAAGGTATATAAAGAATCATAGAATGTTGGAATTAAAAGGAATTATAGAAACTAGAAGGCAACAAATTCTGCATCTCACACTGTGTACCATGATTAGCTTTAAATGGGTATATGATTTAGACATAAAGCATGACATCATAAGCAAATTGGAAGAGGATAAAATTTACCTCTCAGATCCATATGTAGGGGAAGAGTTCATGAACAAGCAAAAGGGAAAGAGAGTCAAGGGAGGACAAAAAGATTATTTTGATTACATTAAATTAAAAAAAAGATTTTGTATAAACAAAACCAATGTAGCTAAAATTAGAAAAAACATAAGAGATTGGGGGAAAAATCATTGTAGTAAGTTTCTTTGATGAAGGTCTCATTTCTAAGATATAAAAGAACTGAGTCAAATTCATAAGACTAGGAGCCATTTACCAATTGATAAATGGTCAAAGGGTATCACAAGGCAGTTTTCAGAGGAAAAAATCCAAATTGATAATTCCAACATAAATAAATATATATTTTAAGGAGAAGAATTTGTTTATTTAAAGTGATATTGTGGGAAATCAATAGTATTATTTTAAGGAAAAATATCCTGTTCCTTTGATGAACATGAGAACACACAATATCCTCAGGTGCCAGTCTCATCAACTTGTTCAGTGGTGCCACACTCAGAAGGTCCCTGATTCTATGGGCCTAAAACAGGGTAGAGTTCAGCCACACTGTGGATGCCTCCATGCTTCTGACACTGCCCTTTTAGCAGTTATAGTTCTCTCTTGTGATGCTTTATGTTACATTCTTGAGGGCTGAAGAGTCTGTGGAAGGTATTTCCAAAAGTGAGCATTAATGTTGGCTAGGTCACTGAGCTCTTCATCCTCTTCACTCACTATCAAAGTCAATGGTAAGAAAAGCAGGTCACCGCCACCTTAGGAAGCAAACCTAATTTCCACTAAATGCACACCCCTTCCTCAAAAGACAGAAGGATTTTGGGCCTCTCTACCACTCAAGAATCTGACCCAACATCCAAGTTCCAAGTTTCAAAGGAAATTTTCAAAGGGACCCCTTTATTCCACAAAACTCAGATCCTCCCAAGGTCACAAGGATCACAGGTAAAAGATCAAAAGAAAGATTTTCAAAGGTATCTGTGCACAACTCATAAATATATATATATATATATATAATTCTCTTATTATGCAGCACAGACAATTTGGGACCTATCTATGGGCATCCTTGATGAAGACTGCACTGGATGGGAGAAAGCTGTCCAAGTACAAGTACAAGGTGCTATCTCCAAGTACCAAACTTTTTTTTTTCAAGTACTGCAATAGTAATGGAATTTAAAGATTCCCCCTGTATTGGCTTGGTTTTTGGATTGATTGTGTTACAACCCAGAGCTTGTGAATCACACTTGTGGGATGGACCTGTTGACATGAAAAGAGAGAGCTGAACTGGGAGGAGCTGGTGACGTGAATTTAGAGAGGCACAAACAGAGAAAGAGGCAGAAGAATTTTTTGGGGGGGAAGCAGCATCATGGAGGTAGAGAGAGATGGAGAGGATTACTGAGGGCCAGTTTGAACTTCCCAGAACTTTTGAGAGCTGCTACCCAGAGCTGCCAAGGACTGAGGAAACATGGCTGTTTTGATGTTGTTTTGCCAGATTCGTCCACTGGTGAAGGATAGTCCTGTTGTTGCAGAGGTCCTGAAACCTTGCTGTTGGTTCAGAAGCCCTGAAGAAGGATTTTCTTGTTGTATGTTTACAGAAATCCTGGAAGAGGGTTTTGCTAATGTTTTCAGGGGTCCTAGGACTGTTCTACAGACAGAGAATGGATTAATGAGGACATTGGCTATGTATATTGTGGCCTTGCTAAGCTTTGTCTCCCCAGGAACAAAGATTGCTGAGAACTTGCCTAGGGTCAAGATGAAGAAAAGACCTCTCTTTGGGTATTAAATGCTGTGCTTTAGCTTGTTCTAACTCTGGGGTGGATGGCCTATTCAGTTTTAATCCAAGGGTGAGAAAATTTTGACTATTTTGTGCTTTGTGACAGAACAAATTAATGTACTTTGCTTATGATTGGAAACTAATCTCCATTTGAGAACAGGGGCTTTGTGATTGACTAAATGAATGTAATGTCCAGGGGGTGAATTAGTACTTGAAAATTAATGAATTACACTTGGTGAATGCTGTATTTTGAATTATGCTATACCTTGATTTTCCATGGCTCTTTTGCTTTTGTTATGGAATAGAGTGATCACTATACTGAGTAATCAGAACCTTAAAAAAAAAGACTGTTCACAATAGCAGTTCTTCTGGAAAGCATCTGTGCATGGCATTACAAGTACCAATCTTGCTGAGTATGTGTGTGTTGCGGTGGGGATGCTAAAAGGCTTTACCTCAACTTGTATACTCCTTCAAAAAAAAACAAAAAAAAACTAATTCCCCCATTCCAAAAAAAACCCTGAGGCTTCAAGAAAATGAGTAACATTCAGCAGATGGAAAACTACTCTGGGCTCACACTTTTTTGCTGCAGAGGCCTGCAAAGAGCTTTTGGGGGGAAAGGAGGAGAAGAGAACAATAAAATCAAGGGCATAATTGTTGACCTTTTTTGCTTTTCTCCCAATGGTTTAGAGCTACAGATTGTCCCTAAAGTTGGCATCTATGACAGTTGTGGATTAATGTCCAAGTCCACCTTCACAAATCCACTGTGTCCAAAGTCAAGCTCCTTCACAAGGGAAACAACAGATAGGAACAGATGGGGTTTGAAGGAACTTTCTGTGTTGGTGTGGGATGGAGGGTGAGGAGGGTGTAGCAGCAAGCACCCCAAGCGTCCCCAGGGTGGCTGCCAATACAGGTTCTTGGATCTGCTTTGATAAAGGAAAGCAACTCAAAATGGGTTAACAAGCTTACTTTAATCAACCTAGTTCAGGGGGAAAAGGTCAGCACCCTGTACTTCAGAATATACAGAGAATTATCAAGACAGAGAAACAGATCAAGTAGACAGTTTTCCAAAACTGTCCAACCATTACATCCATACCAAATCAACATCTGGGTTTTTCAAAGCCGGGGGCTCTCAACAATGGCTTCTCAGAGTTTCACATTGAATCACAGAACACTTCTCAAAGTGAGCCCCAAAACAAAGCTACACATCAGGGCTTATATAGCCTTCTCCTGGCTCAGAGAATATAACAACCCTATTGACTCACTGGCCAATCAAGAAGTATCTACTGAAAAATAAGCCTCCCACCCCAGGCTCCAGGTGCACTTTAGCCTAGGGGCAGGGAAGATCTTTAAATTTACATTCCCATTACAGAGGGACAGGAATCATATCTGCAATAAAAGGAAAAAGGAAGAAATAAACAAACTGGAATAAACACCAGCAAGGCACTATGAACTTCCCATAGATAAATGGCAATGTTCTCCCAAGGCACCCAGGCTGAGCCCTAAGGTTGTGAGCTTTCTTTCCTTGGTCTGAAGAGGAGGAATGGGGCCATGCAAACATGTTATCATTAGCTACCAATTCTATGGCATAGATTCTAATTATGAATCAATTGAATAATCCTATTTTGGTAGAGTGGAAATGTAAAAACACAAACAGTTCCAAGAAACTGAAAGAGGACTAAAAGTCATCAAAAACCCCACTACAGTATCTTCAGGGACTATAGCAGAACTCCCTAGGCAAGTGTCATCCAGGAATAGTAAGGCTTATGTATATATATATATATATATATATATATATATATACTTACTGTGTCCCAAAAGTCCTACCACCAGTTTAAGCCTTAATTGCTTAAAGCTTTGTAATAGAAATGCAAATTTAAAGATCTTCCCTGCCCCTAGGCTAAAGTGCACCTGGAACCTGGGGTGGGAGGCTTGTTTTTCAGTAGATACTTCTTGATTGGCCAGTGGGTCCAGAAGGTTGTTACATTCTCTGAGCCAGGAGAAGGCTATATAAGCCCTGATTTGAGGCTTTGTTTTGGGGCTCACTTTGAGAAGTGTTCTGTGATTTGATCAGATGAGACTTTGGGAAGCCGTTGTTGAGAGCCCCCCTGGCTTTGAAAAACCCAGATGTTGTTTGGTATGGATGTAATGGTTGGACAGTTTGGAAACTGTCTACTTGATCTGTCTCTCTGTCTTTATAATTCTGTCTGTATACTCTGAAGTTTGGGGTGCTGACCTTTTTCCCCTGAACTATGTAAATGATATATGTTTGACTGATTAAAGTAAGCTTGTTAATCCATTTTGAGTTGCTTTCCATTATCAAAGCAGATCCAAGAACCTGTGTTGGCAGCCACCCTGGGGACGCTTGGGGTGCTTGCTGCTACAAGCTTAAAGATGGATTCCAGTTGGGGCAGGAATTTGGAAAAATGGGCTGATATAAACCCAGTAGCTTAAAATGGGACTAAAACTTCTGGAATCCTTGTCTGTTAGGGATTACCACTATTCATCTGTCTCCTCTTACCTGCCCCCCTACCCCAAGAACAGACTGGTCCCAAAGAGCACAGAAACCAGCTGTTCTCCCTCAAACACTGTGCTCTCTGTTCTCTGAAGGAATCCATTTGATGAAGCAGTTGAACAAGTAACTGAGAGAATGATAACTCCTTACTGAAGTCTGGTCTGGGCTAGGTAGTCTAGACCTTTAACACTAGGAGAGAGAGTTCCTTCCTAAAAGGCCATTCACTGGGAGGGAAGTTTTCAAGGGGCCACTTGATCTGCACATAGCCAGACTCACCTACATGGCCAATATGTATCACCAGCAAGGAAAGGAATCACTGAGGCCCAACCAACAGCCAACTCAAAAACCCGGAAATCCCCTTTATGTACACAATCACTGCCCCAGAAGGATGGAATCTCCTATCATGCACATCTCTCTCTAGAGTCCATTTCTAATTTAACTAGACATCTGGAAAATGAAAATTGGCTGGGTGCATTTAGCCTTGGTCAAATCTGCCCCACTTGCTCCCCAGCCCCTCGAGGGGCTAGTTCAATTTTATAAGGGAATAAGACCCAGACATACAATATATTTGAAATGAAGCAATGTCAAATAATCTAATCACTGAAAGCCCCTAAGATAACCAAGTAGTGTTGCATTAAAATCAAATCAGTATTTCTTCATGTATACAGAAAGGAAAGATTCCTTTGGAGATGTCAGAATCCAGATAGCACTGTCTGACTTCCAGCAAAAGCACAGCCCAAAACACAAAAGCCCAGGTGATGCAGTGAGATCTTCCCTGTCAGTGCTCTGGGGGAGGTCCATGGGCATGGAAACAAGGTACAAATGGATACTAGGAGCTCACTCCCCACACAGATCTATACCCAAAGAAAAGGGTAGATTCTAATGCCATCAGAGATTGGCAGGACAAAGGACAACAGTAGAAGAAGGAGTTGGCTATTTCTCTTCCACAGAGACTGTGGAAGGGTAGGGGGGATGGAGGACACAGTCTCTCTCCCACTCCTTGCCAATGTGTGATCAGTGCAGGAAAGCAGTCCATCAGGATGAGGGACAATTCATTTCCTCAAGGCTGCCAACCTGGGTGAGAGAAGAGCACAGCCAGGCCCCAGGTTATGGTGTGGTAGAAATGGCAGCAGCAGTAGTAGCAGCAGCAGCAGCAGCAGCTATGGCTTTTAGAGCTCTGGGATCACAGACTGTAGGGAGGTCAAGTGGCTGATCATAAGACAATGGCCTGAGGCAGGGTTATCTTGCTTTGCCCTGCTTGGACCTGGGTGGTGGTCTTGGGCTGAGGAGAACTGTGGTGTGGTGGTGCTTGTGAAGGCTTCGAAATAGTTGGTCTTCCTGGCTCCTAAGAAGGGGGTTAATAATCTTTATTCTAGTCTAGTTTTCTCAGAGGAGGATTGCTGATAATGGGAGTACAAACTCCTATAGCATTCCCTAGTAATCCTTCTCACAGGGGCTGGTGAGAAGGGGGGGCAACTACCCCTGCATCTCGATGGGGTCACTTGAGACAGGCACAAATTGTGCATCCCCCTAAATCCCCTCAAGCCTCAATGGGGACCAGTTGAGGCAAGCACAGATTCCCCCCAAGCCTTGATGGGGGCCAATCAAGGCACTCAGCATTCCAGCTTGTGCATTCAACCTTAAGGCTCTCTACCCTTTGACCAGTGCCCACCTATTTTATAGGGCAACAGCCAAAAAAGGCATATTGCCAGTGATAGCTTCACAAGTTTATATCACCTGATCCTTGTATATCACTGCGCAGTTGCAGTGGATGTTTAAATTTTTATCATTATAGAATGCTGCACAAGCATGGTGGAGATGTTTTAAACCATAATTGTGGGAACTTATATCTAATAACTGGGAACAAGAGATTGTCATGACTATGGATCCTGGGAAATAAAGCTTTAAGAAATAATAACAAAAATTCACTTTACACACACTGAAGTCCACCTTACACTAAAATGCACTTTACTTACAACCCCTCTTTGCAGTCTGGATCTTAGAGGTCACTGTATCTACACGGGACAACGTTGGAAGCTATTTCAAAGCCTTGTTCTTTTTACCAATTGCATTCTCAGCACAGACCAGAGTATACTCCATATTTTTCTGTGGAAGAGCCTTCTTGACTTTGGTTTGCTCAGCCTTAGAGTCCATCTCAATCTTGGCCAATTTCTCTGCAACAGGGTATTGTCCATGGTGAATGGCTAGGCACAGAGCCTCAGAAGCTGCTGCGCTGCATTATTACATTGGTTTTTTTTTTCCCTCTTAAATCTTTTATTGATTTTACAACTCCATTAAATAAACATATGTCAAAATACACGGGGTTCGTTGAATGAGTGTAATCCTTAAGAATGACATATTTGAAATTGACCTTGCTTGTAGCCTTGAACAGTTCTTTGACTTTCCCTTGAATTTCATTCACCCTAATTTTGTGAATTGGTGTTCATTATTTACATTGTTAACTTTATCTCTGTCATTTCCTTAAGTCTAGGTGGGGAACCTAAGGTGACATGTAGCCTGGTTTACACAATTAACAGAACAATAAATTAAGCCTTGTTTTTTAGTTTTTGCCAATTTCCAGGGTATAAATACACATATTGGAAATTACAACAATTAGCTCTACCTGGCTTGAGGTTGTTTGAGCTGGCTCCAGCATACCCTGGCTACTCCAGAGATAGCAGCAAAATGTTTATATTGTCCAGGACAGAGATTTTTCTAGTTGTACCAGCTATTCATAAACATACTTACAATACACATAGGAATATATCCAGAAACCAAGTATTTGAAAATTGTTGTTGTTTTCTGGGCCAATTTAATAATTTCAAAAATATTTACTGAAGCATCAGTTCTATGCCAGGTAATGGGCTAGGCATTGGCAACATGAAGAAAAAAATTAAAAAAAGGTTTTATTGCCATAAAAAGTGATACCAGAGCTAAGTTTCAGAATTTAAGAGGTAAAAGTGAGGAGGACTGTACTCAGGCATGGGGGGCAATTTGTACAAAGGCTTGGAAGTAGGAAATAAATTGTGAATAGGAAGTATCAAGGAGGCTAGTTTGGTTGGAGTATAGAGTTTATGATGAGTAGTATGAAATAAATTTGGAAAGATAGGTTGGAAGTTGTGAAGTGCTTTGAATGATCAGCTGGGGAGTTTGTATTTTACTGTAGTGCTAATAGGGAACCACTGAAGATTATTGAATAGAGGAGTGATATGATCAGGCTTGTGCCTCATGATTACTAGCAATTGTATAAAGGAAGACTTGGAGAGGAAAGAGAGACTGGAGGCAGAGACCAATTAAAAAAATATTAGAGTAGCCCAGGTGAGTGCTGATGAGGGCCCAACCTAAGCTAGTGGTTGTATGAGTGAAGAAAAGAAAAGGGATGCAAAAACTGCTGAGAAAAGAGAATTCCTATTAATCAGCCAATGATATGAGATGGGTAATGAGGAAAAAGAAAGACAGCATAATGATTCCAAAGTAGTGAACTTTGTTGGTTGAAAAGATGGCGGTATCCTGAACTGGAAAAAAAAAAAAGTTTGGAGGGAGTATGAGTTTTCTAGAAAAAGGGTGAGTTCTGTTTTGGACCTGTGAAACTTGAGATCTTTTTTTGGATATCCTGTTAGTGATGTGGGACTTAATATGTGGTCTTCATGATTTATTGTTTCTCAATGAATTCATCACTGAAAGTACAAACTTTTAGTAAGTAACCTCTATAACTGTAGCTGGGCTGGTCCTTGGAAGATATATATAGGGAATCACCAAACTTCTTTCTAGCTATTTATACATAATAATTTTAGGAATTTGTGACAAAGAACTGAGGTGAAGGGAGATGAATACAAGTTTTCTATCTAGGGGAGACTTTTCCTTCTGTTTTAATTTCCCCTTCCCTTACATCCATACATTTACAGGGAGATTAAAATCCTGGAATGGAGAGAACTGGGGACTCTCATAACCAGATAGCCTTTGGTGGATTTCTAGAAAGCCAGCCTTTGTAATGGTGCTGAATGGGTTCGTTTTATCATTTAGACATTAAGCAGAGTTAGAAGGAATTTGTAACATTTTGTTAGAGAAATATTTCAGAGAAGAAGCCACTGGTGAACAGAAGGTTGAGATTGAAAATAGTCTTAATGCCTTTAGCTACTACTTAATAGGATTAATATTCTGTGTTTACAAAGGCTTGGACCCTAGGGTGAGGTCTCCCTTTTGGGAAGGAAACACTTATTATAAGAAAGACTCTGTGGAGACTTTCTCTTTATGAGGAAAAAAAAAAACACATACAAATGAAAGGTTTTTCTCTAATCTGATGAGTGCATGAGGGCCTCAACTTTCCAAAAGAGTATATCTCAAGCTTCTGAGTTCTAAGTTAAAGAGATGGAAAAGTCCAGTTTTCTTTTTTATTTGGAAGAGGTGATACCCTAGACAATAACTTCAACTAAAGGCCCTAACGGAAAGTAGAAAGCTCCACAGCCTTGTACTATGTGGAGTCAGGCTTGGCACCATTCAGCAGAAACCTCTAAATACTAATACAGATTTATGTCTGA
The DNA here is from genome assembly GCF_028583685.1 of Petaurus breviceps papuanus. Classification (NCBI taxonomy): domain Eukaryota; kingdom Metazoa; phylum Chordata; class Mammalia; order Diprotodontia; family Petauridae; genus Petaurus; species Petaurus breviceps. The sequence goes on along the minus strand of NW_027186296.1, from coordinate 63,573,067 downwards.
AAAGACTGTGTGCCCAGCAGTTACTATGGTTCAAGGAGAGAGTGAATGCTGTGTGGAAATTGCGGGGAGCAGGTCAAGGTAGGGCAATGTAATTGTACCTCCAGAAGACTGCCAACTTCATTGTTTCAGAGTCACAAATTGTCTTTTCACCCTTACCCTCCTGTTACATGCCTTGCCTACATGTGAGCCCTTCCGTGTCTTTGTCTTGGTCACCCATGTGGGTGCTCCAGGTTTATAGAGAAGACAAATGTACTATATTGGTACTTTTCTTACAGTGCTCTTTCCTTAGATGCTTTTGCTTTGAATTGTGACCTCTGGTTGACTAGTAAAAGTAAAGCCATCATTTGGGATTCTTGAGCTAGCTGAAGCCACATGGTATGTAAAGTAATTCAGATTTTGGGTAGCTCATCTAGGAAGACCTCAGAACCTTTTAATATAGTGCTTGTAAAGTACTCAACATCATGTCTTTCCTCCACCCACCATACACACACCCATACCCACATATCACCCACACACAATCTATCATGAGGATGATGGTGATTTCAGCAAAGCCTTTTTAACTTTCTAAGCCAAGCCAGAGATTGTAAATCACTGGCATAGCCTCAAAAACATTGGATTACCTGCATTTCCATGTTGTCCCACTGAGGAAATATTCGTGGAACATTAGCTCTGGAAGGTGTAACCAATGTGTTAAGACTGTGAGTAGGATCCCAATGATGGTGCCTTATGAAGACTCTTTACTAACTCATAAAGAGGCCATGGTCCTTATATGTGCAGTGACTCCCTCCACTGAGGAAATCACAAATTATCTGAAGTTTTGAACCATTTCCCCCCATGCTCTGCCTTACTAGGAGTTTGTTGTCCAAAGATTTTTTTTTCTTTTTGGGTGCTGATGTTGATGGTGGTAGTAACCATGGAGGGACCTCATGCTGACTACATCAATTTATAATTTAATTTTGCCTGCTAGAGTTTTCCCTAGCCCATTGTTATGGGAATGGGAATTTAAGATCTTCCCTGTACCTAGGCCCTTTGATAGGCTTAAGTGCACCTGAAGCCAGTGACAGGAGGCTTGGTTTTCAGGAATACCCACACTTTGGTGCTCTATGATTGGGCAGTGGGTCAAGAGGGTTGTGACATTCTCTGAGCCAGGAGTAGGCTATATAAACCCTGATGTGAGATTTTGTTTTGGGGATCACTTTGAGAAGAGTTGTGTGATTTGACCAGGTGAGACTCTGGGCAGGTGTTGAGACCCCTGGCTTTGAAAACCCAGATGTTGGTGCTTCCTTCTCTGGTAACTGTAACTAAGTATGGATGTAATAGTCAGACAGTTGAAAGCCTGTCTGCTTGATCTATTTCTCTTTCTTGTAACTTCTGCTTATAGCTTATTTGTATTCTCTTAAGTTCAGGGTGCTGACTTTTTCCCCTGAACTAGGTAAATGATATATGTTTGATTGATTAAAGCAAGATTGTTAACTCATTTTGAGTTGATTTCCTTTTGAGAAGCAGATCTAAGAACCTGTGTTGGCAGCCACTCTGGGGATGCTGGGGTGCTTGCTGCTACCGTGTTTCCCAGATAATAAGACACTGTCTTATTATTTTTTTTGGACAGAAAAACACCAGAGGGCTTATTTTCAGGGGAGGGCTTATTTTAATGAACATTGACAGCAATTTTAATAAACAGGTAAATGTGAACAAAAAGATGTACCTTTATTCAATAATGAATTCAATAAAGAACAGGATGACGTGCTCACTGCTGCAGCTCTGATTGGATGCAGCTCGGAGCACGGTGTGCGTTTCACGGGGGGGGGGTGACGGTGCATACAGAGGGTACTGTAATGTAGCATGTAGTGCAGGGGATCACCTTCACTACAGTAGCAATCTCAATAGGGCTTATTTTCGGGGGAGGGCTTATTTTAGAGGAATCTTACACAGTAAGGGAAGGGCTTATTTTCGGGATAGGTCTTATTATCGGGGAAACATGGTACACACATTACCTCCCATAGATATTCAAGTTCTTCTCTTTAGGAAGCCAACTACAGGTTGGAATGTCAAGTTCCTAGAGGCATTTAGAATTTTTTGTTGGGTTTTGGATATCCATAGGTTTAACCTAAAGTCAGAAAGAAATGAAATAATTTCCAATGTGAATAGGTGAGCAGGGGAAAAGGAAACACCCAAATTATTTGGAATCCTATGACCAGACTACTGAGGCAAAGATTGCCCCATTCCTCAACCTATGTCCCATGTTTTCCCTGCCCCCCATCCACAGTCCCAAATAGGAGATCATTTACCTCTAGAGTTCCTGGGTAGAAGATTTATTATAATATGACTGTTTATGACTGTTACTGAGAGAGAGAGAGACAGAGACAGAGACAGAGACAGAGACAGACAGAGAGAGAGAGACAGAGACAGAGACAGAGAGAGACAGAGACAGAGAGAGACAGAGAGACAGAGACAGACAGACAGAGAGAGAGACAGAGAGACAGAAAGAGACAGAGAGAGAGAAAGAGAGAGAGTGTTCATTGGAGTAATCCTCATGAGAACTATGCTATTCTTTATCTTTATGAAATAGCAGAGAGAGCATTATCAAGAGTTGCAGGAGCATGGGTAGGATATGTATCTTTCAAAGAGATTGTGTCTCAGGTTGCCAGAAATTCTGACTGGCAAGCAGTGCCTTGAAGGCATGTCATACATTATGATAGGGGTGATGTAGATGGTAGAGGGCAGCAGAATTCAGCATCCAGCAGGGATGAGGTGTTTTGGGGAAAAAAGAGATTATTTGTAGTTGAAAATAACAAACCTTAACTATTACCATAGGTAAGAAAGTATGCCATTCACAGGCATGGCACTTGGCACCGGTTGAACAGGTAGTTGTGATATTAAAGCCACTTAATGACCCATCTGAAGAAAAGGACTTCCTCCTCCCTTCCCTAGTGTTGAAAATTCCCACTACATAATTCAGTGTTGCAAGTTAAAAGTACTGCTTCCAAAAGGTCATGGTTAGGATGCAAATATCTATCATGAGAGAGATAACACATTAACAGTCATTAGCACATTAGCCTGGATTAGCATGGGGAAGTGACCTAAGAGTACCTTGCTGCTATAAGCTGGGGGATAGTAATAAGCAGCCTACTGCTGTTTTAGTCCCTCTGAGACAATAATGAATTCATCTTGGGTTTCTATGTGTCCAATTAACACCTATTGTCACAACCTGGGGCCTATTATGACTCCTGGAAAGATGGTAGAAGGAGAATAAAGAATATTTGGATTTTGCTTCCCTCTTCAGGGTTAGTTATGAATTTTGGAATAATTCAGGCTGCCCAGATCAAAGGATACTCCAAATTTTGAGCCAATCAAATGGGGAAAACTCTGAAAGAAGGGACTTAGCCAGACTAAAGGTAAGGAAAGAGTTAAATAATCAAATGAAATAATAATTATAAAATGCTTAGCACAATTCCTGGCACTTAGTATGCACTATATAATTATTATATAGTAAGTACTAAATAATAATAAAAATTATTAATTAACAGTTCCTAGACAATTTCATAAAAGACATTGAGCAACTATTTTGTATTGTAACTCCTTGAGGGCAATTTCTCTAATAAACACTTTTGTTTCTTCACTTAGTAAAGGTACAGGGTATTTGATTTGGAATTAGGAAGACCTTAGTTCAAGTTCCTCATCAGAAGCTATGTAACCCTGAGTAAGTCATTTAACTCCTTTGGGGCTGCTTCCTCATCTATAAAATGAGTGGCTGGATTCCTTGAGCCCTAAGGTCTCCTCTGTCTTTAAATCTATGGTCTTAAATCACTTTAAGCATGAGTAACTGCTATTAACTAAACTTAGGGTGGGCTGGGGAGCCCACCATGAAATTGGGGTATTGGAGCATGTTGGCCCATTATCCACCTGTCTCAGACTTGGCCTGACCTGTACAAACCTGAAAAGTACATCTATTATGTCTGTGAAAAACCTCATGCTGAGTGAATATTTTCGCTGTAGAAGGTCAGAAACTGGGCAGATCACCCTATGAAACCTCCACACTATTGTTAATGTAGGCTAAATCTTGAGATGGTGAATATAAAAGGCAGCTTCAACCTGCAGGTTAATTATTAATAGCACCCAACTGTATAATTACAAGGGAGTTGTATTATGATGTACTTATTTACAAATATAATGAAAGTTCTGCTAATTTAAAAAGCCTAGATGATTATAATCAATGTCAAACCACCTATATTCTGACATATGCCTTACTATACTCCCCTGCAGCACATTGCAATATCCCAATATGGTAACTGAAGTTCAATGCCATTTTCTTCTTGGTGGCTACACTTGCCTATGCTCTAGCATGTATTGAGACATACAGCCAAAGCTTATCACAAAATATCAGTGAAGAAGGGATCTCATCAGTTGACAAGTGCAGCCTGAAGCAGAATGAACATCAGTCCCTTCAACAGTATACCTAACAGAGGGCAGACTGAAGATGATGGAGCAGAGAAAACTTAAGCTCCAAGATTTCCAAACGTTACCTTCCAAACACCTTTAAAGTAACACCTGAAATTGAATTCTGGAGTGGTATAGCCAACAAAAGGTCAGGGGGACATGTTTTTTTCCAGCCCAAGACAACTTAGGATATCATAAAAATAGGTCTGTGATGCTGGGATGGGTGTTGTCCAAGAGCACAGGTGGGAACATCAGCTAGGGGCTTTGGAGGCAGCTGAAAGGGTAATAATAGCAGCTTTGACAGCTCTCATCCCAGAGGTGGTAAGGGGATTAAATAACTAGTCAGAGAGAGATTACAGGGGAATCCTGTGCTGCCACCATGTGTAGGACTGGATGCACTTTGGTAACTCCATGGCCTATTCCCAGTGGTGGTTTGCATTTCTTGCACTGAGAAGAGCACTAGTGGATGCAAGTGAATAGGGGCTCTTTCTGGGTAATGACCAGAGCACAGACCACAAGAGTAGTGACCAGACCTCTCACCAGATCAAACTACCTTAGAAGAACTGAAAATTTACAAATAGCCAGAACTAGCTGTGAAAGCAGTAGTGCTAAAAAAAAGACTGAAGTTTGAGATAATGCCCTGCCACTAGGTAAGAAGGACCCAAATTTAAAGAGTTCAAAGTAAAGAAATAGAATGGGCAAATAAACAAATAACAACAAAAAGAATCTGACCATACGGATATACTATTGTGTCAGGGACCATCAAGGCACAAACTTAGTAGAAGTGAAAACAGCTATAAGCAAAGCAACAACAAATACAGATTGGAAATTAGCTGAAAAAAATTCTGAAAAAGATGAAGAGCAAGGAAAGATTTTTAAAAATCAAATAAGAGTAGTAGAGGAAAAATTGGGAAAAGAAAGGAGAGCAATATAACAAAATTATGAAAAGAGAATTCACAACTAGGCAAAATAGGTACAAAAACCTCACTGAAAGAAAAAAAAAAACACTTTAAAAAGCAAAACTGGCAAAATTGAAAAAAAGGTACAAAACCTCACTGATGAAAATAATTCTGCAAAAATTAGAATTGATCAAGTTGAAGTTAATGACTCCGTGAGACATAAAGAAACTTTAAAATAAAGTCAAAAGAATGAAAAAAAAAGGGGGAAAGATCTTGGAAAAACAACTGACCTGGAAAATAGGAGAGATATTAAAAGGGACAATTTAGATATTATTAGACTAACTGAAAGCCACGATCAAAAAAGAGCCTCAAGATCATATTTCAAGAAATTACAAAGGAAAACTGCTGCAATATCTCAGAACTAGGCAGTAAAATAGAATTTGAAAGAATTCGCTGATTATTTCCTAAAATAAATCCCAAAATGAAAACTCCCAGGAATATTATAAACAAATTCCCAAACTCCTAGGTCAAAGAGAAAATACATTAAATAGTCAGAAAGAAAAACAGTCAAATATCATGGAGGCACAATAAATATCAGACAAATTTAGGAGCTACAGTATTAAAGGAGTGGAGAGCTTGAAAATTACTTTTTGTAGGGCAGAGAAGTTAGGATTCTAACCAAAAATAATCTATTCAGCAAAAATGAGAATGGTATAATCCTTCAGGGGCAAAATGGTTATTTAATGAAATAGAAGACTTAGAAGAATTTAGGCAAAATGTGGTTCTATGACTTCATTTTCATAACAAACACTCGATAATCATGGTAGTTTGCTACTTTTTTGTGTCCTTTCTTTTAAATTTGTTGAGAGGTGGAGCTTCATGAAGAGCCCTGAGCCTGAGGGAAAGGGTCTCTCCTTCAAGTTCTAAAGATATTAATGATTTTCTGGTGCAATGGAAAGAGTATTGAATTTGGAGTGAGATGGTTGAGTTCCAATTCCATTTCTTTTTTTTAAAGTTAATTATTTTTTGTTTTCAACATTCACTTCCATAAGTTTCAAATTTTCTCCCTTTCTTTCCTCTTTTCCCTCCCCAAAATGTCATGCAATCTGATATAGGCTCTACGAATACATTCCTATTAAACATATTTTCCACATTAGTCATGTTGTATGGAAGAATTAGAACGAATGGGAGAAACCATGAGAAAGAAAAAGACAAAAGAAAAAAAAATAGTCTGCTTCCCTCTGCATTCAGACTCCATAGTTCTTTTTCTGGTTGTGGATGGCATTTTCCATCATGAGTCCTTTGGAATTGCTTTAGGTCCTTGCATTGCTGATAAGGGCTAAGTCTATTAAAGACAGTCATCAAACACTGTGGCTGTTACTGTGTACAATGTTCTCCTGGTTCTGCTCACTTCATTCACATCAGTTCATATAAGCATTTTCAGGTTTTGCTGAAGTCCTCCTGTTCATCATTTCTTATAACACAATGGTATTCTATACATTCATAAACCACAACTTGTTTAACCATTCACCAATTGATAGATATCCCCTCAATTTACAGTTCTTGACCACCACAAAAAGGGTTGTTATAAATATCAAATCTTATTTCTGATTCTTACTTCTATGACCTTGGTTGTCACTTGTCATCCCTTGGTCTCAGTTTCCTCATCCGTAAAATTAGGAGTCAGAGTAATTTTGCAATACCTTGCAGCTCTAAAACTATAATTGTATTCTGCTGATCAGTAGATTTTTTTTAAACATTCAGGGAATTTAGGATTGCAACAATGGTAACTTTATCAATAAGGAGGTGCCACCTCATCATGGCAGATTCAAATGAATTAGATAAAGAAATTTTGGATGCAGCTATCATAATTTATTATCAGTGCAAACTTAAAAAAGTGCTTGATTTTCGAGCATTTCTTTCCTTTCCACTTACCTTTCCCTCTTTCATTCTTTATCTCTGCTTACTACTGACTATTTCAGTTTTCATTGTCTTGAAAATATTACAAGAGACCTCCCAGGGATTGGGGGTAATTTGGAAATGTTTGTAATCTAAAAACAAAACATATCAACAAAACTTACCAAAAAATAACCTTAAAAAAGATAAGGACAGTAAGCCCACACCAGAGGCATCATAAAAATAGGAAAATTAAAAATGTGGGACAATGGAAAAATGTGGGAAGGATAGAGAAGGAGGAAGGGCCAGTGGTATCACAAATCACATGACCAAGGTAAACTAGGGAACAATCTAGAAAGCTTATATAAAAGCCCAGAGAGCACACTGCACATAATATTGAAGGACCACAAGCAACTCTGTTTTTCTGGCCACTATTATTGCTCTTTTGGTGCTGAAGTGGGAAATTTGTGAGTATCCAGGACTATAATAGCTATTGGGTTCCATTCTTATCTCAGAAATCCAAGAATTCCTTTCTTTGGGAAGATACTTCAGATGCATGTATGACACTATTGGATCATATATCCCCACCTATATAGGACTTCAAAGGACACCTAGTCCAACCACTTTATTTTATGTCTTGAAGAAATTGAAGTATATGGAGGTTAAGTGACTGACTGAAAGCCAGACAGGTAGTAAACAGTTAAAGCAAGATTTACACTTAAATCTTCTAGATAAGAATCAGGTTTGGATCCATGTTACCTTACCACATCACCTAGGATCCCAGCAGCTCCTTCTTCTGAGACTTCTTTGCCCTTCCTGTAAAGTAGATGCTTGACTCTATAGTGACTCGGGGAGGTCTTTCAAATTCTGCAGCACATATAGGTCTGCCCATGGAGACTGTAGCCTCTTGGGTTCAGGAAACACAGAAAAATTCCAAGAAATAAAAGATTACCCGAGGTCCTGGAATTATAGGTAGCTTAGCTGTCTTTTACCATTTATTTCTCTTCTCTCTTTCTACTTTACCACTGAGATGTTTTGATAGGCTAGCACCCTTCTACCTTTCCAGTCTTCATAGTCTTAAACCCTTACGGGTTCAATGATCAAGTTACATTCCTTCACTTGCTGTTCTTTGTACATGATACTGCATCTTCTGATTTCGTGTCTTTGGGCGATCCCTCATGTATGGAATACTTTCTGTCCTCACCTCTCTGTGTGCTGGCTTCCCTTTCTTTTTTGCCTTTGTATTTTATTTCATCCCATCCCCCTTCAAGGGCTAAGCCCCTTCAGCACTTTCCACTGACAACAAATATATCATCCTACTGAAATCTCAGTATTAGGAATTCATTATCAGACCCCAGAAAATGATTTTCTGTTACCAAGCTTGGATCATTTATTTATTTATTTATACATACATACCAATGAATCTATTTTTCACTTGATGGAGATTTTCAATTTTTGGCTCAGAGCAATATCCGCAGAGAGAGAGAAAGGATAGAGATTCCTGCAGAATACAGGACATGGCTAGCACAACATTGAGTAATAAAAAGATAAAATCAAACATGGCTTACCCTGTTGAGTATGGGGAAATGTTGGCAAGGTTGATATAAATAAGTCTAGCAGTGAGTATTTTGTTAAAGCTCCTGTGATAGTGTAAACACAGAAAAATAAAGGGGAGACCCACATTCACAAAGAACTTTGGATGATTGGAGTCATATTATAGGCATGGGGGCAGGGGTGGGAGCTAGGCGGAGAAAACAGGGGAAAAGGAATATGACCTACCTCTATTTAACAGTGGGAGATGTTTCTATTGAGGGCAGAATATATAGAATGGAAACATCCTTTGTGACTCCTCTTCATCTCAATCCTGTGTGGATGGAGAGCTCAATCTCTAATCATTGATTAAGAAAGGTTGTGGGTAAAATTGAGGAAAGTAAGTGTTTTTGAGTATTGACCAGGGCAGCTCTTTCAGCTCAGAGGATTGGGATGCACTGAAAGGAAGGGTATCTAAATAGCTTAGTTTTTAATACTTGCAATCCTGAGACATCCTTCCAATGCGAAAGAACTCTGGAGGCCCATCCAGCTTCTGGGTAAAGATTTGGGTTAATCCATTTCACTTTTATTTTATTCTAGGTTTTTAATTTTTTTTCACATGTTATATTCCTTTCTGGTAGAGAAACCCTTGCTATATCAAATGTCCTTTCTGGGCTTCAGAACTTCATTAATTAGCATCTTTTAAATGGTTGGGTAATATTCTTTTCTCCTTTTTCCAAGCCATTTCCCCAAGCCCTAATTTTAATAAAGCTGGTATGTTCATGAACATTTGAATATTAAAGCCTTTGCTTACTGAAAGACGGAGGATGCATTTTAAGAGAAAGCAGATCAAGAATGACTTAATGATGAACAAAACCTCTTTTCTTTTATGCATCTACTTTAAAGATTTAATTTTAAGGCTCTTTTGTGTGTATGTTTATTGTGGTGTATGTATGTGAGTGTGTGTGTGTGTTATGTATGTGCATAGCAGGGGATCTACCTGAAAGACTATAGTCTTGATTATGGAATCTGAGGGACTAAGAGTTAGAAGAATGAATATTGTATGTTTTTTAGTGTGGGTGGCAATTCATTTCAAAATAAAGCAATAATAAACCTGGTTTCTATTTTTTTATTTCAAAAGTTCTTTTTAAAAGAACTCCACTGTATTCTAAGTGTCAAAGGTGTGCTGTTTGAAAGCTTCTACAAAGAAAATACATGAATAAAATTGTTTAAGAGCCCAAATTGTTCACAGAATTTATGCAGAGATGAATACATTTGCCAATGGATACCCCTAAAGGCAAAATAGTTGGAAATTGACTCCCCAGTTACTTACCAGACTAGTGTAAGGTGGTGTGTTTCCCCAGCAACTGGAATAACACCATAACTACTTAAAGGATTGTAAGGAAGTCAGGGCTTGTTTCGGGTGGTAGTGATGAGATCAGCTGTTGCTAAGGAGACCCAGAGATTTCAGTTTCTGAGTCCTAGTGTTGCAAGTGGGTAGGGGACACATTGGCAGTTGAACCCTGTTAAAAGTATATTCATTGACAATTGAACAATATTTATGTATAAACAATATTTGACAACTTATAAAAAGATAGTGGTGGGAAACTTCACTTTTTCAAAGAAACTCCCTCATTGACACATTTTATTGTGGCTGAGTAGGTTTTTTTTTTTTTTTGCTAGTGTCTGATTCTTTGTGATTCCTTTGTTTGTTTGTTTTTGGAGGAAATCAGGATTAAGTGACTTGCCCGTGATCACACAGCTAGTGTCTGGGGCCGAATCTGAATTCACATCCTCCTGATTCCAGGGCTGATGCTGTATCTACTGTGCCACCTTGCTGTCCCCTTTTGGGTTTTTCTTGGTAAAGATACAGGAATGGGTTGCCATTTCCTTCTCCAGATCATTTTACTGATGAGGGAATTAAGGCAAGAAGGGTTAAGTGACTTGCCCACAGTCACATAGCTAGCAAGTGTCTGAGGCTAGATTTGAACTCAACAAAAGTCTTCCTGACTCTAAGCCTAGCACCCTATTCACCTGCCTGTCATCAGGTAGAAAATGTACTTTATGCACACTTCTTCTGTTGCTAGAATTTTTTGAAATTGATATTTAGAAATCTCTTTAGTGTTTGCAAAGCATTTTATTTACGTGGTCTCATTTGAACCTTATGGTCTGGCATAATGAGTTTTGGACTTGAGAGTCAGAACACTGTCTCAAATTTCAAAGGCCATACTTATGTAGCTGTGTGACCCCAGTCAGGACACTCAGATTCAGCAAGATGGAATCTCCAGATTTGTAAAAGGAAGGGAAGTGATATGATAATATTTGTGTAATCCTTAGTTTAAAGGGCCAATTGTATGGGACTCTCTCCTCATCGGTGGAGACCAATTATTCAGTGTGCTGTGTCTGACTGAAAGGTGGAAAGAATTATCAAGAGCAGAGAGAAGAAAGATCCAGGTTCTTCTGGCTTCCAGATTGGAGAGAGAAGATTTTCAGTACCAACCTCTCTTCATGTTGTTTAAGGGAAAGAAAGAAAGACTCTGGAGAGAAGCTGACATGTGGGGAGCTAGCAGCATCTAACATCTCTCTAACCACGGGTGGGGAACCTGTGCCCTCAAGGCCTCAAATGTGATCTTTGGACTGAATCCAAAATTCACAGAATGAATTAGGGAATCAGTCAAAGGACTGCACTTAAGGACCTAGTGGGCCACATGTGACCTTAAGGCCTCAGTTTCCCCACCCTTCCTATCTTGCTAGATCAGAAATTGAGAATTTTCCCCTTGGGTGAAATCTGGGACTCTCTTGGTTGAGCTGAAATATCTTGTTCCTGACAGGAGTTCTTTCAATTTGTATTGTATAGTATATATTCACATATATATTTTTTCTCTGATTTCTGTTTTGCTATTGACTTAGGTAAATATATTTCTTTGCTATTTGTTATGTGTTCATTGTGAAAAAGGTATTATGTGGGAAGAGAACCAAACCTTAGATATAATTCGTGAGAGTTTCCCCTTCCCCATTAATGAATAGTGATCACAAGGTTAGCTTGAACATTAAAGCTTCTTCCCTTATACTAATACTGTTTAAGGGAACAGAGAAGGGGGTCTTTCTGCCATCTTTTAGAAGGCATCCTGTCTTGCCCATAACCATAAGAGATCTAACGACAGAAGTTGTTTAATCAGATTCAGCATTTCAATTATTGAAGCTAAAGATTGAATTACCTTCAGAGATGAGAGGCAGCATAGTAGGGTAGATAGCTTACTAGGCCTAAATCTGAAATAGCTGGTTTCAAATCCCACTTGAAATTCTTACTAGTTGTCTGAGACTGGCCAAGTTACATCTCCCTGTGCCTCACTTTTCTCATCTGTGAATAAGAAAGTTACTTTCAGTGTCCTCTAAGATTTCTCCCAGCTTTAAATTTAATATCATGTGATACTGACTCCAACATAATATTGGCTTGAAATGCAATAAACCCACTGCTCCTTTTCAAATTATCTAACCATGCCTCCCTCTCCTGGTACTTAAGAAGTGAATTCTTTGAATACAAGTATAACATTTATTTACCCACTATTAAGCTTCATCCTATTAGATTTACCTAACCCAGTTCAAAGTTGTATCAAAAAGTTGGTTGTGTAGTTTTCTTTAACTAGCTAGCTCATTAATCTCAGAATATAGGAGACAGCCTGGAGCATGGAAGACCTGAGTCCAGATTCAGCCTCAGACACTCACTACTTGTGTGATGCTGGGCAAGTCATTTAACCTCTGTTTGCCTTGAAGACAGCTAGGTGACTCCTTGAATCAAATATGAGCTTGGAGTCTAGAAGACCTGAATTTGAATATGACCTCAGGTACTCACTAGCAGTGAGCCTAGACAAGTCAATTTGACCTCTGTTTTCTATAATCCACTGGGGAAGGAAATGGCAAAGCATTTGAGTATCTTTGTCAAGAATATCCCATATAGAGTCATGAAGAGTTGGAAATTATTAAACAACAACAAATTTAAATATATTTGGTACTTAATAAATGATTTTTAAATTTAAATGATAGTTTCCAGTTCTTGGGAAAAATAATGTAGCTTAAATTGTGTGCTGATGCATTGGTTAATTTTACCAAACTGTTTTCTGTTCTTTATTATCCTTCATGACCAAAAATGGCTATCAGATTTGGGGGAGGGGGAGAGGAATATATCTGGAAATAAAAGTGGTATAAAGAAAATAAGGTACAATCTTAAAAATGAATAAACTGACTTTTCCCCCCTTTTGGTCAATTATATTGATGCTGTCAGATTTGGGTTTTTAAGTTGCAATATTCTCATCAATCAGGGGTAAGGTTTCCCACCTGCTTGAAAATATTTGGAAAAACTTTGTAAACAACTAGAAGAAAGAGAGTTATAATTCCTGCTATATACCTTTCACCCATTTTTTCAAGTACCTATTATGTTAGTGGCACCCAGTAACTACCACTTATAATTTTGCTTTTATTACAACCAATACCCATGAGAAGAAGGCAGTAAGGAAGAAATAATTTCTAAGGTCTCATGTCATTGCTGCTGAATTCTAGAGAAATAATATCTAAAGGTCACATTTAAACTTTGAAAGACTTTAGAACTTTGGGCAATGCAGTGACAAACCACAGTACCAGAAGACTGAGAATGCAATACACCACTTCCCTCCTGTCAGAGAGGTGATGAACTTAAAATGCAGACACACATTTATACTTCTGGGCATGGCCAATGTGGGGAATTCATTTTGCTGGATCATATATGTTTATGATGAAAGTTTCATTTTTCTTTCTTTCTCTTTTTCAGTAGGGGCCAATGGGAGGGATGGAGTATAATTGCACGAAAAAAAAATAATTTGATACTAAAATAAATAATAATGGTAACATTTATATTCACTATCTGTTTTTCACATATACACAACAGAAGCCCTGCCAATGAGTAGAGAGGACAGGACCCCTCTAGATGCAAAAAGATAAAACCATTTTCCACCAAGAAAATGCATAATGGGAAAATAAGACTATTACTAGTTGTCGGGGCAGGATAAACCAAGTGTTAGGCTTTCTTGGCCTGTGATGAAAAGATCTTTTCATGACGCTATTACACACAAAGGAGAATGCATCTTTTTTTTCCCTTGCTTCTTCTCTGGGTAATTGCATTTTTAGTCACAAATGCCTGTTATCTGCTGGAATCCCACAGGTGGGGTTATTGGATTTCTGCAGAGGGTCTGATGCCTCAGACTTACTCTGGGATCCTTTGTGGTTCCAAATACCACTTTAACAGCTCCTGTAGCTTGCAATGTATTTGCTCAAATCTTTTTTTTTTAAAAACTATTTCCTTCAAAGGTGAGGTGCATACATTTCAAAAGGATACTCAAACTAGAATTTGTATAATGCTTTGCTTGCTACTTATATAAGCAGTGGTGATTAAAATGCAAAGAACTTAAAAAAACCCTACAATCCTTTCTTTGTAATATTGATGGTATTCAGTGAATGATATAATTTACTTAAATTGTAGAGTGAAACTTGTATATTTCTCACTTACAAATTTTTCACCTCTTTCCCCTCACAGTACTGCCCTCCCCAATACTTCTATTATGCTCTCTCAAATCTATCTGTCCTAGGAATTCTAAAGAGGGTGTCTCCTGCTTAAAATAATTAAAAAATATATATTAAAACAACAACAACAAAGGTTGATGTGTGGAAATTCAGACTTATGGAATGAATCACTTAATGGGTAAGACTTCACATTGCAAAAGAATTCATAGCAGGATTTTTTAAATAGAGAGCTCCCCTGATGCATTTAAAATATGATTTGCCTTATAAAAATGTGGTTTACTTACAACTTTTTAGGAACAGGTCTATTCTGTAAGATGAGATGTCTGTACTCCATAGTCAGATATAAGTAGTATAAAATCTACATGGGAAAATTGCCACACAAACATATGGATATTTTTGGTGTTTGTTGTCTTATTTAATAACAATAATAGCAGAATCATGGAGCTACAGCCAGAAGAGACCTCAGAGGCCTTCTAATCTATCCTTTGCACTTTATAGATGAGGAAACTGAGGTTCATAAAGATTGCTCAAGATCATACACTTGGTAAACAAGGACAAGATGTGAGGTCCAGTTCTTTCAGTTGTTACCTTTGATTAGCTCTACTGTACTATACTGCCTCTGATAATAGTTCAGATTACTTAATGAACATAATTTCTTTCTATTTTTTTAGGCAATTGGGATAAATAACTTGCTCAAGGTTACATGGCCAGTTATTTCTGGGTGTGGTGCTAAGTATCAGAACCTGGATTTGATCCCAGGTCATTCTGACTCTGGGGCCGGTGCTCTTACTCACTGAGCCACCTGGCCTCCCCTAATGAACATAATTTCATTTGATCTTCACAGCCACTCAGAGATGTTATGAATAGGTATCATAGCTCATTATACATGACTGTCTTTTGCCTTTTTTTGTATCCCCAGTCCTTAGCACAGTGCCTGGCACATTGTTGGTTCTTGATAAATGTGTATTGATTGATTGATTAAATGAGATTGATCCCTATTTCATTAAGGTAAAACAACACAAAGGCACTTTGAAGGTATTGTAAACCATGTCTTAAGCAGGTTCAAGATTTAAAATGGAGCAAACATTTAGCAACATATAATACAATTAAAATCAAGTTCATTAAGGTAAGATGAAGAGGAACATAATTCCAAAGCTAAAAGAAGATAAAATACCACCTCTTAGTCACCACAATAAACAGCTGGGGCAGGAAGGGATTTCCCATTCTGGCAACTGCCCTAGACTAAAGCCTCTTCATACTTCAAACTCATGGTTTTTTAAAGTACTGTGAAGAGAGGCTGAACAAAGTGGTTTGGCTGAGGGAGATTCTAGGCAGAGCCAATAGGTCCTTCCCAATAATGGCTAAACAACCAAGGTCCTAATGTTGAGGAACAGGCTCTGGGAATCCCCTTAAGCTCTGAATCATTCTATTTGATGAAACATTTGCATGAAGCCATAAGCCTTTCCTTGTGGCTCTGCCCAAACCTATCTTACTAGCTTGGCCCTCCATTGTCTATCTGCTTCCCACTCTTGAGCCTATCAAAATATCTATACCCAAATCAACAGTTACCTGACTTCATTAACTTTTCCTGAAGACCCTCCCCAAACTGGTGGTTCCTGGTCAGGGAACCATAAAAATGAAGAGGGTCATCACCAAATGATGAGATATAGGGGAGGGGTGCTCAAGACCCCAGAATACCAACATGCCGGGTCCTGCCAAATGAATTCAACTCAAGTCTCTCAGCCAAAGAAAAGCAGTTTATTGAAAGTTTGCTTGTATTGGACACAGAGTAAGTCTGTGCTAGAACATTCTATGGCGCTCTCACACCACATGGAGACAGGATGGGGTCTTACATACAGAAAAGTTGTAGGAGGAATCTAGGGCTGGTCTAGGGGAGGAGTTTGGGGAGGATCTTCAGGAGGATTTAATGAAGTCAGGTAACAGTTGATTTGGGTATAAATATTTTGATAGGCTCAAGGATGGGAAGCAGATGGACAATGGAGGGCCAAGCTAGTAAGAAAGGTTTGGGCAGAGCCACAAGGAAAGTCTTATGGCCTCATGGAAATGCATCATCAAATGGGACTATTCAATCAGAGTTCAAGGGGGTTCCAAGAGCCTGCACCTCATCACTACTACACAAGTCAAGGGCTATTTGAGTCTTTGTATCTACTAAATCTAACAGAATATGCCTTGCAATATTATGTTTAGTGATTATTTGTTGAATTGACTTTTAAAAGTTATGAGGATGTTTTGTCATTGTTTAGTTGTTGTTCAGTTGTGTCTGATTTGTTTTGACCCCCATTTGGATTTTCTTGGCAAAGATGGTTTGACATTTCCTTCTCTAGCTCATTTTACAGATGAGGAAACTGAGGCAGAAAGGGTCAAATAACTTTCCCACAGTAACATAGCTAGTAAGTGTCTGAGGACAGATCTGAATTCAGGAAGATTAGTCTTTTTGACTCCAGGTCAACACCTGTATTACAAATTTGATGTAAGTGCAATATGGTAGCTACAAAAAGCTATTGTTATCTAAGGCTATATTAAAAGAAGTATAGTTTTCAGGGAGAAGAAGTCGCGTTGTATTCTTCCTTAGACAATCTACATCTAGAGTTTTTGATTTAATTCTTGGTGCCACATTGATCAAGTCTTTAATAAACCAATGAGCATCCAGAGAAGAGAAAAAAGGATGGTGAAAGATCTTGAGTTCTTGTCCTATGATCATTGGTTGAAGAAACTGGGTATACAAATTGGAGAAGAGGAAACTGAAAAGTCACATGATAGTTCTCTTCTAGAACAAAAGACTCTCATATGAAAGAGGAATTTTAGACTCTCTTTCCTTGTCCTCAGAGGATGGAAGTATGCAGAATGCATGGAAGTTTTTAAAGAGTAAATTTAAAGTTGGTGTCAGTAACAATGCTGGCAATTAGAAATGTTCCAAAGTGGAATAAATTGTTTTGGTTACAGGGTGTTCTTCTGTCTTTGAGGGACTTTAGGCAGACTGGATGACATTTTGCCAGGTATCCTAGTGTAAGGCCAAGCAAAGGCAACGTCCAAGGTTCAGAATACCAGCATAGTAACTCTTAATTTATTCAGTGACAAATTAAGACTAAACATTAACAGAACAGAGAAATTCAAAATACAATGTAACTCAGCATTTAGCAAGTTCTCAATTTAGTCACAAGGATAGAGTCAAAGTACCCCACCCCTGGCTAGTATTTGGTCAGTCACAGAGCACAAAAAGTCAAAAGTTTCCCACCCCTGGATCACAATGGAATTACAATTATCATTAGTTCTCAAAAGGCAGTGGAAGACATAAAGGCAATCCACCCCTAAGCTACAAGGTTAGGAGATCACCACAGCATTTAATACACTAGGAGAGGTCTTTTCTTCATCTTGACCCAAGGCAAGTTCTCAGCAATCTTTGTTCCTGGGGAGACAAAGATTAACAAAGCCACAATATATATTGCCAGTGTTCTCATCAATTCACTCTCTGCCAGCAGAAGAGTCTCAGGACCCCTGAACCAACAGCAAGGCTTCAGAATCTCTGCAACAACAGCATTGTCCTTTACCAGCAGAGGAATCTGGCAAAACAACATCAAAATAGACAGACAAAACACCGGCATCACACTTATGCCTCCTCAGTTCTCTGTAGCTCCAGGTGGCAACTCCCAACAGTCCTGGGCAGCTCCAACTGGCCCTCAGCAATCTGGGAAGCTTTGGCTAGAAGTTCTCTCTTTCTCTCAGCAACTCTGACCCTCAGCAATTCTACTCTCTCTCTACCTCCGTGATGCTGCTCCTCAAAAGTTCTTCTGCCTCTCTCTGCTTGGCCTTTCTCTAAATCCATGGCACCAGCTCCTCCCAGTTCAGTGCTCTCTCTTCACATCAAGATTATCCCACAAGTGGGATTCACAAGCTCTGGATTTCAACACCCAACCCCAAAACCAAGCCAATACAGGGGGATCTTTGAATTCCATTACCAATACACCTAGGATCATAGATTTCAAAATAAAAATGACCTCAGAGGCCAGTGAATCTAATCTCTTCAATTTACAGATAAAGATACTGAGATGCAGAGTGTTTTGCCTGTTGCCACATCACTAGAAAATGTCACCAAGGTTTTGATGTCCACAAGGTTAGCACCATTACAACATTCTGCTTTTATATGGCAGGTATATCATAGAGGGGGCTTTATTTTTCCCCACTATACATTTGGATTAGATGTCTGCAAGACTGCCTTCCAGCTCTGAAATTCTAGAATACTAGGACTGAATTGAATTGAATATAACTATAGAAACCTTGATCAAAATTATTTCTACCCAAAATTTCCATGAAGACTAAAGGGAAATATATTAGGTGCCTGTCATTGCTTTTAGGACAATTACTTGATTCTTCTGACATAATACTTTTTTTCCTCAACTCTTTAAAAAAATCAGAGTGATTTAGAACTTCTACACTAATTTGCAAAGTGTTTTGTCACCAACTTATTCATAAATCCTTTTCACAGTCCTGAGACACATTTGTGATTTTATATAATTTCTCCACTTTTATGGATAGAGAAACTTAGGTACAGAGAACTTATAAGTCACTTTGTAAATTGTTTAGTGCTTCTAACATAACTGGGGCATCTGAATACAATAAGAAAAAAGACAATTTTAATGCCTCCATGTTAGTGATGAAAGGAAGTTAAAGAAGGGTGAAAAAATGACTTTCCATCTGGACATTACTACAGAAAAAATTTACTGGGAAAATTTAGTTTGTACCACAAACATTTGTGAAATGCTTACTTCATACAAAGCTCTGAACCAGGTTCTTGGAGGAATACAAAGACAAAAATAAAATAATATTTGATTTTAAGAGATCGCTGGTGATGCAGTGGATAGGGCATTGGCCTGGCTTTAAGAAGATCCCACTTCAAATATGGCAACATATTTGTGACTTTGACAAAATCGCTTAACCTCTGTTCACCATCATTTCCTCATCTGTAAAATGGGGATAATAGTGCCTACCTTCCAGGATTATGATGAGAATCAAAGGAGCTAATATTTGTAAATCCCCTCATAAACCTTAAAGCACTATTTAAATGCTATCTAGTATTATTTCAAAGATCTTACAATTTACTGAGGTGAAGGGATGAATATAATATAATAATAATAATAATGTCATAGAGTTTACATAGCCCTTAAATATTTGTAAAAATTCTGAGAGCTCAGTGTTATTATTATCCCCATTTCACAGAGGAGGGAATCTGAAGCTGAGATGGGTTAAGTGTCTTGCTTAAGTAACTTAACATAAGTTAAGCGACTTATGGGTTAAGTAACACACAGTTACCAAATGTCAGAGTCAGGAAATCCTAAGTCAAATACTGCCTCAAAAACCAACATGCTATCCACTGTGCCACCTACCTATTTATTTGTGTGCAAGATCATTTGAGGAGGGAGAGAGAGTGCTGACTGGTAGATATAGGAATGCTTAATGGAGTGACACCAAAATTCAGAATTAACAGAAGATGAGGACCTATGGAGGCAGAGATAAAGACTGCGTTAATTTCATTCCTGTGAAAAAATCCAGAGTTGAAAAGAAGAATGTTTGGGAAGTACTAGTAGCACTATTTGGGTAGAAAGTAGAGTTTATGAAGGGAAGTAGTACAAAACAAGTTTAGAGAAGTAGGTAGAGCCATATTTGGGAGGGTTTTAAATGCCAGACCTATTAGTTCCTATTTTTTCTTAGAAAAAGCAGGTAAGAAGGTACAATTTGTGTTTCTACCTGAGTTCATCAGTAATTATAAAAGGATAGTGAACAAAGGAGAGAGTGGTCAGAATTATGCCATAGAGAAGGAAGCTTTGGTAGCATT
The DNA here is from genome assembly GCF_028583685.1 of Petaurus breviceps papuanus. Taxonomy (NCBI): domain Eukaryota; kingdom Metazoa; phylum Chordata; class Mammalia; order Diprotodontia; family Petauridae; genus Petaurus; species Petaurus breviceps. Next base: position 63,552,901 of record NW_027186296.1, on the reverse strand, counting down.
TACAATCAGTACTATATTCAAGATAAGTCAGCAGACCCTAAAAAACTCCTATTGGATATCTTGGTTGAGACAATGGAAAGCATACAATTGGAGGTTTTTCCCCACCAGATTGATCAATAAATTATTTTAGCATTGTGTAAATATGCACAATAAATATGACTTGTTTCCATTAATAAATCCAGAAAAGCCAAATTCCAACAAAATACTTTCTTCTGGTTGGAATCTAGGTGATGAAGAATTTTGAGATTCTGTTGTAAATAATAGCAGTTCCCCATTTCATTGATCAGGAGAATATTTATTTCCTCCTAGGTTCCTTGACTGCTTTTAAGTAAATTCTTGCCAATTGGAGGTGGTGATTGCATCATATTCTTATTGTCCAAATGAGGAGGTTTCAGACTGGTTGGAGGATATACAGAGGTTTAGTCCATAGAAGAGAATATTTGGAAGTACATGATGCTAGATCTTCAAGTACTTAAAATAGCTATGTGGAAAAGAGATTGGACTTATTCTCTTTGACCTCAAAGGACAAAACTGGGAACAATGAATAACAGTAACAAAGAGAAAAATATAGGTCTAATCTTGGAGGGGCGGGGAATCATTCCCAACAAGTAGAGTTACAATAAGTGGAATCGAGTACCTTAAGAGGGAAGCATGTCCTTATTGGAAGATATTGAAAAAAGACTGGATTACCAACTATATAGCATCATATATTGGGGACACTTTTTCTGTTACATGTTGGACTAAATGGCTGCTGATGTCCCTTCAAACTTCAATTCTGTGACAGGAGATAGAAAAGAGTTCTTTCCAATCAGTTACTATTTTTACACTGAATGCATAGGTGTGATTGATTTGCAATATAGACTAATAGAGAGAAGATAGGATCATAAATTCAGGTGTGAAAAATATCTTAGAGATCTCTGTGAGTCCATTCCTTTTATTTGGGTGATGAGAACATTGAGTCCCAAAGAGAGTAACTTGCTGATTGTCATGAAGCACCATTAGTTAGAAACAAAGCCAAGCTGCAGAACCAATTTATTTTTCTCCCAATCTAGTGCTCTGCCCACTAAAACATGGTGCTTCAGGTGTATGAAGGTATCTATGACTCTCTCTCTTTCTCATATATGTGTGTATGTCTACATATATAGCACAGTATTTTTTTTCTGCAAAAGTCGAACTCTATTCAATTCAATTGGACCAGTATTTATGAAATGTCTACTCTCTATGAGTACAAATTGTTTTTGGGGGGGTGGCCAGGTAGCACAGCAAGTAAGAGCACTGGCTCCAGTGTTGAGAAGACCTGGAGATCGAATCCCGGGCTCAGACACTTAGCACCCACCCAGAAACACCTGGCCGTGTAACCTTGAGCAAGTTACTTAACCGCAATTGCTTAGGGGCGGCCAGGTGGCTCGGCGAATAAGAGTACCGGCTCCAGTGTTGGGACGACCTGGAGATCGAATCCGGCTCCCGCGCTCAGCACCACACCCAGAAATAACTGGCCGTGTAACCTTGAGCAAGTTACTTAACCCTCATTGCTAAAAAACAAACAAACAAAAACAAATTGTTTTTGGGAAATTGCGGAATTTTTTTTTTTGGCTTCCATGAACACAAAGACCCATGCATTCAATGTAAACATTTTACAACTGTTAAATTGTAAAATTAAATTTAAAGTTAAATTTAAAATTAAATTTAAAAGTTAAATTGTAAAATTAAAATGAAACAACTGTTCTGAAAGAACTAAAGATGAATACTTCACAGAGGGCAATGGGGAGGCACTTGCTGGGTGTAAGCAAGATGCAACATGCAACAAAAGGGGAACTTAAAAGAAAAATAAAATTAGAAGTTGCACAGGGCAAACTATAAGAAGAAAAGATGGGCTGGTCACCTGTCAAGGGCAAGGATTGGTATGTGGTTAGCCATTGTTCCAATGGTATCTTTACTGGGTCTGTAGAAAGGGTTGAAGTCCTTCAGGACATTGTGTGGGCCATTTCTTGAATACTTTTGGGAGAGCATGGGCAAAGTTGCATAAGATGGGCAGGCATGGATGAGTGATGATTTGCATCATTCCAAGGAACTCAGATTGATCCATTCAAGCATATATGTTTAAGGCAACACAGTGTTTACTCAAGACCTAAGAATGACTGTGTTGAGTCCCATCTTTCTGTGGTTTCATGCTTAAAAACCCTACCCCTACCATAAGCTTATGCCATCTGTTTCAGGAAGACTTCTACTTGTAAAAATTTTCCTCATTTTGAAATTACATTTCTTTTTGATTCCTAACTCTCCTGTCTCTAGCCAGCTTTGTTCAGCTTTGACCACCTACTGGTTATAGATTGGTTCCGGTCTGGTTGACAGAAGTAAGTCTAGAAAGATTACTTCAGACAAATCATGAAAGTTTTTTTTTAAAACCTTACATAGGAGTTTACTTTTTTTATCCTAGAGGCAATAGGAAATCCTCAAAGATTATTGAATAAAGGAGTGACATGTCCATACCTGTACATTAGTAGTAATATAATGACAATTGTGTGGGAGATGAATTGGAAAGTGATGTGACTGGAGGCAAGAAAACAAATTAGTAGGCCATTCAAATAGTCAAGGTGAAAGGTAATGTGTGTCTGAATAAGGATAGAGGTTTTCTGGGTAGAAAAAAGAGAACAGATGTGAGATGTAGAAATAGAATTGATTAGATTTGACCACAAATTGGCTACAATGGGTTTGTGAAAGGGAAGAATTACAGATGTAATTAGAGGTCGTATAGCTGAATGGCTGGAGATAGAGTAGCATTCTTTAAAGAAGTAGAGAAGATTGGCAGTTTCATGTTTAGGGGTGAAGCTAATGTTTAGTGTGAGATGCCTATTAAAACAATAAAGATGGACAGGTAAAGCAATATAGATAGATAGAGCTCTATCCTACATAGAACATCGACCAATAAATATAATTTATTAAAATTGTAGTGAGAAACGTGGAGCTCTCAGTGGCAAATTCACCTTATGATAGCTTTTTTAAAAAAACATATTCTTTCACTGTTGTTGTTTGAGTTCTAAAGTGGGTATGTCCTATTATAAGAAAACTTGATAAGTGAAAATTCAAGCTTATAAACCAGATCCTTTGGTGGGCAAATAGTCACATTTCAAAAGAATTAATAGCAGCATTCTTTAAATAGAAAGTCTCTTTGGTGCACATAAAACCTGATACAGTATATAAAAATAGGATTTACATATGACCCTTTAGGAAAACATTTATTGTGTAAGATGAAGTATATCTATTTTGCATAGTAAGATTATAAATGGAAGACATTCTACATGAGAAAATTACCAAAAATAATTTCATGAAATTTGTAAAGTAAAATCATGAGAAAAGTAAATCATGAAATTTGATTGTAGGTAACAGTATCATTTACATCAGTTAGAGTTTAGGGATAGGACTCAAATCTTTGGAAGGATAGGATGGGTAGTTATGTAGTGTTCATTGCATTTAGTAAGTGCATAATAAATATTTGTTGAATAAATACAGTAAATTAAATATTCACGAAAAAATGGTCAATCCAACCATGGTCTTATGGACATTGTTGAATAGAATGCTTTTTCTCTAAATCAGCTTGAATCCCTATCAGAGAATCAATTGCTATTGGGCTTTGTCCCAAGACCTCAGAATTTCAAGCCAATTTATTATCAAAATCCCTTATTTTTTAGAGTTTTAGACAAGCATTCTCTTTTAAGTCCTCTGACCATGTATTTTCTTACTTAGCTAATAATGTTCCATGAGTACTTCCTAACTTTCCATTCTGTCAGTGCCTTAGTGAAAAAAAAATACTGCTAAGAGAACTTTAAAGAAAAGACCTTCTCTATAGTTTTTTTGCTTCCAGTTTTCTTGCCTCACCATTCCTGGGGAACAGGTGAAAGAACAAATATCACTTAAAGTCTTACAGTATTTCTCTAAACTTTTCTCTTATCAGCAGTTTTCCTGATTATTTGATTCCTGTGAAAAGGAACTAAAACAATCCTTTCTCTTTAAATTTGCCTATGTGATACACACACATACATGTATATGTGTGTGTATATATATATATAATATGCACACACATAAATATATACATTTGTGTATATATGTATGTATCTTGTGTATATTTTTCTTAGTTTGATCAATAATGAACTGTAATATGGAAATTAGTAGTAACCAACAAGGATAAAGAAAAATGGGAAGTGTCCTCAAGCCCATAAATAAGAGCACAAAAAGGAGCTTAAAAATCATGTAAGAACCAGGAAGAACCAAAACAGGGAAAGAAAATAGTAGAACAATTTTCCTGATGAGTGTTGATGCAAAATTTTAAAATAAATTATTAGTAAAGCAATTACAGCAATTTATCACCAAGATAATACACCATGATCAGGTGGGATTTAAACCAGGAATGCAGGGCTGATTCCATATGAGGAAAACTATCAGCATAATTGACCACATGAACAGCAAAACTAACAGAAATGATATGATTCCTTAAATAGATGTAGAAAAAAAAACTTTTGACAAAATACAACACTCATTCCTATTAAAAGCTCTAGAGAGCATTGGAATAAATGTAGTTTTCCTTGAGGTAATAAGTAGGTATCTATCTAAAACCATTAGCAAGCATTATATGTAATGTGAATAAGCTAGAAGCTTTCCCAAAAAGATCAGGGATGAAACAAGGATGCCCATTATCACCACTATTGTTCAATATTGTACTATAAATGTTAACTTTAGCAATAGGAGAAAAAAAAAGAAATTGAAGTAATTGGAATAAGCCATAAGGAAACAAAGTTATCATTCTTTGCAGATGATATGATGGCATACTTAGAGAATCAACTAAAAAAGCACTTGAAATAATTAACAACTTTAATTATAATATTATAAGCATTTCTATGTATTACTAACAAAATCCAGTAACAAGAGATAGAGAGATGCCTTTTAATATAACCATAGACATTATAAAATATTTGGGAGTCTACCTGCCAAGACAAAGCCAGGAATTATATGAACACAATTACAAAACACTTTTCATGCAAAGAAAGTCAGATCTAAACAACTGGAAAAATAACAATTGCTCACAGGTATGGGTAGATGATTTAGAAAGAAAATGTGATATCATAAGCAAATAAGGAGAACAAGAAATGGCTTACCTGCCAGATATATGGAGGAGGGAAGAATTTATGATTAAACAAGAGACAGAAAACATGAAATGCAATATGATTAATTTTTATTACATTACATTAAAAAGGTTTTGTCGGTGTAAGAGTAGAAGGAAAGCACAAAACTGGGAAACAATTTTTATAGCCAATGTTTCTGATAAAAGCTTCATTTCTCAAATACACATGTAGAATATTCAATTTTATAAAAATACAAGTCATTCTCCAATTGATAAATGGTCAAAGGATATGAACAGTTTTCAGATGAAATTAAAGCTATCTATAATCATGTGGAAAAAATACTGTCACTATTATTGAGAGAAATGCAAATTAAAACAACTCTGAGGTCTCATACCTATTAGATCGACTACTATGACAGAAAAAGAAAATGATAAATGGCAGAGAAGAGGTGGGAAAATTGGAAAACTAATGCATTGTTGGTGGAGTTGTGAACTGTTCCAACCATTCCAGAGAGCAATTTGATACTACACTCAAAAGGCTATAAAACTATGCATACACTTTGATCCAGAAATATCATTACTAGATCTGTATCCCAAACATCATAAAAAAAGGGAAAAGCACCCACAGATACAAAAATATGCATAGAAGCTCTTTTTTGGAAGAAGAGAATTGGAAATTGAGGGGATAGCCTTCAGTTGGAGAATGGCTGAACAAGTTGTGGTTTATGAATGTAATGGTATACTACTGTGCTATCAGAAAAGATAAGGAGGCAGATATCAGAAAAAAAGAAACCTGAAAGACTTGCATGAACTAATTTTGAGCAAAATTAGCAGAACCAGGAGAACATTGTATACTTAGACTTAGCTCTTCTCAACAATACAATGATACAATACAATTCTAAGAGGCTCAAGATGGAAAATGCTATCCACATCCAGAGAAATGGATCCAGAGACTGTGGAGTCTGAATTAAATCATATTATTTCACATTTGGTTGGTTTGTTTTTTTCTCCCCCATTTTTCCCTATTATTTTGATTCTTCTTTCACAACATGACTAATGTGGAAATATGATTAATATAATTTAATATACAATTTTTATCAGATCACTTGCTGTCTTGGGAAAGGTGGAGGAGAGGGAAGGAGAAAAATTTTGAATTAAAATTTTATAAAAGCAAATGTTGAAAACAATCTTTCTATGTCATTTGAAAAAATCTATTAAGTTTTCAAAAAGAAAAATGTAGAACAGCATTCTCTATTGTTGCAAAATGCTAGAGAAAAGTTGCACATCCATTAATTAGGAGATATCTATCTGTAACAATGATAATAGTCAATTAAAGTGGAGTATGATTGCTCTTTAAGAAATAAGTGTTGGGGGGCAGCCAGGTAGCACAGCGAGTAAGAGCACCAGCTCCAGTGTCGGGATGACCTGGGTATCGAATCCGGGCTCAGACTCTTAGCACACACCCAGAAACACCTGGCCATGTAACCTTGAGCAAGTTACTTAACCCCAATTGCTTAGGGGTGGCCAGGTGGCTCAGCAAGTAAGAGCACCAGTTCTAGTGTCGGGATGACCTGGGGATCAAATCTGGGCTCAGATACTCAGCACCACACCCAGAAATAACTGGCCATGTAACCTTAAGCAAGTTACTTAACCCCGATTGCTTTAAAAAAAAATAAAGAAAGAAGTGTTTGGGCATCTAGATGGCACTGTGAGTAAAGTGCTGGCCCTGGAGTCAGAAGGATCTGAGTAACCTTGGACAAGTTACTTAACCCCAATTGCCCTACAAAAAGCAAAAAAAAAAAAGTGTTGGTGGATTCAGAGATACTTGGAACGACTTATATGAATTGATTGAGAGTGAAGTGAGTGCAACCAGGAGAAAGATGTACAATGGCTATCACAATGTAAAGGAAAACAAATTTGAAAATTGTAAGTGATAACTACAAAGACCAATTATGATTAAAAACAAACTGATCACGATGTATTCTTCCCATGTGTTAGTTGTGAAGACATGTGTTAGAGGAATAGAATCAGATATACATTTTCATATATGGCTAATATGTGAATTTGTTCTTGCTTATGCTTATTTCTTACTAAGGATAATTTGTTTAAGGTGCAAAGAAAGGAAAACAAGAAACAAAAAATAAAAACAAAAAAAGTAAACAAAATGCAACACTGGTGAGTGTCACTGGATAGACTAAGGTTTCTGTTCTCTCCTTCCTAAGAAGAACTGAGTCTGTCTTAGACCTTTCTGAACTCTTTGTATGATTGATTCAGGGTGTGATATTTTTGCCTGGTTCTACCTTCTCTCTCTATCCACTTTCATGCTGGAGAGCTACATGCCATAGCAGATAGAGCACCGAGTCTGGAATCAGTAAAACTTAAGTTCAAATCCAACCTCAGAAACTTATTTACTAGCTGTGTGAATTTGTACAAGTCACAACCTCTGTTTGCCTCAGTTTTCTCATCTGTGAAATGGGGATAATAATAGCACCTACTTCTCAGGGTTATTGTGAGGATCAAAGGAGATAATAATTGTAAAATCCTTAGCATGGTGCCTGCCACATAATAAAATCCATATAAAAATTAATTATAAATAATATTGTAATCATTACTATATCAACCACACCATGTTATAACACTTAGCTTGCTTAGTGTAGGGTCAATACATTATCTTTCAGATTAACATGTCCTATTTCTCTATTTTGTGAAGTTTTCTACCATTGCGATATTCACAGCACCCATGGCAGCTACAAACATGCTGCTTTAGTTCTGAATTGCAAAATGTAACAGACTCTCCACATTTAAGACAGAACCAAAACATTTATTCAAACACAAAGAAAGTCAAATCTCCAAACCAGAAAGCCAAATCCATCATAGCAAACAAGAATTTAGTACACATTACCAATTCAGAGAGCACTGACATCTCCAAGCATTCCCTCTGTCAGGTCTTCAAAACAAAACAGATTCACTTAAGCAAAAATTCCCTTCTCTCATTCATGCTAGCTGCTGTGCCTCAGCTCTCCCTGTTCTTATCTCTTAGTATGCTCTTTTCTGCTCCTTCCTGCTCCACCCTTCCTTTTACACCATCTCAGCAAGCTCCTTCCTCCATGGGGACCATATGATTAGAGTTGGCCTATTAAGGACAGGGAAGGTCTTCAAATTACTATTACCATTACAAGTTTATATTGAATAAAAAATTATTACTACAATCACAATAGCTCAGAGCTCACCATTGGAAAATTTCCTAACATTCAGATTTATCTCTTTACATTAATTTAAATTCTAGTTGATCACTAACTAACCCTTGTTCTCTTTATATATCAGGTAAAAATGAGGATATTGGAAATACTTAATTAAAAGAAACAACCAGGGTCTGTAATTGTCCGGGTATACAAAGGAAAAGTTGGGGAAAGAGTGGATGTTTATTTGGAATTTACCTTAGTTCCTGAACAGGTATATATCACTAGCAGTTTTAATGTGAGTCTTCTGCTCTGAGATTCATGAAGAAGATCCAATTGACTTCCTCAACATCTCTCTTATTTGCCACAGCTTATCACTCCTTTCAGGTTTTTCTTTCAATTTTTTCTTCCTCATATTGCCTCATGGAGCACCAGTTCTTTCTGGCTTCATTCTTTCAGTCCTACTTGTCACAGAGACAGGATATGCCTATTACTGCTGTAGTCTCCACTCCTTTTCAGTCAATATCATGAAGATTGTCCCGTTAAGAACATTTGGCTGTGATTCAAGTCCAGTGGTCACAAATAGATCTAAGTTATAGGAGGGAATACTTATTCCTCAGAATCCTGTGGGATTCTAAATGAATTCTGGAATATCAGTCAGTTTCAACCCTTTCTTGGAGAAATGTTAAACAATTCAACTTAGAATGCTGAAGGAAGTTCAGAAGGTGACAGAAAAAAAGGGTAGTTTGGGTACTTGGTATTGAATTTAATATAGACTTAAGAAAAATATAACTATGGAAGAGAAAGTCACAGTTTTATATACAATATTCTTCTGTTTGTCTTTTTGCTTATAAAAGTATTCATGTTTGTTAATGTTTAATTTCATAATAAAATTATAACAAAACCATGACTCAGTAAGGAGTTGTAAATTTCAACTTTATTCTTGGAGGGGAGATGGCAGGGCAATTGGGGATAAGTGCCTTGCCCAAGGTCATGCAGTTAGTAAGTGTTAAGTGTCTGAGGCTGGATTTGAACTCAGGTCCTCCTGACTCCAGGGCTGGTGATCTATTTACTGTGCCACTCACCTGCCCCTTTCAACTTTATTCTTCTAAACATTTAAAAATATGTTTTGTTTTGTTAACTTAGATAGACCTGACCTGTGAATTCACCAGTGTGGAAACTGACTAGCATGTGAAAACTTCTTCCACCAATGCAAGTCCATGATTCCTTTGTAGCTTATAATCTTTTTGTGCTTTTAATTTTCTCAATTATATGTAAACAAATATATTTATATATACATATATACACACACATTTATATTCCATGTGCAGTCATACAAAACATTTCCATATTAGCCATGCAATATATAGTTTTAGAGAGTTGACTGGGGTTGTTGATGTAAGCAAGTATATTTATATATCTAATATATGTACATATATAATATATGTATATATAGTTATGATACTTAGAAGCATCTAATAGAGGCGCTCACACCATAAATCAGATTATTTTCTTTATTTAAAAAAAATCTTGCCAGACAGAAAGAGACGTTGTTATTTACTTTAATGACTAAAAAATGGATAAAAAGATGTGGTGATTGCCACATATTTTGATTTTATTTAAGTTGTCTATAAAGCATTCACTCAAATAGTATTCTAGCAATACATTTATGTAGGATTAGATATGTGCAGTTATAAAGGTTGAAACTAACTAAATGACTGCAAAGAAAAGTAACAAAAAATGACAATATTTTGGAAAGATAGTAGTGGAGTGCTACATGGAATTTGTCTTATGTGCTATCTCCCTTAATGATGTGGAAGTAGAGGTACATAGTGTATTAATTAAATTTGATAAGGATGATGATTTGGTTAGCCGTCTGAACCTAGAGAGTTTAGAATCATCAGTTGAAAGTAATGGGAAAAATTCTACTTGGAAAAATGCATATAGTACATTTTGAGAGAAATAAGTCATTAATATAAATATTGAGAAGCCTTAAAACTAGAAATAAAATGTAGGAAAAATAGGAACAGAAAGGACCGATAGGCCAGGTGTGCTGTTATCTCCCTAAAAAATATACTCCTATGTATCCCCTAAAACTAAATGCTCTACCATTTATATTCCCTCAGGGAAGAGATTTTTCTTATTCTAATTTTAAGATTTTTCTTTCCGGATGATTTCTAGATTTTAAGCTTTAGATATGCTTACTTCAATACAAATTTCAATTGATTGCTTGTTACGAGACAAGGACATTGGGTTTGTTTTCAAGGATTTGAATTCAAATGCTCACTCTGCTGCTTACTACTTAATTGACCTTCCACAAATAATTGAACTCTCGTGAAACTCATTCCCCTTATCTGTAAAATGATGGTGTTGGGCTAGATGACTTGTCTTGTGCCTTTGAGTTCTAAATCTATAATTCTATCATCATGGTGAATAATCCTTACACCAAGAAAGATCCCAGCACCTCTAAGTCCAAGTATTCATTGTTTATTCATTGTTGTAACCCAAAAGTGTCTGTCACTTTGCAAACAACTTTCTAGTTATGAGTCTATTCAAAGTTCACTAAGCTGATGCTCAGATGACATGTATACACTCCATTGCTGAAAGCATATTCACAATCTTTCTAGATGAGACTTATCTACTAGACTTTAGCCATAACTTTAGAAAACCAAAGGTCATCTTCTCACTTTTATAAGGGACCAAGGAAAGGCTTTGGTGGAGGATAGATGTAGATATATTATATGTTTCTATTTTTACCAGACCTAGGATTTCATCAGTGTAAGAAACTCCTCAAATGGAAAACCTTCCACCAATACTCATCTATACTTTTTATATTTCATACGCTTAGAGAGTTGTCTGATGTATGAGAAGTTATAGTTACATTTAGTTCATGGTCACACTGAGAGCAAGTAAGTGTGGGCACACACATATTTTATACACATATATTATGCTTGATGCTTATCATATATGTTATGTCTCATATCATATATGTATGTATCACATATGTGTGTATGCTTTCCATGTGACCATAGACTAATTATATACAATCTTCTATCTATCTATCCATATAGCTATCTATCCATCTATCTATCTATCTATCTATCTATCTATCTATCTATCTATCTATCTAT
>NW_027186296.1:63491310-63541465 GCF_028583685.1 Petaurus breviceps papuanus | reverse complement strand
TATCTATCTATCTATCTATCTATCTATCTATCTATCTATCTATCTATTTATCTATCTATCTATCATCTATCTATCTGACCCTTTGACCCCAGCTTATTCCTTTGTAAAATGAGGGGTGTGAATTAATAGTCCTCAGAGATCTCTTACAGTAAAGTTCTATGTTTGTATAACCTGACAAGAGTCTATTACCAGGAATCATTTTCAATTGATACCCTCTTATTCTCTCTACCTGGATTCTGTCATTTAAAGCAGCTATTTGTACAAGGGCTACTTGTACCATTGGTCAAGATCCTAAATTAACAGAAAATATATGTCAAATCCTGATCTTGATATTTCAGGATCACCTGATGATCTAATTTTGTCTGTCCATTCCAGACTGAAGATCTGTTGCTTTTTCTACCTATAGTCACTACCTTTTTATTAGTTTTTCCTTTTTGACCCCTTACACTGCCACTGTCAACAGTTATAGTATGATAGTCAGTAGGGGACATTGACCTGGGATTAGAACTAGGACATTAGCATCTATACTGTGCATCAAAATTTGATTTATAATTATATTCTCTTTTCTATGGCTTCTCTGGTGAATATCGCAGCATTCTGGTAGTCTTATGAATGGAGGTAAAATAGCACCACATTTTAGTTGAGTTTCATAAATATTAAAGATAATTTTATTTTTTAAATTGGTAATGTATTATAAATTTATCCTGAGTATAAAATTTACCTTACTAAATCTCTGTGGGTTGACTTTATTGGTAAACAATAAGAATGCTGAAACTAAGGACTAGAAAATGAGTTTGAGTTAAACTACAGAGAGTTTTGTGTCCTTTGTTTCCTATGGTGACTTGCATATGGTCTTCAACCTTTCTAGTAGTTTCTAGTATCATGGTACGAAGGCTATTACTCTCTTATCCCTGAGGCTGAGTTTTGATATGAAGACATTATTCCAACTGCAGAAACCTCACACAGCACTTTTGATGGAGAAAGAACAAGGGAAAAGGGAAAAATGGCCAGGTTCCTGGGTCACTGGTTTACTGTGGATGACCAAGCAGCATACTCTAAGCCTCAAGTTACATTGGTGTGGCTTAAATTATTTTCCTCCAGTCTGACCACTTATAATTAATTCAATTAACTAGATCATTGTCATAACTAACTTTCGCATTGTGCTGAGGATAGAGCTTATGGTTTTGACTCAAGACTTAAAAAATTACATGCATCAGCTTACCATTGCTTACTGACATTTTTTTCCCCTTGTCTAAAGGAAGTTGGGGGAAATTCTAGAACAAAGTATTGAAAATGATTGAGGCATTGGAAAATAAAGACTGACCAATGATTAAACTTCAAGTAATTAAGGTTTTTCAGCATGGAAAAGAGAAAATTTAGTAGGAGAAAACAATGCTGGTTTATCATATTGGAATGCCTTCTCCTGATGCCCCATAGAGCTGAATGTATTTTACACTCGTATCACTTTACTCTTCCTACCTAGCTTCTCGTAGGGAAGTCAATGTTCTGTGCTGGGAGAGATAGCTCAGTAGAGCTGGTTGCTAATGGGGTCTCACCCTTTAAGAACAATAAACTTCTACCTGTGTAGTATTTCATACAATTTTCACATGGATTCTCTAATTTAATCTTTATCAATAATTCTTTATAGTAGGATAGGGGTAGATGATATTGCCCCTTTTTTACAAATGGGATAACGGACTCTGAGAGAGTAAATGACTTGCCCAGAGTGATAAAAAGAGTAAGTTGGAGAGCAAAGAGTAGAGCTTGGGCTTTCTGATTCCTTCCATTAACATTTTTTTCCTCATTAGGGTATATCAGCTCATATAAACAAGAAATAGGATGTATAGCTGAAAGCAACTTTAGAGATTATCTAGTCTTCTCTCTTCATTTGTTAGGTAAAAAGAATGATTCTCAGACAGGGGAAGTGTCATGCCCAAGGTCATATACAGTAGATAGAAAAAGTATAAGCAATGTGGCATTGGTGGAGTGATGATGCATCAAGAAGGAAAAATTCTAACTGGGCAAAGTGTCGGCCTTATAAATATTTAAGGCAGAAGGGAGCATGCATGAGACTCAACTCCATCTATGACCTATTATCAGAAGTGCTCTTTCTGGGAAACACAAGAGACTCACTTTATTTCTAGGACCAAAGATGAATTATTATGAAAGAACACCTCATTACTTTGGAGTCAACTTCTTAGATATTTTGCTGTGACACCTACAGAGGAAATTTCTAGGCAAGATCCTAGAATAGCGCTAACAGCTGCCAAGACATGGAATTGGTCCAGGACGGGATGCTGGAGCACTTGGAAACATTCCAAAATCGATCCTAGGTGTAGAAGTTGAAACCCAAGAGTATGGCAGGGGAATGAAGTGAAGAATTTCAGGTCATCCAAGGTAGTCACTGCCCTTAGCCAGGTGACAGATGGAGGCTCCCTAGGGACCCTTTTATGTTATCTGTCTCAAGTCAAGGACAAAGCCACATGGTGGAGAAATATCTATCTATATATCTATATCTATATCTGTACCTATAGCTATAGCATCTATATCTATATTCATCTATCTCTTATATCACATATATGTACACATACATGCATGTATATATATATATCTATACCTATATCTATATATATATATATATATAGAGAGAGAGAGAGAGAGAGAGAGAGAGAGAGAGAGAGAGAGAGAGAATTCTAGCATTCTAGCTTCCTTTGAGGTTCGGGTGACCTTTTCCTGTCTTAAGCAGTATGCCTACTCTCTATGCTTTTACCCCCATTCTAATTCATACTCTCATTTCCTAGCTTCATTCCCATTCTGCCTGTCATTGTATCATGAATGAGAAATCTTTGTATGGAGAGTTCAAATTCTTCATGCAGAGCATATTCGTATCCATCTGGCCAGAGTCATGCAGAATTCAGCTTGGGGCAGTTAATTCCTTGTCATCCTTCTGCCAAGACAACCCTAAATACCCCCTGAAAACCATGCCTAGAATACAGAAAATCAGTCTTGTTGCCTTCACCATACTAACTTGACTAATTCACTTTTAGTCACAATTCCCAAAGGATCATGAAAAGTAAAGGTGACCATTAGAGGAATTTTCCTGTGCCCTAGCCTTGAACTTGTAGATTTATGAGCATTCAGAGATGGTAAGCCAGCACTTGATGCTTCTTCTGAAATTATGTGATGAAAATGGAGGGAATGCTGTGGTCAAAAGGTGCTATCAGTGTCATGAAGTGTTATTATATTGAAATGATCCCCTGAGAGGTAGGGGTGCCTCAAATAGAATCCTATAGGACCTGAGATTAGGGTTAGGGGAGGAAAGGAAAAGGAAGAATGGGGAGGTGTTGGGTTATTCAAGCTTGTATTTCTGGAAGGCAGAGTCCAATCTACCTGTCAAAATTCTCAACCTGATGTGTTTTCAGTGCAGTTATTGGTGATGAATGACTTGGGTCCAACAATATTTACCTGCCAAAAGCTAATGTGACTGCTCCAATGGTTTGGGCAGGAAATGAGAACCCCGGATGTTTCTGGAGTCAGTGAGACAATTAATTTGATTTACATCCATCACATTACAGAGAACTAAAATTTCATCTGCTCCTTCTAAGCATTCGTTTGGGGAGAAACCACATTACTTTAAGTGAAACACATCAGTCAAGCTGTTTATAAAATACACAGTGACTAACAAGGATGGAAAGCCAATAACAGAGCAGAGAGATCGCAGATAATGCCAAGACAGGAGAATGCATTAGATCATATTGCAGAAATTTGAAATAAGGAGGTAAACCTTTTGGGTTAAAACTCTGCAACTTTGCCCAGCTAAGAAAATAGGGACTCTCTTGATATCTTTCTAAGACCTAAGTGATAAACCAAAAAGGCCAGATGGCAGGAAGAAAGAAGATGCTGCTTCCAAGGACAGGAAATGAAAGTTACTGGGAGATTCAAAGGAAAGAGGCAGTGATCTTTGGGTTGTCCATTCCTCAACCACCCTCCCCACAGGAATTGCAGGCACTAATGCAAATAAGATGGAAGGGATGTCTGGGGAAAACAAATGGAAAATTAAATGTGGCTATGAAACACATACCACATAGGGGCAACAGAGAACTGCTGTGAATTTTCCCATGAGAGGTCTGCAGTTCAGACCCTTTAAGTGAGCTGTAGGGAACTACAGATGTTCCTGATTTCTGATTGCTTCTGAGAAAGATGATTTGAGCAGGATTTTTTTATTTCTATTTTTTTATATTTCTAAGAGTCCATAGTCTTTTTATAATCTATAAGCAAGCATTTCTTGCTCCAATTCCATCCTAATTAAATTCGAAGGTATCTCTCCACACTCTCACTGGATAAATTTAAAAGCAAATTCTGGTCTTGATTCAGAAAATCTGGGTTTGAATTCAAGCACTGACACTTGCTATGTGACACTTGACAAGTTGTTTAACCTCCTTTAGTCTGTTTATTCCATAAAACAATTGTTATCTTATAAGCTATTTATCCCATGGCATCATAGAGATGAAAGTATTTTACCAATCTTAAAGCCTTATAGAAATAAACTTTTATTATACAAGGGCACTAGATCATTATATGATCAAATTGGAGTTTCCCATTTAGGTAAAACAGAAGACCATGCTTTCCTCTTAATGTGTGACAATGACAATCATAAATGTTAGATCACCTACTTTTGAAAGTCTATGTTTAATTTTTAGGATATGGTCTATGTAATTTGAAGATACATATACCAAAGACTCTAGCACTAAGTCCAAGGCTCTGAGATATCAAAGTTGAGCAGAACTTAGAGGTCA
The DNA here is from genome assembly GCF_028583685.1 of Petaurus breviceps papuanus. NCBI lineage: Eukaryota > Metazoa > Chordata > Mammalia > Diprotodontia > Petauridae > Petaurus > Petaurus breviceps. The sequence goes on along the minus strand of NW_027186296.1, from coordinate 63,536,669 downwards.
CCTGAGGCTTAACCATGTATTGGCTAACCCTTGACTGGAACCATTCACTAAGTCACTTTATCACTCCTTCCAGTTGAATCTAACACAATCAGTTGAATCTACACAGATGTGGTAGTTACCAGTATGATCCATAATGATCTTACATTGGGTTGGGTCTAAGATTTTTATGGAAAATCAGTTAGAGCTCACTTCCTTTAGTACCATGAAAAGTTTGAGCCCCAAAGAAATTTGGGGCTAGAAATGTGATACAGCAAGTGAACGTGTGTTGAAATGACTAAGTCACAGAAAAGGCACAGGTGCAGGTATTTGAAAAGAGATCAACAAATCCTTGGATCTCATATAGCATTTTGGTTGCAATTCTCTTGCGTACCCATCCTTAACTATTTTGAAATGTAGTTAGTCAACAAGCATTTTTAAAGTGTTTATCATGTACCAAGCTCTATAGATGTGTATCTTTCATATACAACTATAATTTGTAAAGTCCAAAGATCTGAATCTTACCTAAATTTTGTATCTCTACATGTAGCTCCCAGTTCTATTAATGCATTTAATTGATATTAAACGTGTTGATTAATGCTCACTAAACTGAATGCACCAGTTCTCTGCCAGAGATTAAGGAAGTCTGACCTCTTCAAAACCTGTTATCAATATTCTGCATCAGGGCACAGAATTGGAATCAATAGCATGGAAGATGACAGGTAAAAGCAGAAGTATGGTTATCCCATACCTAAGGACTATTTACCCCACCACCTTACTCTTAGGACTTGCAGGCTTTTCTATAGGTCTGTGGGTGAATTTCCTTTTATGTGTTTTCTCCTCTAATGAAAATATGAGTTTTCTTGCAAGCAAAAGCAGTCTCAGGTTTTCTGTTTGTAGACCTAGGCCTTGGCATAGCACTTGAGAGAAGGTAAGAAAATAAATGCTGATTCATCTATATTTTTGAGGTAGCTAGATGGCAGAGTGCATAGAGCACTGGGCCTGGAGTCAGGAAAATCTGATATCAGACACTTATTAGTTAGTATGACCTTGGATAAGTCACTTAAGTTCTAGCTGCCTCAGTTTCCTCAACTGTAAAATGAGGAACATAATAGTACATACATTATAGGGTTTTTATGAGGATCAAATTAAATAATTTTTTTGTGGAGTTCCTGGCACATGGGAGGCACTTAATAAATGCTTATGCCTTCCCTTTCATTTTCATTCCTTCATTCATCCATGCCAAGTTAGTGCTGCTGTTATAAGGAATGGAACATAGATTTATATTTAAAAAGGACTCAGAGATAATTTAGTACTACCATTTTATAGGTGAAGAAAACTGGGGTTTGGAAAGGTTAAATGTGATCCAGCGTCAGAGCTGGAATTAAAAAGCAAGTCCAAAGTTTCCAAAACCATAACTTTTTCCTCTACATAATTATGCCTTCAGTGTAGAGAAGGTAGGTCCATGTGAAGACATGGGAGAGAGATGAGGATTCTGAGAGAGAAAGAGGGGTGTATGTAGAGAGGGGAAAGGGAGGAATGTTAGCTGTATGATCATATTTCATTTGCTACAAACACAAATTTACATGAATATTAAATTTAATGATTGATTTTTCTTTCCTCTCTGGAAATTAAAAAAATCAATAAAATAAAACAAAGCGTATCTCTTTCTAATCCATGCCTTTGCCCCACCCTCTCCACTTACACAAAAAGAGAAATGGAGCAGCTTAGTCCATGTTGGCATGTTGCCATGGAGACTGCATCCATGTGATCTGAAGGCATGACTCACCGCTGCAGGAGCCTCAGAACTTAATTATTTATTAATAGGCTTTTACCAGGGCAGTCTCCAGAGGTGGAACATCTTGTTTCCAATTCTGGAATAGCAGTGAGAAATAAAGGCAGAAAATGCTGTGCAATTACAAATAATTAATTAGGACCTCTGTATATGTACCAACAAACATATATCAGAAGTGGCAGTTGAGGGAGCTGGGATGACACTGGTGTTTGTGAAAAGAAAGGAAGATGGACTGAGTGTTTTTCTCCCTAGTCTGTCCCTTTTCTATCTGTCTCCTCTGCCACTGGAAGAATATCCCAAAGCACAATCAGCCCTTTTAGATGTAACATGTTAATGGAGATGGTTTACTGTGGTGAGATAAGACTTAACTTGCTCTAAGATTTTCAGTTTTGTTTCATTTTTGTCATCCTGTCATTTGCTTCACTATATCCCCTCCCCTCATACCTCCTTACTATACCTAACACACATTTGAATGAATGAATAAATAAAGAATAGCATAGTGAAAAGGCCAGAAAATAATTACAAAAGATGCTCAGTGTTATGAAGAACTGGAAATCTGTAGCCATGGGGTGGATAGGAATTTGTTTCTGAGTATAGCAACTTTTCAATTCAGGAAAGGTATTTTTTTCTCTATGAAGTTTAAATAGTTCATTTCTTTAGTGAAACAAAGTGGCGAAGGCCTACAGGTGGATTTAAGGAAACAAAATCAATTCAAAGAATGAAAATGAATGCTATTGGCTGGCAAGTTGAATTAATGACCTCTAAGGTCCTTCTAACTTGTAGAATTTATAATTTTACAAACATTTTAAAAACTTCTATAAACAAGACATGTAAAATACAAATTCTTTAGGAAATATGACCCCAAAAGTGTGCTGTTATGCCCTGAAAAACGTGTCCTAGATCATGCCTCCACTTAAAATATCCAGCTGTGACTGAAAAAAATTAAAAAAAGGATTGGATCACATTCCCCCAAAATGCCAAATTATAGACCAAGTATTGAGCCAATAAATATGAGCCTTTGCATATTTATAAATGTATAATTTTATAAGTGTGTCATTTGTAAATGTAAAAATTTTTCTATATGATATTTGGAAAATCACTTTACCTCTTCAAACACTATTTTCCTAATCTGTAATATATACAGGTTGTATTACAAAACCTCTATGTTCATTGCCAGATTTAATACTGTATGAATGACTATGATTCCAAATTTCTTCTTATTGGCCTTTTTGTGATCTTTCCACCCAGCAGCCATTAGTCATAATTAGGCCTGAAGCTGACTGAGTGTGAGGATCCAGTGTGACACTGGTCAACCTGGAGGACCAGTAGCCCATACTAGGACACTCTGGATAATACCTGATTTTATCAGGATAAAAGTTCCCTTTCACTGACCCATAGCATAGCCCTTCTCATCCTGTGTTAACTGTTGTCCCTGTTTTAGTATAGTTATTCGTAGGAGTACCTACTGAATATGCTGTGGCTTTCTTGTTCTTTTTTGTATTTCATTGTCATTACTATACAATTTGGTTTGGTATACTTTGATTTTCATTTTTTTTAATTCCAGCAATTCATTAAACAGTTTCTAATATCTTGTTTTCAATATCCATAGCCATTATGACAGATTTGTTATTTCTATTGTTAATTTATCACTTCAGTTTTATCTTATATCTGAGTACTGAATGGGTACTGGTGATTTAAAGATATTTCAGAGATAACAGACTTTTCTAAATAACTGTCTTCACATACTTGTCCCTTTCTTTGCATCCCCTATGCTTAATACAGTGCCTGTCACATAGTAGGTGCTTAATAAATGATAGTTGATTGACATGTCATAGATTTGAGAGCTTGGAAACTATAGACTATTTTAAGCTATCATAATGTATAGTCTTATTGTCCAATTAGACTCTTAGAAGAGGTGGGAAAATAAAACATGATGGAAGGAAGTAGTACAATGGAGAAATGCATGGGCATGCTTATTATGTAGAAAATTTAAAGATGTCCAGTTGTCTATTACAAAAGGCAATGTCATTTCACTGTCTTCATAGACAAATTTGAGACGACAGGAAAAAAAAGTTAAAAGCCCCTCCTTTGAGACAACAGGGGATGGATGTTAAAGAAAGATAATACAACTGAAAGAAAGTAAAGATCATACCATCAATATAAAATTAAAAAAAAAGCATTGTATGGATTGTCATTGAAACCCACAACATCACTAACAATGGAAACATTCAACCTTGACTCTGCATACAGAGAAACCATCAGCTCCGTTGGCAGAAAGCCAGATAAACAGATCTAGGAAACAATGAAGACACTAACATCTATGACTCTAAATAGATATTAAACAATCTGCTACCCTTGCTCAATGTTCCACTAGCATAACAACTTAAAGACTGTTTTTACTCTAATGTAAATACTTGGGAGTTGATAAGATGGACACCAAGTGTACAGACACATATGATCAGGTTTCTTTTGGAGTATTGGATCACACAAACACTATTTCTCCCTTTAATTCTTAAACATGTCTACTCAACCTGGTTTCTTCTTTTATCTCACCTCACCTCAGAGCTAAATCTGGTAGCCCAGAACAAATAAGTGCTACCAGGAATGTGATGTTCTCAGTCACAAGATATTCTCTCAGATTAATCAGGTCTTTACACATTTTAGGAATTAAGAACTTTTATTGCAAGTCCAATGATAAAGCATGCTACCCACCTACTGGTAGAGGGTAGACTCGGGGAGCAGAATGGGACATATATTTTTTGAATGTGGATAATGCATGCTCTCATTTTGTTTGACTAGGCATATTTGTTTTAATGGTTTTGATTTTGTTCCAAGAGAAGAGGGAATTGATAGAGAACAAAATATATTCTTAGCATTAAAAATAAAATAAAAAATGATGTTGGTAACTCATAAGGGAGTTCAAGTTTTGTGAATTTGAATAGTTGCAGAAGATACCACTACATTTCAATAAACCTTTTTCTTTCAACTGTCTACACACTGGAGGGAGAGACCATCTAAATGCATACACAGATACAGTGATAATGAGAGGGAAGTGAGTTCCCTTTTCTCTGAGTTTACTAGTCATTACAATACCTCCCTCCAATCCTACCATTGGTCTGAGTGGGAACATCAGTTAAAATGACAGCATGCAAGGTTTTTATCTATCTATCTATCTATGATCTATCTTTCTATTGGCAAGGAGGGCATTAAGTCTACTCTGAATATGGTCAAAATAAATAACTACATTGAACAAAAACAAAATTGTTCAAAAAATGAGAAATCATGTCTGATTCATGTAGAATTATTTGAAGGTCATAGTATCATAGAATGTGATTTAGAAGTGACATAAAAGGTTATCAAATCAAAAATTTCTCATTTTATAGATGAGAAAACTGAACATGAGAGAGCCCAGGATCACACAGTTAAACTGTTTGAGGCAGGATTTGAATACAGGTATTCCTAATTCCAAGCCCCGAATTCTGTCCATTATGATATAGAAATAAATAAATGTGTGGAATAGATATTGAATTTAGATTCCCCCCTCAATTATATGATAATGAACTTAGTCACCATGTGATCAGAGGAAATACGTTGTCATTAAAAGAGAGTTTGTTCAAATATTAAAAAAAAAACCAGATTCTCTGGTTAAGCAAAACCACTCTAGGGGTTGGTGCCAGTATTCTTCTTAATAATCTTTTTTTTTAAGCAATTGGGGTTAAGTAACTTGCTCAAGGTTACACGGCCAGTTATTTTGAGTGGGTGCCAAGTATCTGAGGCCAGAACTGATCCCAGGTCTCCCAACGCTGGGGCTCACACTCTTACTCACTGCACCACCTGGCCACCCCTCTTTTTAATAATCTTGATAGGAAATGTACAGCAAAATGTCCATGATTGTGGATGACATTAAACTTTTCTGGGTAGTTAAATGCCAAGCTGAGAGAGATCTGAAATTCTTTACATGATTCTGGATGAAAAGAAGACATTGAAACAAAAGAATGTCCATTGAATGGTAAGAAATATGATCAAGGAAACACTGCCTCAGCAGTAGTACAAGAATAAGGGGGAAAATGTTGCTTTTCAATCATAGCCTTTCTCAGTGTTCATTTTCATATTACATCTGGCTTGGGTTAACCATGGAACCCCCACCAAATAATTGGATGTAGCACTAACAGAGACTTTTGAGATCATTTAGACCAATGATATTAAACTCCAACAGATACAGAGGTCAGTAAGCCACACATATCTATCCTTGCAGATCACATATTGACTTGGAAAACCACACAAGATTATTTAAATGATGATCACATATCAATATGTTATAAACCAGGTGGCAACTACATAAGAAGGATTAAGTGACTTGCCCATGGTCACACAGATATTAAGTATCTGAAGCCAATTTGAACTGAAGAAAATGAGTCTTCCTGGCTCCAAATCTGGCACTCTATCCACTGTGCCATCTAGCTGTCCCATGCTATATTATGCAGCATATAAAAGTTTGGAAGAGACTACCTCAAAACTTGAAAATATAAATAGTTTCAAGGGTAAGATTATATTAATTAATACATGATAAATTCTTTTTGAAAGGGAAATTAGATTAATTAATAGATGATAAATTCACAACCATTATAAAGGAAAACTAGAGATATTTCTACGTTCAATTTGAAGTCAGGGAAGAGAGCCATTCTCTTTCTTCCCCCTAGTTCTGCTCCACTTAACTCCACTGAAAAGATAGGATACTAGACTAGCAGAAGCATTAATCAGACTCTTTATTATATTTCTTTTTTTGTGTCACAATGCATGGGACAGAGGAATGATTTCTCTAGGCAAATGATCTCTGTCTCAGGCACCCAGAGAGCTCAGTGTGTAGAATGCTGGACTTGGAGTAAGGATAATCCTATTTCAAAACCTGACTCAACTACTTACTAGCACTATACTTTGCAATTGAACACGACTAAAAATTGAATATCATGTCAAGTAGAAGAATTTTCATATGATTTGTTGTACAACAATAGGTCTTACAAGACAGACAGTGTGGTACAGTGGAAATCCAGCTTCAGTTAGAGCCAGGATACTTACGTTCTAGACCTAAAACTAAATAACTATTTGATTATGCTGATATTCCTGGACCTTATCTATAAAATGAGAAAAGAGTCAAATTGCATCTGGTTTCCAACCCTACTATTCTACTGAAACAATGGATTTTTGTGGCAATGTACTTGTTTTACTTCTATTTATAAGAATAATTCTTCCTGGTCTCTCTTATTGTATCTTCATCATTTTCCTTCCCCTATGTGTAAGTATACCAATACTCTACAAACTATTTGGGAAAATTAGTGAAGGAGTCCTACCAAATTCTTTTTATGACACAAATATGGTACTGATATCTAAATCAGAAAGAGATAAAACAGAAAGAAAATTATAGACCAATCTCCCTCATGAATATAAATGCAAACATTCTAAATAAAATACTAGCAAAAAGATTACAGCAACTTATCTCAAGAATAATACACTTTGATCAGGTAGGATTTATTCCAGGAATGCAAGGATATTTTAATATTAGGAAAACCATCAGTATAATTGATCATATCAACAATAAAACTAGCAGAAGCCATATGATCATCTCAATAGATGCAGAAAAGGCTTTTGACAAAATACAACATCCATTCCTATTAAAAATACTAGAAAGTATAGGAATAAATGGAGGCTTCCTTAAAATAATAGGTAGCATCTATTTAAAGCCATCAGCAAGTATTATATGTAAGGGGAGAAGCTAGAAGCATTTCCCATAAGATCAGGGGTGAAACAAGGGTTCCACTATCACCCCTCTTAATCAATCTGGTACTAGAAATGTTAGCAATAGCAATTAGAGAAGAAAAAGAAATCAAAGGAATCAAATTAGACAAAGAAGAGACAAAGCTATAACTCTTTGCAGATGATATGATGATATACTTAGAGAATCCTAGAGAATCAAGTAAAAAACTACTTGAGACAATAAATAAATTTGGCAAAGTTGCAGGATATAAAATAAACCCACATAAATCCCATATGTACAAAAATGTTTATAGCAGCTCTTTTTTGTGGTGGCAAAGAATTGGAAATTAGGGGAGTGCCCATCAATTGGGGAATGGCTGAACAAGTTGTGGTATATGCATGTTATGGAATACTATTGTGCTATAAGAAACGAGGAGCAGATGGTCTTCATATTTACCTGGAGAAGCTTATAGAAACTGATGCTGAGTGAGAAGAGTAGAACCAGGAGAAATTTATACACAATTACAGACACAATGTATGTGTGATGACCAACTTTGATAGACTGGACTCTTCTCAGCAATGCAGTGATATAAGTCAATCCCAAAAGACTCATTATGGAGAGAAATATGAGCATCCAGAGAAAGAACTGGAAAGAACTGAGTTTATATCCAGGTGGAAGCAAAATACCTGATCTTTTTCCTTCTCTTGTTTGATTTTATGTCCTATTTACCATTTTTCACTCCATCTGATACAATCCATCTTTATAACCTGACTAATGTATAATTTGAATGTAATTACAGATCCTATACTTGACTATATGCTGCCATGAGTGGGGAGGGGAGGGAGGGGGGCAAAATGTGAAACTCAAGGAATTGTGGAATTAAATCCTGTAAACTAAAAAGAAACAAATTAATTTTAAAAAATAAAATAAATAAATTTCTGACTATTATAATATCCTTATGATAGGTGTTCTAAGTTATAGTCTCTCCTCTTTCCAATCCATCTAGTACAGTATAATACAACCATCTCATGGCTATCGATGTTTATATTGTTCTTACAACAGAGAACCATCACCCTACTGTATCTATTAATGTTTCGTATAGCTCTAATTGGTAGCTTTCCCCCTGTATCAAGACTAATTTTTCTCTATAATTTCTACCTGTTGGGCATAGCTCTTTCCATTGGGGTCTAAAAGAAGTCAGATTTAACTCACAGGTGACAACTTTTCAAGTATTTGAAGACACCTATATTATCACTCCCAGTTCTTAACTTACCCCTCTAGTTACTCAGTTAATACACATTTACTAAGCACCTACTATGTGCCAGGAATCCTGCTAAGTTCTGTAGATGCAAAGGTAAAAGGTAAAAGAAAGCCCCTGCTCTCAAGGAGCTCAGTTTAATGGGAGAGGTATCAGGCAAATAACTATGCACATACATACTATGCTTGGGCTGAAGTGGAGATCTTTAAGAAAGGGAATATTAGAGGGGATTAGAAAAGGTGATTTAAGTAAGGTGAGAGTTTATCTGGTACTTAAAGAAAACCAGGGGACCCAGGAGGCAGAGATGAGGAGGGAAAACATTACAGGAGTAGAGGACAGAGTGAAAATTCCTGGAGTCAGGAGATAGAGTGTCTTATTTGATCAACAGTAAAGAGGCTAGTGTCCCTGGATCACAGAGGACATTATGGGGTATAAGGCAGAAGAATATTAAAAAAGGAGGCAGATAGGAAGGGTTACGAAGGCTTTGAATGCTGAAAGGTGGATTTTTTTTTTATCATTCTTAGGTTCTTTCAAATTATTATATTTGTCAATCAAAGGTCCTACATCATCCTTCTAGTTGTCCTCTGAGTGTTCTTTATTCAATGTCTTTCCTAAAATTTAAGTATGAAAATTAGCAAAATATACCAGATACTCTTATCTCCCTAGTCTTTGAAACTCCTCCTTTTAAAAATGTGAGTGTAATATTGTAATAGCTTTCTCTATGTCCAGTGCCTCTATCCAAAGATAATATATTTTTTAAGGAAGGATACACTGTTTAAGTAATACACACTTTTTTAAACCCATTGCCTATATAATGTCTTGTGTATGGTAGGTGCTAAGAAATATTTAATAGAATCCTTTCAAAAATTTTAGACTATCAACAACCATATGAAAAATTACTCCAAATCACTAAAAATAAAGATAAATATAAATTAAAACAATGGTAAGCTTTCACCTAAAACCCAGCAAAGTCATAAAGATAACAGGAAGAGTAATGATGAAAGAGGATCTTTGTGAAGAAAGTCACCCAATACACTGTTGATAGATCAGTGAATTGGTCTAACAGGGGTGGGGAACCTATGGCTTCAAGACTACATGTGGTCCTCTAGGCTCTCAAGTGCTGTCCTTTGACTGAATTCCAGAAACATCACAGAAATTTGGATTCAGGGCCACACTTGAGGACCTAGAGGTCCACATATGACCTTGAGGCTGAAGTTTCCCCAGCACTGTTCCAAACATGAAGTAAAATAAATTGGAATCATGAAAGAAAAATTATGAAACTCTGTGTATTTTGAACCAGATGTGTCACTGTTACTAGACATATACCCTGTGAAGTAAAATATTGAAAGAACGGTCTTATATGAAACAAAATATTCATAGCAATACTTTAAATGGTTAATAAAATAAAACAAATTAGAAACAACATTAAGGTTCATCTTTTAGGAAATAGCTGAAGGAATTATAGTATATTAATATGCTCAAATGTTACTTTATCATAAAAGTGTTTATGAAAAATTCAGATGAACATAAGAAGATATGCATGAACTGATGCAGAGTGAAATGAGAACCAAGAGAACAAAATATACACTGGCCACAATCATGCCAATGAAAAGGACATTAAAAGAATCCCAACAACAATTAATGTTAATGACAGATATAGGCCTTAGAGAAAACATGAGAAAGTATTTCCTTTTGGTAGAAAGGTATGGGACTAGAAGTGGAGGATGTTAAATACATGTTAAGAGTTGTTTGCTGTGTCCGTTTGCTTTTCTTCTTTGTAAGGTGGGACCCATTTTGCTGGGAGCAAGATGAAGATTAAGGGGATAATTTCTAGAAATGACTGAGATATAGAAACAAAAGGCATCAATAAAACTTTTTAAAAATATGCCTCTTGACCACTTGAATAGTATTCCAGTGCTTGAAAAGCTATGATTCCATTATTTATACCTGAGAGTCTTGCAATCAAGCAAACCATTTTGAATGTGGTAGCCAGAAATTTAGTTATTTTATATTTGAGCACTTATCTAGAATTGATATGCCAAATTTAAATCAATTATAGTACTAATTCTTATTAACAACTGTATTTCCATAGCTTTCAATAGCCTCTCCACAACTCCTCACTCTGGTCACTAAGGTGAATTTTAATTTTTGACTGTGTTTTTCCCTAGTGGATTAACTACCCTGGTGAATTGCCATTCAAGAGGAAGAGAGGGCAAAAGGGAAAGGAAAGAGAGATAAGGCAGGAATACAAACAGGGAAATAGCTTTAAAGAAGGACACACTTTGCTTTTCATCCTATAACTTTCTGAAATGGTCTTTAGGGACTTGGGGCTTGTTAAGTAACCAATGAAGTAGTCTGCAAAGTTCTGAGTAGGGAAAATGGCAGGTCTGACAATGGCTTACTACAGGATTAGGCTGAAGAGCTTGAAAATTGAGCCCAAGTCCTGTCCCTCAGCCTTTCATTTGGTGCTTCTGAGCACTGAGTGATTACTTAATTAGGACAGGCTGTTATTAGACTGGTCAACTTGAGGGCTATTGAAAGGCTTGTCATCTATCATCTGAAAGTCCTAGCTTTCCTTAGAAAGTGACAGGTGACACATTACCCAACAGTGCTAATGCAAACTTCACTGTGTTCTAGAATCCCCCATCCACTATTCTTGTGACAAGGTGTGCTTCTATATAAAATTTATTTCTCTCTGGAGAATTCTGTGTAGACACAGCTTTAATTTCTGGGGAAACGTCCTGATTCTTAATGTACTTTCCCAACTGTGAGGAATGAGTCCGGGATGGTTAATCAGCTTTGACTGTGGGTCACACGGGGAGTTATGAATTAAGCAAGATTTGAACTCTGGACCTTTTTGTCTCCTAGCCTCTTACTTATCATACAGAACATTTAAAAATATGCCAGGTGATCAGTGAAGGGTTTTCTTTGACTGCCTAGTCAAGATCTACAGGTAGCATTTCTTGTTTGTACCTGCACATAATTTTCAAAAGCAGATAAAAGTGTGCCAATTTTGAAACTGAATGATATTCATTAACTCAATTGTAAATACAAAGTTCTGCATTAGCAATAAGTATGTGGAATTTCAAAGTAGCTGAGTTGTAACTTATGGATATGAAGGGGACCACTGGAAGTCATTGGGTCTAGTGCCCTATGCTTAGGCAGAGTTTCTCCTTAAGCTACAAAGCCCTGGTGTTAAGGGGTTCTGTGTTTATGATCAAGAGACCAAAATTTGAACTTTAGCTATGATTCTAATTTTATGACCATGAATCAGGCATTTAACTTCTAAATTCTGTAAACATTAATTTACACACCTGTAAAATGGGGAAAATATGAACATGCTATTTACCTCATTGTCTTTTTTTTTCTTTTTTTGCAAGGGATCAAATAATTGATGCAAAGTGCTTTGTTAACATAGTCCTACAGAAACATTACATTTATGTTGTAGCTATTATTATTATTTTTTTAAGCAATCGGGGTTAAGTAACTTGCTCAAGTTTACACAGCCAGTTATTTCTGGGTGTGGTGCTGAGGATCTGAGCCCGGATTTGATCCAGGTCATCCCAACACTGGAGCCGGTGTTCTTACTGGCTGAGCCACCTGGCCGCTCCACTATTATTATTTTTCATTATTATTTTTTATTGAGTAAGTGTATGAGTCTTCTGCCTACTTAGGAAGCAACTTTTTCTGTTGAGGTCTCAGGTCAAAAAGTTCTTAAGGCTGCTGTTCCTGTCTTGGCTGTTTCCTGGTATTCTATCCACATATCTCTTTGAATTAGCATTTTTGTCCTCCGGTCTTCTAGTCTCTTGACCAACTCCTATATGCTCTCCTTATTCTAAAATCTCCTTGCTGAACACATAATTTCTCTGAAAGTTCCAATTTACTTTGCAATTCCCTCTCCCAAAGCTATTCCTCCAGTCACTAGTGAATGTTAGCATTTTCAGGATTCATTATGTTCTTTGGAGAAACATATTATATGTGGGGACTAGGAGTAGACTAAAGGAGGGGAAGAAAGCTTTACTATATGTTGAAATCTGGTTCACTGTTTAAACTTTGTCAGAAAACTCTTTCATTTATTATTCTTAAGTTTTGACCTGTTCTGGAGGTCAAAGGAGCTGGGATTAAAACCAAGAATCACCTGCCCAGCAAAACTGAGTATCATGTTTCAGGGGAAAATATGGTCATTCAGCGGAATAGAGGACTTTCAAGCATTCTTGTTGAAAAAACCGAGTTGAATAGAAAATTTGACATTCAGAAACAAGAAGCAAGAGATGCATGAGAAGGTAAACAGGGAAAAGCAACCATAAGGAACTTATCAAAGTTGAACTATTAACATTCCTACATGGAAAACAATAATTGTAACTTATGAAGCTTTTCTCAGTAGTTGAAGGGAATAGAAATATATATATATATATATATATATATATCTGAGGTATATAGGCATATGAATACATATGTGAATGTGTGTATACATGTTTACAGGTATACATAGATAGAGGGCACAGGACCAATTTAACAGGAAGGAATGATACTTAAAAGGTGAAATTAAGATGTGAGAGAGGAATATAATGAGAGGAGATGGGGAGAGACACAGTGGGGTAAACTATCTCATATAGAAGAGGCAAGGGAAAATGGTTACAATGGAGGGGAAGAATAGGAAAGCAAAAGGGAATGTCTCAACCTTATTCCCATTGAACTTGGCTTGAGGATGGAATGAAATACACACTAAATAGTGTATCTCACCCTCCAGTAGAGTAGGGGGGGAAGGGGATGAGAGGGGTGATGATGGAAGGGAGGATAGGCTGGGGGGGAGGGAAGTAGGAAGCACCCACTTTTGAAAAGGAATGGGATCAAAGTAGAGAATAGAACAAGTGGGAGGTGGGATAGGAGGGAGGGAAATATAGTCAGTCTTTTACAATATATATACTGTGTTATTGTTTTGCATTAGCCACACATGTACAATCTATACTGAATTGCTTATCTTCCCAGTATGGGTGGGTGACAAGAGAGGAAGGGAATGAATCTGGAATTCAAAGTTTTAAAATCAAATATTCAAATACATATATGCATACACACACTATTTTACATGTAATTGGGAAATAAGATATACAGGCACTGGGGCATAGAGATCCACTGGAAAAGTCAAAAGGGGTATGGGAGAAAATATGGGAGAGAGTGGATTGGAGGAGGGGATATCCTGTGGGACTGCTATTTTGGGGAGGTAGGTAGGGGAAAAATGGGGAGAAAATTTGTAGCTCAAATTCTGGTGGAAATGAATGATGTAAATCAGAAGTTAATAAACCATTTGGAAAACAAAGTTTTGACCTGGTTTCTCTTTACATAACCATTGGTGCTGATTAATTTTATTAATGAAAAAAATGAATGATGAAGGTCTACCATTTAAATCACAATATGTAGTGGGATAAACAATTTATAGGAACAACCAATAGCACATTTAGAATCTGGAGCAACTATCTGAACCCCTATTGACACTGGTGTATTATGTATGTCTCTAGAACTCAGGGGCTACTTCTCCCTTAGTCATTTTTGGGGTAGCCCTTAGAGATTAGGGGTGGTTTTCTTTCCTTTTTTTTTGGAGGGCAATTGGGGTTAAGTGACTTGCCCAAGTTAACACGGCTAGTTGTGTGTGTGTGTGTGTGTGTGTGTGTGTGTGTGTGTGTGTGTGTGAAGTGTCTGAGGCCAGATCCAAACCCAGGTCCTCCTGACTTCAGGGATGGTGCTCTATTCACTGTGCCACCTAGCCACCCCCGGGGTGGTTTTCTAATGTTAGAAGTCATCAGTGGTGTTTTCCCCACCCACATGATTATTAGTTCATATAAATAAATCAGATTTCACTAGATTTTAGTTAGGAGTATTTTCTAAGATACTTACTAAATTATCCTTACTATAGGATGAACCATTGGTTTAAAATAACATCCACAAAAATCTTTGACATACTCTCCCACCAGTATATACAAAGTCCAAAGGAAAGGTGGCTGAACCTCAGAAGTTCCAAACAACAAATGGGCAATTCACAATTCCTGGTTGCTAGAACTCATTTTTCCCCTTTCTGGGGTACCTGGGAAATTCCCTTTGAACATTGAGACTACTTGCAGAGCCCTTGAAACTGCCTTTGCTTGGTGTGTCTAGTTTGTCCTCACTTTAGAAAGTAAGTACTATATCATTTGTTTTAAGGATGCTACTAGAACTAGAAATATGATGGGATGTCTGATATATATTCTTTATGTTCTCCTCTTCTTCCCCCAAGCAATTTCCTTTGTGCTTTGAAGGGAAAGCTCTAGCCTCTCTGCTGATGAAGCTCAGTCCTTTATTTCCATACTGGTCACCTATATGATACAGAACTCATGTGGCATGACTAGTCACCTCAATCTAAGGTAACAGAAAATAGTATCTTGTTACTTGCTCTAAGTAAGTTGGAATATTTAACTCCCCACCCTTATAAGTAAGTATATCTTGGAGAGGCACTGCAGATGGACAAGGCTTAGAACTGGGGAAAAAAAGGATTGATTTAATTACATTTGGGAAATTTTGTGGTGCTCTAGTTTAACTTCCTTATTGTAAAGAAGCTGAAATTAAGACCCAATGAAGTTCAATGTCTTGACCATAGTCATAGAGGTGGTATAGAGCAGAGGTGGAATTTCAATTCAGGTCCTCTCTCTCTAGAGTCAATGTTCACAGTATTTCCTCTCCAAGTCATATAAAAATAAACCAATTAGATTGCGTAACTGTTAAGGTCCTTTCAGTCCAAACCTACTACATTCACTCTTTCTTACAATATTGTAATTACCGGATGAAATTATGATGGATTCTGTGTAAATAGTTCAGTGGCAGTTCTCATCCTGATTGCATTCTCTTAGGCTAGGTATTAAACAATCATCTACTTAATTTGGAAATCCAACCTCCCTCCACATGGTGCCCTCCCCCAGCCATGTGTTACATTTGGCATAACAGAACTGTTCAAGTTTTGGATTCCTCTCTGAACCTCACCTACAAGTGTTGGATTTGCAAATCAAAATGAAAATCCTCATTAAATTTCCTGATATTTAAGTAAAGTGCACATCTCTCTTTCTGTCCAAGCATGAGCTTTGAGAATATATCTTTTCATTTGAGAAATTATTAATTAAACTTCTTATCTTTGCTTGAAGTTCAAAAATAGAACAAAAGGGGGAGTAATATGTAAAAAAGGCATATGAAAATGCAAGAATTATTGTTTTCTATTTACACTTAACTTTACCTATCCCCATTTTTTTTAAAGCAATTGGGGTTAAGTAACTTGCTCAAGGTTACATGGCCAGTTTTTTTTTGTGTGTGGGTGTTAAATATCTGAGGCCGGAAACAATCCGGGTCCTACCCACTCTGGGCCAGCGCTCTTACTGTGTCACCTAGCCACCCCCCTATCCCCATTTTTACC
The DNA here is from genome assembly GCF_028583685.1 of Petaurus breviceps papuanus. Lineage (NCBI taxonomy): Eukaryota > Metazoa > Chordata > Mammalia > Diprotodontia > Petauridae > Petaurus > Petaurus breviceps. The sequence goes on along the minus strand of NW_027186296.1, from coordinate 63,520,456 downwards.
TCTCCAACTTGTACCTAGTCTTCCAGGCCCATTACATACATCATGATCTCCTTACCTAATCTTCCATTTCTCCCAGGTAGAAATAACATATGACACCTCTGAAGTAATATTGCACTTATGGTATTTTAACAGTAGATATTGTTTTGTCATCATTATCTCATCTTCCTTGATATTATAATCTTGTCATATCTACTCTGTTAAAGATAAGCTTTGTGCAGACAGAAATGGTGTCTTATTTTTTTGTGACTCCTACCCTTAGCACAATGCTTTCATTCTTTTTCAAACACTATTTTGTCCCAGCCCCATTACAAATAAAATGATTTTTTAACATTTGTTTTCCTTTTAAAGTTTTGACTTCTAAATTCTGTCCCTCCATCCTTTTCTCCCTCCCTGACATGGTAAGCAATCTGAGATAGGTTATAAATATGCAATCATGTAAAACAAATTTCCACATAAGTCATTTTGTTCAAGAAGACTCCAAAAAAAACAACAAAAAAGAAAGAGAAAGAAAGGAAGAAAAAATAGAAAAAGCAAGAAGAAAAAGAGAAAAATAGTATATTTCAGTCTGTACTTAGAAAATATCAATTCTTTCTCTGGAGATAGATTTCATGCTTCATCATGAGTATTTTGGGATTGTCTTGGATTATTGTATTGTTAATAACTGTCATTCACAATTCTTCATTATGTAACATTACTGTTCCTGTGTATAATGTTCTCCCAGTTCTGCTCACTTCACTTTTTATCAATTCATGTAACTCTTTCCAGCTTTTTCTGAGATCAACCTGCTTGTCAGTTCTTATAGCAAAATAATGTTTCATTACAATAACATATAACATAACTTGTGCAGCCATTCCCCAATTGATTGGCATCCCCTTGATCTCCAATTCTTAGCCATCACAAAAAGAATTGCTATAAATATTTTTATACAAGTATGTCCTTCTTAGCCCCCCCTTCTCCCTTTAAAAAAATCTTTGGGATACAGACCTAGTAGTAGTAATGCTGGAACAAAAAGTAGGCAAAGCTTTACAGCCCTTTTGGCATAGTTCCAAGTTGTTCTCCAGAATGGCTAGATAAGTTCACAAGTCCACCATGAATGCCTTAGTGTCCCAGTTTTTCCACATCCCATCCAATATTTATCATTTTCCTTTTTTTGTCATATTAGCCAGTCTTATAGGTATGATGTGGTGCCTAAAGGTTGCTTTTTAATTTGTGTCTCTCCAATCAAGCATTATTCATATGACTATAGATAGCTTTGATTTCTTTGTTTGAAAACTGCCTTCATATTCTTTGACAGTTTATCAGTTAGGGAATGACTTGTATTCTTATAAATTCGAATGTTTAATTTTTTAAATTTTTAAATTTTTTGACTGTTTTCTTTATATTTGAGAAATGAAGCCTTTATCAGAGATACTTGCTGCAATTCCCCCCCAACCACAACTTTCTGCTTTCCTTCTACTTTAGGTTGCATTGATTTTGTTTGTGCACAATCTTTAATTTTTTTTATAATTAAAATTATCCATTTTATATTTCATAATGCTCTCTATTTCTCGTTTGATCCTAAATTATTCTCTTACCCATGGATCTGATAGGTAAACTATTCTATTTTCTCCTGATTTGCAAGCCCTTAGAAAATAACTTATTAATGATCACTAAGTGACTTTTTCTAAAAACAAAATTGACAGGGAGATGATGCCAACCTCAGAAAACAATTTTAGGTACTTCATCTATGTTCATGGTATGAAGCATACTTAATGTCTGTTGATAAAATAAAAAATAAATTCATGTTGAATTCTGAAATGTTAAAGTTCGTGCATTATATTCATATCATCATGTATTTAAAGATGAGTAAGATGACTTTATCTTCATGAAGCATACAATTTAAAAATGGAGTGTAGGAATTGTAAATAGTAAAAATTCATAGATCACTGGATTGCAGACTTAGAAGGGACCATGGTCTGACTTGTATTTGCATAAAATTTTTATTTTTCTTAGAGTAAGTCTAACTCTTCATCATTGACATATCTACCCATTGTTTGTCATTCTACCTGTGAGGTCAAATAGACTTTAATGCCCCTTTCACATTGTCATATTTCAAACACTTAATGACAACTACTGTGCCCTATACTTTCATGTCTTTTCTTTACCAGAATAAACAATAGTCATTTCCCTTCAAATGATGTTCATGTGGAATGATCTGAAGGGCTTTAATTTTGATTACCCTCCAGTAAAACTTCTCCATCTGTTTGATGTTCATCATAAAATAAGACACATGAAACATTTTACTTTAGAATGAAGAGTACTAGTATTGGCCTACTGGTAGATACACTTGCTTTAATACAGTCTAAGATAATCCAAACTTTACACTGTAAATTTACAAAATGACAGATCTTTTTTCATATCAATTCTTGATTAGACATACCTCTTCTATCATGTATTTGTGAAGTTGCAAGGGGGTCCACTGCTTGTATATATGTAGAATTTTTAGAAGGATTAGTTCAGTAGACAGAAATAGGCCCTTTTGGGGATATATTTTCACTTACAAAGGAAGTTTTTATGGTTTAACTAGAGATCCTCAAGGGTATGAAACAAGAAGGTCAAAGCACACACCTAGATTTGGACAGGATTGGAATACATAGGATGTAGTCATACTCACCAATGAAACATAGAACATCCCAAATCTGGAAGAACCTTGAGTTCTAGGGTAATGGGTAGGAGTTTACAATCTTCTTATAAGAAAGCTATTTCAAGAATTTGGTGCATGTTAGAGCAAGCTCTTGCTACTCCTGTCATTGTCACTTCATGTGTCATGAAAATTTCTGGACATTCAAGAACACCAATATTAAATAGGGAGAGATAGAATCTAACTCAGGAACTTCTGACTGGTTTCCCAATCTGATGTCACAGGTAGGAAGGGACTAATTAGCAAGGTTACATAAGAAGACTGGAGTGTCTATTATTATTCAAAAGATTCCAGAAAATATGGAATATGTCAGGCAGAAAATGAGGGACTTAGCTGGAGTCAGGTCAGCCTTGCAAAAAATGAAAATATACCCTTAAAACCCAAATACATTGTTTTTATTCCCTCTAGTCTCCAATTTAAATTTTAAAACCAATTATGAGACTTTACATTTATCCTCATTAAATTCCCTCTCCTTAGATTTAGCCCAACAGTCTAGCCTGCCAAGATCTTGACTTTGTTGTCAGACAAGTGCTAGCTGTGCTTCAGAGCTTTCTGTCATCTATGATTTCAATAACAATGATAAACAATCACATAGCTCTGGGAAAATCTGCTAGAAAATAAAATTTAATGACTCTCTGCATTAGGCTTTTCAACTAGACCTGCAAAATCACCTATGTATGCTATCTTTTAAATCATATCTCTTTATTTCTTCAATAAGAAAAACATGAGAAACTGAATTAACTGTTCCACCCAAATCTGGATAAACATCTCTAGCATTTCATTGATGTACTAGTCTAATAATACCTTAAAAAAAGGGAAATCAGGTTACAGTATCATGACATTCTTATTACTAGTGAAGGTGTCTCTGAGTGATTACTTCTTCCTTTTATAGATGTTTAATGACCACCACTTTAATATATTCTAAAATATTGTTGGGGACTTCTGGGGGTGGAGTCAAGATGGAAGAGTACAGGGAACATTATAATTGAGATGTCCCAACACTTACCTCAAAATACCTTTGAAAACATATCTCAAATCCAATTCTGGAATGGTAGAGCCAAGAAAAAGTAAGGGTGAGACATACTTCCATCTCAAGACAACTTAGGATGTTGGAAGATGAGATCTGTGACACAGGGGTAAGGTTTGAGCCAGAATCTATATGGATATAGCACTAGTGGTTTTACTTCTTGTAGTGATAGCAGTAACAGCAGCTTTAGGATCTCTCAAGCCTGAGACAGTAAGGGATTAGGCAACTTGTCAGAAGAGATTACAGGCAACCTCATGTGCTAACATTGGGCACAGGACCAGATTCTGTTTAGTAACTCCATTGTCAATATCCAATTCCAGGTCACAGTTCAAAGACAGAAAAAAGCACTTTTGGTCACAAGGGACCAGGGACCATGAGGAACAGTATTACTTATGATCCTGAGGAGCAGAAGCCCCAAGGAGCAGGTTCCATTATGATTCTAAGGGACAAGAGCACTTCTTTGGTAAAGAGAAGAGTACAGACAAGGAGGGCAGTAACTACACCTCTTGTTGGATCACACCACTGTGAAAGCTCTTAAAACTTCCACCCCCACCCCCACATAGCCAGTTCTGAAAACTGCCATGCAAAAAAACCCCTGAAATTTGGGACAGTCCCTCACCACCACCACACCCCATTCTGAGAATAGAGTTCAACTTTGACTTCAAAGTCAAGAAATGAATGGAAAAATGGGCAAAAAAAACAACAACACAAGAATCTGACCATAAAAAGTGACTATGGTGACAGAGAAGGTCAAGTCACAAACTCAGAAGAAAACAGCAATGTCAAAAGTATATGCAAAGCCTCAAAAGAAAAAAAAAATGAATCAGACAGAAGCCAAACAATAATTCTTTGAAGAGCTAAAAATGGTTTTCAATGGTAGAGGCAAAATTTGTTAAAGAAGTAAGAGTAAGGAAAGAAAATTATGAAAAGACAATCAATGACTTGGTAAGAATCATTAAAAATACTGAATAAAATAGCACAGCAAAACCAAAATTAGTCAAATGGTAAAAGAAGCACAAAACTCCCTGAGGAAAATAACTCCTTAAAAAGTAGCATTGGCTAAATGGAAAGGAGATTCAAAAGCTCACTGAATAAAATAATTCCTTAAAAATTAAAATTGGGCAAGTGGAAGCTAATGGCTCCACAACAGAAAGAAAAAAAATTAATAAAACTAAGTCAAAAGAATGAAAAAAATAACTGGAAAAAATAACTAACCTGGAAAATACATTTATTAGACTGGGGCAGCTAGGTGTTGTAGGGAATAGAGCACTGGCCCTAGAGTCAGGAGGACCTAAGTTCATTTCCAGCCTCAGACACTTAACATTAGCTGTGTGACCTTGGGCAAATCACTTAACCCCAATTTCCCTGCCACCCCCCAAAAAGAATTATTCGACTACATAAAAGCAATGATTAAAAAAAAGAACCTACACATCATGTTTCAAGAAATTATAAAGGAAAAGGGCCCTGATATCTTAGATCTATAAAACAGAAAGGGAAAGAATCCACCAATCAGTTCCTTAAAGAGATCACAAAATGAAAACTCACAGGACTACTATAGCTGAATTATGAAGGTCGTGGGTCACAGAGAAAATTCTTCAAGCAATCAGAAAGAAACCATTCAAATATTATGGAGTCAGTCTAGATAACACTGGATTTTAGTAGTAACTACACTTCTTTTTAGAGCAGAGGGGGTGGAATATGATATACTAGAAGGTAAAGGGCTAGCATTACAACCAAGAATAACCTACCTAGAAAAAACTAAGTATAATCCTTCAGGGGATATAATGAATATTTAATAAAATATTATATTTATTATATATTATATTACATATTTAATATATAGTATTATATATTTATAAATATAAACTTTCAAGCATTTTTGAGGAAAGATCAGAGCTGAATAGAAAATTTGACACGTTTCAAGAGAAATATGAAAAAGATAAACATAAAAGAGAAAGCATAAGGAACTTAATAAGGTTAAACTTTATTTCCCATGTAGGATAGTGTAATTCTAATAACTTAATTATTATTAATACAGTTAGACCCTAAATAGAGAGAGGATGCTTAAGTGAGTTGATTTTGTTGAGATGACTTAGAAAGAGGGGTGGACTAGGAGAAGGAAGGACAGAGAGAAAGAATTGGAGAAATTATTTTATATAAATAAGTGAATGAGAAAAATTGTTTTTGTCCTTCGTTTTTGAAGAAGACCATGACATCAGGGAAATGGTGACATGATTTGCAGTTGACCTTGATTTGAGTGAGGGAGGGCTATTCAAAGTCACCAGCCTTACTTTTTTCTCTAGAGCCATCTGGGATCCAGTGACCAGATATATATCAGGATGACTGGAGATGACTCAGGATGCAATGGGAGACCCTTTTAGGCTAAGGCCTTGTCACATGCTTACTTAGATTGTGGTAATGCCAATTCACTGAATAGGCCTCTTTAAGAAGTGAGTCAAAGGGATAGCCCCTTTAACTAGAAAAAAGAAGGAAAAACAAACAGGGTTCCTGTTCTAAAGAGAAAGTTACCATTGACATTCACTCTAAGGCAGGAGGGTTCAAAATACACACAGAAAGTGAAATTTGGGCAGGGACATATTGTGGTCCAATCTATGAATTGGGTTGAGTGAACTCGGTTGAAGGTTTTGTGAAATAAAGAAAGGAATGAAAGAAAGAAAGAAAGAAAGAAAGAAAGAAAGAAAGAAAGAAAGAAAGAAAGAAAGGAAGGAAGGAAGGAAGGAAGGAAGGAAGGAAGGAAGGAAGGAAGGAAGGATGAATGGATGGATGGATGGATGGAAGGAAGGAATAAAGGGAAGCCAGTAAACCCCAAGTTAAGTGGGAAGCTTCTGACCAGCAAAATTTAAAACAATGAGAAAATATACCAAAATTTGTAATATGTAGTCAAAGCAGTACTAAGGGGAAAAAATCTATCACTAAGCACTTATATCAATAAAGGAGAAAAAACTTATCAATAAATTGGGCATATGATTTTTAAAAAAGAAATACAAAAAATAAAATAAATATCTCTAAATAATAAAATGGAAATTCTGAAAGTCCAAAGTGAGATTAATAATGTAAAAAAATTAAAGTCATGGAACTAATAAAAACTAGGAAATGGTTTTATGGAAATAATAAAATAGAAAAAAAATCATTGATTTGATTAAAAAAAAAAGAAAGAAGAAAGTCAAATTACCAGTCTCAAAAAAATATAATGGTGAATACACCACCAATGATTATATAATAAAAGTAGCTATTAAGAGTTATTTTGCTCAACTGTATTCTGGTGAAACTGAAAATCTAAATGAAATGGATGAATATTTACAAAAATATATGTTGCTCAAATTAACAGAAGGAAATAGAATACTTAAATAATTCTATCTTTGTGAAAGAAATTGAATGAGCCATCAGTCAGCTCCCCAAGAAAAAAGCCACCAGGACCAGATGAATTTTCAAGTATATTTTATCAAACATTTAAGGAACAATTGCTCTCAATAAACTATTTGAAAATTTTGAGTAAAAAAGAGTCCTACCTAATTCATTTATGACACAAATATGGCTCTGATATCTGAACCAGGAAGATTAAAAAAAAGAGAGAAAATTGTAGTCTTGTTTCCTATGAAATTTCAATGGAAAAAATTTACATAAAATGCTTCCAAGGAGATTCCAGCAATATATCACAAAGATCATGCACAATAGCAGAGTGGGATTTACACCAGGATTTCAGGGCTGTTTCAATATTAGGAAAACCATAAGCATGATTAACCATATCAATAAGAGAAATAACAAAAATAGTATGACTACATCAGTACATGAAGAAAAAAATTTTTTTAACAATATACAATACATATTCTAATTAAAAACACCAAAAAAGCCTCAGGATAAATGGACCTTTTCTTCAAAGAGAAATAGCATTTGTTTCAAGCCAAGAACAAGCCTTATATGTAATGGGAATGAGCTAGAAGCCTTCCCAGTAAGATGGGGGTGACATAAGATTTCCAATTTCACCACTCATATACAGAATTGTTTAGAAATTCTGGCAATAAGACAAGAAAAAGAAATTGAAAGAATTAAAAGAGGCAATGAGAAAACAAAATTATCATTCTTTACAAATGATTCAATGATAAGAAAATCCTAGAGACTCAGCAACAACAAAAAACAAGTTCAACAAAGTTGTAGAAAATAAAATAAATCCACACAAATCATGAGCATTCCAGTTATTACAAATAATATCCAACAGGGAGAGAGAAGTTCTAATTAAAATAGCTCCAGACAATATAAAATACTTGACAATCTACCTGCCAAGAAAAATCTAGAAACTATATAAACATAATTACAAAACATTTTTCATACAAATAAAGACAGGTTTAAACATCTTAATTAATTGCTCATGGGTTGGCTGAATTAATAAAACAAAAATAAAAATTTTACCTAAATTAATATACTTAGAATTATTTTATGGAACTGGAAAAATAATAATACAATTCATCTGAAGAACAAAAGGTCATGAATATTTAGGGAATCAATGAAAATAAAATCATGAAGGAAGGTGGCATAGTGATACCAGATTTCTAGTCATATTATAAGACTGTAATCATGAAAAAAGTTTGTCAATGGCTAAGAAATAAAGTGGTAGATCAGTGGAATAGATAACATACCTAATACACTGTAGAAAATGACCATGATAACTTCACGTTTGACAAACCCAAAAATCCCCAAAGGAAATGACCATATTAATCTTATGTTTATTAAACACAAAGATCCAAATTTCTGGGGCAAGAGCTCACCATTTGACAAAAATTGCCAGGAAAACTAAAAGCAGTTTGACAGAAACTAAGCATAGACCAACGTTTTACACTATATTCCAATATAAGGTAACAATGGATGAGTGATTTTGATGTAAAGAGTGACATTAAAAGTAAATTGGAGGAACATGAAAAATGTACCTGTCAGGTTTAAGGATAAGAGAAGAATTTATGACAGAACAAGAGACAGAGAATATCATGGGAAGTGAAATGGATACTTTTAATTACATAAAATTAAAAGTTTTACACAAATCTATTGTAGACAAAATTTGAAAGAGAGTAGAAAACTGGAAAAATGTTTATAGCAAGTTTCTTTGATAAAGGTCTCGTTTCTCAAATCTATAGGGAACTAAGTCAAATTCATAAAAAATAAAAGCCATTCTCCAATTGATAAATAGTGAAATGATACGAATAGGCAGTTTTCAGAAGAAAGAATCATCAAATTTAAAAAAAACTGCTTTAAATAACTATTAGTTAGACAAATGCAAATTAAAACAACTCTGAAATATTACCTCACACTTATTATATTGATGAGACATGAAAAAAAAAGGAAAACAACAAATTCTGTAGTAGATGTGGGAAAACTGGGACACTACTGCACTGTTTGTGGAGTTGTGAACTGCTTCAATCATTTTGAAAAATTTGGAACTACTCCTAAAGGATTATTAAACGATGTATAATTTTTGGATCAGAAATACCACTACTAGATCCATATCCCAGAAAAGATAAAAGAAAAGAGAAAAAAACCTATTCATACAAAAATATTTATAACAACTTTTGGTGGCAAAATTCTGATATATGATTTTGAAGGAAAACTATTATATCATAAGAAATGGTGAGCAGGATGGTTACAAAAAAACAAAACAAAACAAACCCTGGGGAGTCTTAAATGAACTTATGCAAAGTGAAGTAATTTGGACCAGGAAAACTATTTACATTGTAAATAGTACAAAAATGACAAAATAGTAGTATTGTAATGACCAACTGTGAAAAACCTAACTACTCTGATTAAGACAATGAGCCAAGAGAATTCCAAATGCCCATGATGAAAAATGCTATTTACCTTAAGAGAAACAACTGATGAACTCTGAATGTAGATTGAAGTATGCTTCTTATTTTCTTTTTTAACATGGCTAATATAGAAATAGGTTTTTCATGACTTCCCATAGCTTATTGATATAATATTGCTTGCCTTCTCAAGGAATGAGTTGAAGGGAAACATTTGGAACTCAATTTAAAAAAAAGGAATGTTATTGTTTAAAATACAAATGGGAAATATTTAATGAAATAAAATATATTTTAAAATAACTTTGCCATCCATAATTCAAAATCAGCCTTATTGGTCTAAAGATTGGAAAATCTATTGTCTTCTCCTTTTTGAAAAGTGTCCATGGCCCTGTATAGTCCTACAACCTTTCCTATTCCTTGTATAGCAATATCTAGCGCTGGTTAAGTAATCACACCTGTTAGTTCATTTAGGCTCCTGGGATGCTCCTAACCAGTACTTCGGGTCTGGTAACACGAATTCACCCGAAGGCAACTAGAAGTTTTCTTTTTATTCCCCTATTTGTCTTGGGTTTCAACTCTCTATTATTCATTTTTGTTTTATTCTTTACACACCAAAAATACATAGTTATAGCAATTTTTTCCCACTTTCAGTGTGATGTCTGTAAATACACACACGTGTGTCTGTGCCATATGTTTTCTTTCCATGCTTACTTTTCTTGACTTCAAGGAAAAAGCAAACTTCAAGATAGCTTCCTATTTGTCTTTCTGGTGGTCCTGTGTGACACCAAAAGGTATATGACTACCTTCTTAATCTTAGTTCCTTATATTTCTTTCCACCTTGTTCTCCTGTCTATTCCCTTAGTAGCTTGCTTTCTCTCTAATCAGCATAACTGCCACAAAATTAACCTGTCATTAAAAAAATAATTAATTGCACTTCAGTTTCCCCCCTGTTCCTTAAATGGAGGTATAACATTGCTCCAAGAGCCCTTGCTAGAACTTTGTTTCAAGCCCTTGGCAACAAAAAGCTTATTATTTGCAAAACTGGGGATCCTAATTGGAAAATGTGATAGAATGAAAACAGTGAATCCCCAGTAATCTCCTTCTAAAATGATAATGTGCTTCACTTAATGAATATTAATGTATAATATTCATGAAACAGAAAGTTTGAATCTGTAGGATAAGGGATTTTTCTTTTCCTAAAGCAACAACCTTTTTCATTCGCATTTCTTCCCTTACTATATACATATGAACCATTCTCTTTACTCTTGACAGGATGCTATATGTGTGTGTGTGTTTGTATATGAATATGCTTTTATGTTTATTATTTATGATATTGTGAATAATTATTTATGCTTTAACGCTCTGCCTTATTTAATTGTATACTCCTCAAGGAAGGACCATGTCTTGACATTCCCTAAAGAATTCTTCCCACACTGAGCACTCAGACAATTTCATAGAATCCTAGAATTAGAAGATGCTTTCCTAGCTCAACTCTTTATGTAAAATCTAAATGGAGGATTCAAAGCATCCCTACCAAATGATCATCTCATTTTTACTTGAATACTCCAAATAGAAAAAAAAATTATTACCATGGGATATAATAGTCTACCAATAATTCTTCCTTATGTTAAGTACAATTGTGCGAATTGGAGACTCCCACTCATAATCATAGAATTCCAAGGTTTGAAGGGACATCAGCAGCCAACTAGCACAACTCATACTTGAAAAAAAAATCCTCATTAAAACATACTTATCAAGCAATCACCATCCTTTGGGGAAAACCATTTCCAGAGCCAGACTGTTCTACCTTTGAACCACTATTAAGAGACTTTTCCTTAGTTCTTACCTTAATTTACCCCATTACACATCACATTGTCATGAATAAAGGGACAGATTTCCAAAATCTAATCCCTCTCCCACACAAGAAGTTTTCAAGACAGCTATTACGTCCCTTCCTTTCTGCTAGATAAACACCAATCTTCCAGAAGTATGAAAAGGATCATAAGACCATGGGTTTAAAACTTGATGGGAGCCTTAGAGACCATCTAGTCCAACCTCTTTTTTATTACACATGAGGAAACTGAGGCCTAAAGAGGTGAAATGGCGTTTCTAAGCTCACAAAGGTAGCATAAACTTAGGTCTACCTATTTTGGTGTCTAGCGCTCCATCTGACATGCCTGCTAAATCACTTTGAAACTCACATGACATGAATTTCAGACCTTTTACCACTCTTGTGTCTCTTCACTGGACTTTCAACAGCTTAGTCTTATCCATCACAAAATTCAGTGCCTCAAGGAGACTCATGGTTTCTAGTTTGGCCTGTTCTTTCTAAATGAGGATGTTTGACTATAAAGTAATGTGGCTTTTGAAAAAGTGCATATATAAAAACCTATCATAACTCCTGCAGTCAAATATTTATTATCCTTCAAAGTAGTAATTTTGATTGGGTAGTCACATAAAGAGATGCTCCTATTGTTCAAATAATTTTTGGAACTGATCTTTCAGCTGTGATTTAACTACGGATATACTTCAATTGCATGTCAGAACATGGAGTGAGTTTCCTGCCTGGGACAAGTGCATATTCTAATGTACTGTGTTGGAAAGGAGGTAGTTTTTGTTTTGTTTTTCCTTAATATGAACTAGGCCAGTATGACTGCTCCCAGCATGGAGGCAACACCAAGAAAATTAGTAAATGGCTCAAAGAACAAAAAGGGAATTAGATTTTTTTAAAAGTCTCATTAAAATGAAAGTATGGAAAAGAACACTTTAACATATATTATTTTCAACTCAATAGTGACTCTTGAATATGAATGGTGTTGATTTCATTGATTGATTTAATACTGATTGAGTAATTAAGAGAAATTAAGGAATAATCCTATGTCCTCAAAGGAAGCCAAACAGCTGTTCCTTAGAGTATCAAGTTAGGCTTATTAAGTGCTGTTTTGTAACCCTTGACAAAGGCCCCATTGGGCTGGATTGCTTGGATTCCTCTGTACCTTTCTTTTTCTTTGGGAAGTATGAATGGGAGATACTATCAACCTCATTAAGGGGCCAGTAATTTACTGCCAAAGATTTTGTTTCTTTTCATGCCTCGTCAATATAACTGCTGATGGTAATACTAATTCTAAAATAATGATAATCCAGAATTTGTGTAATGCCTCCAAGTTTTCAAAGCCCCTTATAAATGTTCTCATTTTATTCTTGCACAAAGCTGGAAGATAGGTTCTATTACTCCCTTTTTACAGGTGAAGAAATTGAGACAAACAGAAACTAAGTAACTTACTCAGGGTCATATAGCTAATAAGTGTCTGAGGCCCTATTTGAACTCAGGTCTTCCTGAGTTTTCCTCTATGTACTTTAATTTAGAGATGTGTTGTAGACATTAACTACATGTATTTGACATTGCTGCATTTCTCATTTTTTTCCATGTACATGGTAGCTTCTCAGTACATATATGTTGATGGTTCTGATGATTCATATAAATTTATTGTTATATTCCTTTTTTTGTTATTTGTGAAATTGTTGCCTTATTAATTTTAAGTAAATCCTCCCTAATGTGAACTCATTGCCCTCCAAACCCCTATAATACTGCATTTGTTCCTCATTGCACTGATTTCATTTTACATTTTTTCTGTTACATTAATTGTGCTCATGTATTCCCCCACCTTTTTATCAGTGTACAATCAATTTTAAGCACTTACTATATGCTAGGCACTTGGAATACAAAGAAAAAAATAAAAGTCTTTGCCTCTAAGGAGTTCAAACTGTCATGGGAGAAGATAAATAGATGAATAAATAAATATAAAATTTGAACCAAATAAATATAAGATAATTTGGGGGTAAAGATTTGTGTTCACAATGGCTTTTGATCTGAGTTTTAGAAGATATTAATGATTCCAAGACGTGGAAATGAGGAGAGGATGCATCCTAGATATAGGACACCAATAATGAGTTATGGGTGTGGGAGATGAAGTGCCACCAATGAGGCATAGCAAGGTAGCCAGTTTGTATGTACCTTAGAAATTGTGAAGGGAAGGAATGTTAGATTTTGAAGGTAGATTACAGTCATATTATGAAGGACTTTAAAGGTCAATATGTGGGCTTTTTTTAAATTGATAGGTAAAAGGAATCCATTGAATAGGGGAGTAACATGGTCAGGCATAAACTTAGATAACTATGCCTTGAGTCACTTCTATGGATATACTCAGGCTGGTGTAGAAGGGATTCTGAATGAGGGATTTTTTTGCCATTTACTTTTTTTTTATAAAGTAATTTATTTACTTTTGGTTTTTAACATTCACTCCTCTAAGTTTTAAATTTTCTCTGCCTCCTTCCCCTCCCCCTTCCCCAAGATGTCTTGCAACCCTATATAGGCTCTGCATATACATTTATATTAAACATTTTCACATTACTCATGTTGTATATGAGAATTAGCATAAATGGGAGGAATTGTGAGAAAGAAAAACAAAACAAAAATAAAGAGAGCAAATAGAATGTTTCATTCTACATTTAGACTCCAAAATTCTTTCTCTGCATGTGGATAGTATGTTTCATTGTGGGTCTTTTGGAGTTGTCTTAGATACTTGCATTGCTGAGAAGAGCTGAGTCTATCAAAGTCTGTCATCACACAATGTTGCTGTTACTGTGTACAATGTTCTCCTGGTTCTTCTCACTTCACTCAGTGTCAATTCATATAAGTCTTTCCAGGTTTTTGAATTAGAGTTTAAAGGAAAAGAGTTCACTGGCTAAGTAATGAAAAGGATTTTGCCATTGCTGTTTCATCTTCTTTGTCCTTTTGATCCACCCATATGTTCTCTACATCTGGAATATAATTCTTTTTTTTTGAGGGGGGAGGAGGGGAGTTAAAGAAAGCATTAAAGTGTCAGGTGTAAAGTGTCACATAATCTACCATCTTCCTAGTTATATGATATCAAGTCCTAATAATTGCTTCAAGATTTTTTTCTGTCTAGTCCAGCATTTTAGATATAACTGTTCTTCCTCCACCGAGAAGTAGTGAATTTTTCTATATTTTGGCAGCTAAATATTTTCCAAATCTGAACCTCTATCTTACACTGTGTACACTTTCCTTTCCCAAGGTCCAGTACAGTACAAGTCTTTTCTGGTTTTGCCTGTCACTATTCAGTGTTTCTTAAAGGCTCTACATGTAGTTCTGAGTAGACTTTCCCATGGGATATATTCTCTGAGCCTTGTGATCCTGGAATAGGAAGCAGGGCATACAGAGAGGATTCTTAGCATCCTTACAGTTTTTTGAATTTTGATCTGCCCCCTTGATGTACAGCAGAAAAAATCAGAGCAGTTTGAAAATGATCAATAGGTTCCTTGGGTATTGATTGGGCACTCCCTTTCTGATCTGAGGGTTTCCCTTGCACTCTTGGCACCTGAATAAAGGTGGGTATGCTTCCTCCCAACTCTGGAGTAGACACATTTTACAAAAACTAAATGTGCCTAAAATCAACAGTCTAGGTTCCACCGAGTAGTCCAAAGAAACAGAGCAGGTAAGCTCTTCCCTGCCATTTTCAATCAAATAAATGGCAGCCATGTTCCTATCTCAGATACTTACTTGAAGCTGAAAAGTGCAGGTTCTCAATTGTCAACTCTGTAGCAGCAGCAAGTACTCCATCCAGTTTTTCATGGTGCCCACTAGTCGAGTAATGTTTCATATCTTCTATCCTAAGCTATCTGTGCTTGCTTCCATTTTTCCCCAGTGACCAAGAAACTAAATGAAGCAATGACTAAGAAGACCAAAGCAAATCAAAAGAATATTCCCTCATTCTCTAGACTTTGCCATTTCTCTCAAGTTGTTGTTTCACACCTCCCCTACCATTTTCAACCAAATGTCAGGTGTGGAGGAGGGACAAAAATAAAACAAAACAAGAAACAAAAACAAAATTGTCTATACATGTTGACTCGGAATTCTTACTGACTCCTTAATCACTTAACCATTCTAGCTTCTTCCTTCAATGCTTAACTAAGACCATGTCCACTAAAGTCAGCAATACTGCTATAATTTCAAAATCTGTTTTTCCCCTTTAATCCTCATTATTCTCACCCTTGCCATTGCATTTGACACTGGGGAATAAATTCTAAATACTCTCCTCTCTGGGTTTTCATGGTTCTCCTACCTATCTGTTCCTTCTTAGTATCTAACTTGGGATCATTATTCATATACTCCTTAATTGTGGGTGCATCCCAAGGCTTTAGCCTGGTTCTTCTATCTACAATCCTTCTCTAGGTGACTGAGCTAACTCCCATGGGTTTAATTATTATCTCTCTGCAAATAACTCTCAGTCTCCCTTTTGTGTTTCAAACTGGCATCACCAAATTCTTAATAAAAATTTCTAGCTAGATGTCCTCAATATAACTTAAACTCACCATGTTCAAATTAATAATTATTTTTTGCCTCTAACCTTCCCCTCTATCAGACTTCCATTCTTCTAACCTCCTAGGCTTAAAATCTCTGTTATTTTCAACTGTGCATTTTCCCTCATGCCACATATCTAATTGGGTGCCAAATTTTACTATTTCTACCTTCACAATATTTCTCCAATATTTCCCCTTTTCTATATTTATATAGCCACTACTTTAGTTCAGCCCTTCATCCTTTGGCCTAGATTATTGCAATGGTTTCATAATCTGTCTCCTTTCTCCAAGTTTCTACTCATTTCAATCTTCTGGAGAGCTGATGAAGTGATTTTCCTTGAAGAGAGATCTGATCAGGTCATTCCCTTATTTGATAAGATGAAATAGCTCCAACATAAAATGCAAACTCCTCACATCCTCATTCCATCTCCCACTTCCATGTCTTCAAACTGCCCATGCCTGGAATGCACACCCTCCTTACCTGAGCCTCATAAAATCCTTCATTTCATTTAAAACAAAACTCAAATACTAGAATGAAATGATGTCTTTTCTCATCTCCCCTTATTAAGTGTTAGTGCCCTTCCTCACTAACTACCATGTATGTAAACTAATTTATATTTATTTAGCATTTATTCAGCCTCAGAAAAATCATAACATAGTGGATATAGAGCTGCCCTCAAAGACAGGAATGCCTGGGTCAAGTCATGACTCTGACACACAAGAGACTGTCCAAGACTAAAAGTAGCAGGGACAGTACCAAACTGCATAGGTAAAGGAAATTTCCTCATTCAGGAGCTCTCTATGCCAGTGGAATTAGTGATCCAGTCCCCATCCCTGTTTTTATTCTGTTGATACTATATTCTGTGTATATTTTTAAACAAGATCCATAAAACAATGGACAGACAACTAGATCTAGAATCAGGAGACGTGGTTTAAAATTCTACTTCAAACTCTTATTACCTGTATGAACTTAAACAAGACATTCAGCCTCCTTCTGTCTTTTTTCCCCTACTGAACAGTGAGGGCATTGGACTAGGCATCCTGTTGAAAGTATTCTAGTTCCAGATCTATGATCCTATCTTGTTTTCTCCTGTACAATGTCCTTGAGAGCAGTTATTTCCTTTTCTTTGCTTTGTTGCTTAGTAGTTTCTTTCTTTCTTTTTTTTTTTAAAGCAATCGGGGTTAATTAACTTGCTTAAGATTACATGGCCAGTTATTTCTGGGTGTGGTGCTAAGTATCTGAGCCTGGGTTTGATCCCCAGGTCATCCCGACACTGGGGCCGGTGCTCTTACTTGCTGAGCCACCTGGCCACCCCTATGCTTAGTAGTTTCTTAATAAATGCTTATTGCTTGATTAAATCAGGTCTCAATTATGAATCTCTTGACCAGAGTTGTATATTGTGTTTCTAAAACAGCTCCAGGGACCTTTGATTTAGGGTATGTGGTGGGTACAGTGTTGTAAAGGAGGGTCTAAAGAGGGAGGATGTTGTCATGATGCTAAGGGGACATCTCATGTCCAAAAAAGTCCAGATCACTTTTTATGAAGGGAGGTTCAGTTAAGATGAAGGGTATGAGGAATGTGGAACCCCAGGTAAGAACCACTACTCTGCTTCTGTCACCCTAGGATTAAAAGGACCATGGATCTTGAGAAAGGTGGGACCTTAAAAGTCATTTATTTTAACTCTTCTGTTTATATTTGAAGAAACTGAATCTCAGGGAAGAAAAGTAACTTGCCCATAATCACTCAGAGAATAAGTATCAGAGTTCATCCTTTGATTCCAGAGCCAGTGTTCTTTCCACTGTAACAAGCTGACTCAATTACCCTGAGCTGATTTTAGTTCTGCTGATAACTAGATTTGCCAGCTATGTGCTATGCATGCTTTTGAAAGACATGGAAGCCTAGAGATTGGTGAGGGCCCTAAAGAGAAACACAATATCACCTGGGTCTCTAAGGCCCAAATGACTCCAAAGTTCTGATAATTCCATAAAAGATAACTGTCATGTTGCATAATAGGTTTTTAAATTCTCATGCTGCCATGCCTATTACACTGCTTTCTACTTTGACTGAATTCTCTAAACTGGCATTAATTTGTTGCTGAGCTCATGGAGAGTCAGTTTGTCACAAGGCTCTGGTCTGGACAAGAAAGGCACAAAAAATAGTTAAAACCAAAGCAAGTGAGAAGATGCTGTCTTCCATTTCATTTTCCTTACTCCTCAGGTCAAAACACTGACCTGAGCAGTTTTTTAATTGAGAGCTGTCAATCATTTTAAAGTTATATAATTAACAAAAGAGGAAAAGGTGCTTTCTGAAATTTTTCTCTTGGATAACATTTTTGGAATAACTTAGTGAGAATGTTTCAGTTATTGTCAATGTTATTCTGGTGACTCTTGTCATTGGGAATAGGAAATGTCCTACAGCTTTACTTGACAAAGTGAAGGAAGATTTGGATAATTAAAGGCTGATGATTAAGATGTGAGTCTTAAAACTTCATTAAAATAAGTTGGGTGTATATAGCCTGGAAAAAAGGGATATGATTAATCTATCATTTAGTCAATCTATAAGCATTTTTTTTAAAGCAATCGGGGCTAAGTAACTTGCTCAATATTACACAGCTAGTTATTTCTGGGTGTGGTGCTAAGTATCTGAACCCAGATTTGATCCCCAGGTCATCCCGACACTGGAGCCAGTATTCTTACTCGCTGAGCCACCTGGCCGCCCCTAAGCAATTGGGGTTAAGTAACTTGCTCAAGGTTACATGGCCAGGTGTTTCTGGGTGGGTGCTAAGTGTCTGAGCCCGGATTCGATCCCCAGGTCATCCCGACACTGGAGCTGGTGCTCTTACTTGCTGTGCTACCTAGCCACCCTATAAGCATTTCTTAAATGATAACTATTTGACACTGAAACTTATAAACCCTTTGAATACAAAGAAAAAGAAGGAACAATTTCTTTCTCCCAAGGAGCTTACAATGTAATGGAGAAGGACAATATGTACATTTAAAAAAAGGAAAAGCATTTACAAGATACATTCAGAGTAAATGGAAGTTTAGTTTAAAGGGAAAGGTTTTGGCAGTTGCAGGGGCAAGCAAATGTTCTTGGGAACAAGTGATTTAACTGTTTATCTGCCATTAAGTGCTACCCCTCTGAGTGTTAAACAGTAGTTTATATTTGATCCTGGAAGTAATAGGGAGCCATTATAGTTTATTGAGTGGGGATGTAACATGGACAAACTCTGGTTCAGAAAGTTTCAGTGAATTGTCCAGGGCCACATGGCTAGTATAAGAGTAAGCATAAGAGCTGAGATTTAAATTCAAACCTAGTGATCTTTCTGCTCTGCCTCCTGATTCATGATGGCTCTTAAGTCACATAACAAGCAAGGGGGAATTGGGTAGAGTTATATTTGATTTTTGATTTTTCAAGACCCTTCTAACACTGAGCTTCCAGGATTGGCTCAGAGATGACAACAGATATGACTAAGATATGAAGAAACAGAAGGAATTATATCAGGCATACAAGCCTCTAGCATAG
Source organism: Petaurus breviceps papuanus (assembly GCF_028583685.1). Taxonomy (NCBI): domain Eukaryota; kingdom Metazoa; phylum Chordata; class Mammalia; order Diprotodontia; family Petauridae; genus Petaurus; species Petaurus breviceps. Next base: position 63,501,032 of record NW_027186296.1, on the reverse strand, counting down.
CAAGCTTCCCTCTACAGGTAAATATTCATGAGTAAGTAATACTCACTGAGAAGAGAGAGAAAATGAGATGGAGAAGAGGAAAAAGTGGAAAGAAAAAGGGTGTTGATTGAAGAAAATAAGGACATTTGATCATATGGTAGCAGACGATAATTATCCAGTGCTGTCCTAATTAATACAAAATGTCTTGCCATCATGTGTAAATGAAGAAAAAGGGGTAAAACTAGTAACTTCTAAGGGAGGTCTTTTGACTTCAATCAAAATGAAAACACAGAAATAGTCTAAACCCTTTTCCATTTCTCCCCAGCTACATATAGATTTTCATGGACTTCAGCAGCTATTCTATGCTTTATAAGCCATAGGGGGTTATATACAAATGATTATTTATCATTTTAGTCAGTTTAAATGATCAGAACCACCAATACTGAAGAAGAATGAGTTCCTGGGTATTCATACTTAAGGTGGGATTGGAAAATAGTATCTTAGAATCAAGCCAATTTCCTAGGGGAAAGAGGGAAGCAGGAAAATAAACTTTCTTCCTCAGTAACTACAGCCAGCAGTGGTATCTGAATTAGTAAATTGCAACAGCTTTGTATCAAGGGAGATTCCAGATGGCAGCACGTTGTTTGGTGTAAGGGTTTAATTGGGCTGTGAAGAAGATTACCTGAAATTTTGTTTGATTACCCCTGGCAACTTAGCCCACACTGTAGATTCACCTCAGGGGCTTTGTTTCCTGTGTAACCAGGTTTGTTTGGCTGACCCAGTTTACATAGACACCATATGTGGGAAACATGCTTGCATTTGGTCAGACCTTGAATGGCCAGCCCTAAACCTTTATGTATAATACCTATGCCTTAGCTTTGGCAGATTATGATCAAGATGGAGAAATTAAAGGGCAAAAGTGAAATCCTGTTATTTTCACAGCAACTGTAATAGACTAAATCGATAAGTTGCTGCTTGTTTTTATACCAATCTTTATTCTTTCTGACATATACCCTCCTGTATTAAGTGCTGTGTATTTTAGCATTATCTGGATAGCCTCTGACAGGTCAGCTGGTTTCACTGGGATTATTTTACACTGGGTTGGAATTATAATTGTTCACTTTTAGGCACACTGAAGCATCAGATTATAGGAAAATATGAACCCCATATTTCACTGATGGGCTTTAGATGATAAATTACTGGTTCAGAGGGGTATGAACTGAAATCTTGGGATCAACCAAGACATTTTCCTGGGAATTTAGGGGTTTGTTATCAATGCTTTTTGTCAAAGATGAGGAGAGGAATTCCTGGCTGGTAAAATGCTAGATGGACTCAGATGGGACAGGTTGTCACTTGAGAATTTGAAAAGGGTGTTTGTGAGATCATCTAGGTCAGGGATTGGTCAACCACAGCCTGTGGGTCAACCACCTTTTTAATGGCTCTCAAAATAATGTAGGTTTTTACATTTTAAAAATAAAGTTTAATTGTATCTAAAAATATAAAACAAATCCTTAGCTGGCTCATGTAAAACAAAGCAAAACAAAACAAACCTGTAGGCTAGATTTGATTCTTGTCAAATCCTTGATTTTTTGTACCTCTTTATTTGAAAATCATAAAGCACTATATAAATAAGGTTATTATTGAGATAAAAATCTATTTGAAATGCCTATTGAGATCAAGAATCTAGAAATTGTCTTCCCATACATCAGAGTACTAGAAGGAAAAACATTCTTCCTAATATCTGACCAAAGTATTTCTTGCTACATCCCTTCCTATCCTTCTTAGGTAAGAAACAGAAAAACAACATTTTCTATCACTCATTTATTCTTGAAGACACTTAAAAATAATAATCAGGAGCTATTCTCAGGCTTCCATTTTCAAGGTCATATAAACCTAGGCTCCTTTAATTCTTTATATGACCTGATCTCCAAATATCTAATTATTTTTAATTTACTCAACAGTAACAGTGGTAATGTTAGTTTTCTCAAGGTTGACCTGCCAATTGATGCTGTCTCTTTTCGCTTCCCCTAAGATAAACTTCACAAAAGCAAAAGGTTTAAAGGTACTAAAGGCCATTAGGTCTCAATTATTTAAGCTCAGATTGATGAAAGAACTGTCAAATATGAACTTTATTTGATTGTGTAGACATTCTGTATAATTATTTTTTAAAATATGTGTTCATTGCCTATCTACATAATACAGATTCATGACTAATTGCCAATTATTCAGTTCACTTTGTTTTATAACCTTTAAATATTGAACCTTTCACACTGGTCCAATGCTAAGGCTCCCTCTTCAAATGGTTAAATCTTAGCAAGTCTAGAAGCAGGCAGAGCTATATATTTAGCTCATAGGAGCTCAAGTTTAGAGTTGAAAGTGACCCTAGAGGTTATTGAATCTAACCCCTTTATTTTGCAACTGAGACAGCTTGTGGCCAAAAGAAAAAAATGCTTTTCCAAATTAATTCAAGACTTACTCATAGCTTTGACAACGAGTAACTCTATATGTCTTTGTGAGTTCTCTGTGATTAGTTCACATCAAGGTGCAGGTACCAAGCTAAACACATTCATCTAAATGCTTACGAAAAAATGACAGAAAATTAAAATAGAATGCATTTTTAAAATGCCAAAATATACACCCACTTCAGTAAGGAAAAAAATTAATTTAAAGTTGAGACTCTTCTCTTCACTCTTCTACCATCTCCCTCCTCTATTACTATCTCTGCCCCCCTTTCTCTCTCTCTCTCTTTCTTTCTCTCTCTCACATTCTAAGCTTATTGTCTTCTGTATGTCATGTCTTCATTCTTTCTGTGCTACTGAGTTTTCCATTTAAATGTTCTTGATATGAAACTAAAGAATATTTTAAAATAAATTGTTTAACTACTAAATTGAATTCTAAGTTTTCTGTTATTAATTTTAAAGTGGGTGAATAAAATACTTTGCATTTTTCTCTCCAAAAAAATCTAAATCATGATAGTTTTTCAATTGCCTTTTCCAGTTTGTGATTAATATATCCTCCTGTGGGTTACTGACCTTCAGTGGAAAATGACTTTCCCTAATAGGAAAATTATAGTTCTCAAAGAATTCAAACTTGGTTAAATCATGTAATAGTTCTGTGCCTCCATTTGTCCATGTGCAAAAGGAATATTATAATACCTGGTCATTTTTGCCTTAAAGAGATGCTGTGGGGCCACAGACTAGGAAAGGTGGGGGGAGGGGCATTTCTGCTTCCCCACTATAGCCTGCATCTAGGTATCTGTTTTGCACCAGGTCAGAGTTTGCTTGTGTCATTGGCTAGTTTTACACTACTTCAAATGTTTTCTTATTTTCCCAGGGACAGTGGTATCTTATCAACCAACCATGGTCTGAGCAAGGAAGTTTCCACTTATCACTGAAAAGAGATTTTCTATGGTTCTTTCATAGAAAGTGGTCTTTAAAAGGATATTTTCTCCAAAGTTCTTTGATCAATAATTTATAAAAATGGGTTAACTAAATAATGTTGTGATAGTCAAAGGAATGGGTAAAAGCCACAACTTGCAAAGGTTACTGTGGATTATTCTTCATCTTACTGACTACAGAAACTTAAGACTATTATTCTCACTTCCTTTTTTCCTCTTTTCTGACTTCATATTGCTTTGTCATTAATGATAGCTCAGTTCCAGATTTCTTTTTGTGAATATATATTTCTTGTTGTGACCGTATCATGCCAAAATAATTATTTTGCCAGTCCTCAGTAATAGGTATAGAAATCTGAGCATGGGTAGCTCCTTTCCTTCTCTTATGCAGCACATTATCTATTATTGTGGGTTATTTTCCAAATAGAAGTCTTCTCTCTATTCCCTTGCTCTTTTACCAATCACTTGTCCATTGCACAGGACACTAGAGTGCAGAGAGTTGAAGACTATTCCTTTTTTTTTTTAAAGCAATTGGGTTTAAGTAATTTGCTCAAGGCTACACGGCCAGGTGTTTCTGGGTGGGTGCTAAGTGTCAGAGCCCGGATTTGATCCCCAGGTTGTCCTGACACTGGAGCTGGTGCTCTTACTTGCTGTTCTACCTGGCCACCCTAAGACTATTCCTTTTAATGAAAAAGTTATAGTATACCTAGAGCAGAAACCTCTTGGAGGCACATGCTTAAAAAAAGAAAAAAAAACTTAAGTTCAGAGGCATACCTAGGAAATCCAGCAACAAGGAGAGTTTCAGTTAAGGATGAAGAGTAGTGTATAGGCTATGAGCACCCTCTTATGTGTGTAGTAGAAGGGGGGTGGCTAGGCATCATGAGAGGTGAAGAAGTGAAGAACTGGGAGACCAAGGCTTTAAAAGCTGCTAAAGGTTTGGGTGTAAAGGGAAAAACGAACTACTTATTCAAGTTATTGGGAAGGAAGCTCAGTGATTCATACAATATGGCGTGAACTATAGAGGAAGAAAAGTAACTGGTAAATTGTGTAGGGAGAGGGATAATATGAGAGAGACAGTGAAAATTATTGTTAAAACCAGTGCAAATGGTGGAAACTAGCAAGAACATTAATCTGGGAAAAGTGTGTAGAAAATAATAGAGAAGGAAGAGAAAACTCAAGATAAATTAGGAAAACATTTATTGAAAGAGTAGTAGCAAGGCTTAAACTATGGTGGAGGTAGTGGTAATATTATTTTGTATTTATTCTATTTAAATTATTGATTGATTGATTTCCCTATTCTCTCACAAGTTACATTCTCTGTGTTTTCAGTGCCTAGCATAATGCCTGGCATATAGTTAATATATAATAAATAATTGTGGATTCATGGATTAATGGAGGAGACATTAACCAAAATAAGAGAATAGATAGAATTTAGAAGTTGAATGATTGCAAAAGAAGATGGGGGGGCAGCTAGATGGCACATTTTATAGAGCACTGGCTCTGTAGTCACTGGACCTGAGTTAAAATCAAACCTCAGATACTTAGTAGTTTTGTAACCCTGGGCAAGTCACATAACCATAATTACCTATACCAAAAAAAAATGAACAAGAAAGGAGGCAAGGTCATGTTGGTGAATATAATAAGCTCAGGTATAAATATGCTGAGTTTGAGGTGATAATCACAGAAATTCTGGCTGAATATTTTTTCCCTTCTTTTTTTCAGATAACAATTCCATATATAGGTGAGAATGCTAGAATATAAACTCTTTGAGAATAAGAATTGTGTATCTATCTCCAACACCTAGAATATGATGGTGATGTTTAATGTTCCTGATTGATTGGATGCTGGAATTCCATGATAGGGGACAGTTAAGGATATTTAGATTTAGGAGTTATCTGCTTGGAGGTGATGAGTGAAAGCATATCCACCTTTTTCATCTGTAAAATGAGTACTTTCCTCACAGGGCTGTGAGAACCGAATGAATAATATATGTAAGATACTTTATAAGCATATATATATATATATATACATATTATGCTAGCTATTGGTATTAATCTATGGGACCAAAAGATCCTTGGTTTCAGCATATAGATATAGAAAGACACAGAGGTCAGCTAGTTTATATTCCTCAACTCTTAAGTTAGAGATTTAAGACAAGAAAAAAGGTCTGAAGAAGAACATTTGGGATAGCTTTACATAAGGTGAGGAAATGGAGTCAGTCAATAAAAGTATAAGTAATGAGTCTCAAGTTCTCTTTCCCAGTCAATTCAAACATCAGTTTTCCAAAATTGATCTTTCATTCTAGAATAATTGTGAAGTTTGGTGAGTGGATATTTTAGTAGTCTCTCAAATTTCTTTGTGATTTTGGGAGTATCCCCAGAAAAAAAAAAGCAATGCAATTAAATAGTTGATGAGTCATTTTAATATTGCTCTCCAGAGACAGTGGCCCAGATATTAGACCTTACATGCTCTAATTTATGAGGACAGGTAAGAGGACTTAAAAATGAAAAGGAACCAGATGCACAGGGGCTATATTATTTACCCATGGTCACACATAGTTAGAAAGTATCAGAAATGGGACTTGAATTCAGATCTTCAGACTCTAAATAAAAGTTCGTTCAAATAGGTTTGCTGTTCATACTATCAGTGAGGGAAGGTTGTAAATAGCTGAGGTCTTTAAGATGTTGAAATACAGGATTTGGGAGGGGGCAGAGTCAAGATGGTGGAGTAGAAAAAGGACCTCCCCTTTGCTCTGGCTTCCACCTTCCCCAATCCATGTAAATAGGGGACTCTAAACAAACTTTGGAGCTGCAGAAGCCACAAAATGACACAGAGAAGCTAACCTCCCGCTGAGGACAGCGTGGCAGGAATTGGCCAGCTCAGTGCTCTGGGAGCCCCAGGGTGGGACTGACCAGCTGCAGGCCAGATGGACTCCAGATCAGCAAAAGCTGTGGCCATTTCCAGATTTGTCAATACATAGATGAAAAGGACAAAGTGAGAGGTCAGTGCTGTCTGGAATTTGGGACCAAGCAAGTGGTAGTGTGTGGCTTTTGTCCCCAGGGCCAGAAACTGCTGAGATGCAGCCTGGCTAGTGCCCTGGGCAGCTTCAGCTCCTGGCATGCAGAGTGTAGGGGGACTAAGCACCAGTATGAGGGGTAATCGCTCTTGCTTTAACCTGCTTGGATCTGGATTGCCGTCTAGAGTGGAGGTCTTGGGGTGTGTGTTCAGCTTGCCAGAGCATGTGGAGACCTCAGAGAGGGCACCAATCTAATACCTCCAGAAGCTAAGAAAACCCCAGGGTTTGGGACACAAGCTCCCCTGTCTGGTGGCAGAGTCCTACTGTGGCAAAAAGCCCAGGGATAAAGTGACTGAGGGGAAACATGACCAGGCAAAGGAAACAAAGCAGACAGAAGATTCCAACATTACACTCCTATTTTGGGGACAAAAAGGAGCAAAGCATGGAACAGGAGGAAGACAGTGAAGTCAGAACTCCTGCACCAAAAGCTTCAAAGGAAAATACCAACTGGTTACAGGCCATAGAGGACCTTAAGAAGCAGATAAGAGAAGTGGAGGAAAAATTGGGAAGAGAAATGAGAACAATGCAAGGAAATTACAAAATGAGAGTCAACAGCCTGACTGAGGAAAATTATGCCTTAAAAAATAGACTAATTCAAATGGCAAAAGAGGCTCAAAAAGGCAATGAGGAGAAGAATGCCTTTAAAAGACAAATTTGCCAGATGGAAAAAGAATCTCAAAAGCTCAATGAGGATAATCATTGCTTCAGAATTAGATTGGAGCAAATGGAAGCTAATGACTTTATGAGAAATCAAGATGCTGTTAAACAGATCCAAACAAATGAAAGAATAGAAGGCTATGTTAAATATCTCATGGGAAAAACTAGTGACCTGAAAAATAGATCCAGGAGAGATAATTTAAAAATTATTGAACTACCTGAAAACCATGATCAAAATAAGAACCTAGAAATCATCCTCCAGGAAGTTCTCAAAGAAAACTGCCCTGATTTTAGAACCAGAGGACAAAATAGAGGTTCAAAGAATCCACCGATCACCTCCTGAAAAAGATCCCCCAAAGAAAACTCCTAGGAATATTATAGCCAGGTTCTGGAATTCCCAGATTAAGGAGAGAATATTACAAGCAGCCAGGAGAAACAATTTAAATATTGAGGGAACACAATCAGGATAACCCAGGATCTGGCAGCTTCTACACTGAGGGATCGAAGGGCTTGGAATATGATATTCCTGAGGTCAAAGGAGCTGGGATTAAAACCAAGAGTCACATACCCAGCAAAACTGAGTATCATGTTTCAGGCAAAAATGTGGTCATTCAGTAAATGTATTCATTCAATATTCAGTATTCAGTGGAATAGAGGACTTTCAAGCATTCTTGCTGAAAAAACCAGAGTTGAATAGAAAATTTGACATTCAGATACAACAAGCAAGAGAAGCATGAGAAGTTAAACAGGGAAAAGAAATCATAAGGAACTTAAAAAGGTGAACTATTAACATTCCTACAGGAAAAAGCAATAATTGTGTCTTATGAAACTTTTCTCAGTAGTTGAAGGGAATATATATATATATATATGTATGTATGTATATATGAGGGTGTATGGGCATATGAATACATATGTGAATATGCGTATATATGTTAATAAGTATATATAGATAGAGGACACAGGCCCAATTTAACAGGAAGGGGTGGTACTTAAAAGGTGAAAATAAGAGGTGATAGAGGAATGTAATGAGAGGAGATGGGGAGAGACAGAATGGGGTAAACTATCTCATATAGGAGAGGCAAGGAAAAATGGTTACAATGGAGGGGAAGAATAGGAAGGCAAAAAGGAAGGGGTCAACCTTACTCCCATTGAATTTGGCTTCAGGAGGAAATGAAATACACATCAAATAGGGTATCTCACCCTACAGGAGAGTAGGGGGGGGAGGGAGGAGAGGGGGGATGATGGAAGGAAGGGCAGCTGGGGGGGAGAGAAGTTGGAAACACCCACTTTTTAAAAGGGATGGGATCAAAGTAGAGAACAGAACAAGTCGGAGGTGGGATAAGAGGGAGTAAAATATAATCAGTCTTTTACAATATATCTACTATGTTATTGTTTTGCATTAGCCACACAGGTACATCCTATACTGAACTGCTTATCTTCCCAGTAAGGGTGGGTGACAAGGGAGGAAGGGAATGAATCTGGAATTCAAAGTTTTATAATCAAATATTCAAATATTTATATATATATATATATATAATATTATTAATACTATTTTACATGTAATTGGGAAATAAGATATACAGGCACTGGGGCATAGAGATCCACTGGAAAAGTCAAAAGGGGTATGGGAGAAAATATGGGAGATAGCAGATTGGAGGAGGGAATATCCTGTGGGACTGCTATTTTGTTGCGGTGGGTAGGGGAAAAATGGGGAGAAAATTTGTAACTCAAAATCTGGCAGAAATGAATGATGTAAATCAGAAGTTAATAAAGCATTTGAAAAAAAGAAATACAGGATTTGGAAATGCAGGGGCAACTAATTTTAAAAAGTAGCATGATTAATGTGAGAGAACAGTCTAAGCTTTGGGGAGCTAAGCAGGAGGGTTCATTTTCAGGACAAAAATCCTAATGCATTTTCTATGGGCAGGGTTGAAGAGGAAATCCATAAGTAAGGAGATGAGTTTTTCTGAAGAGAACATTTCTACTCTAATACCAAAGTGGAATTTCAATCATTTCATGTATTTTTCTTAAATGAGCATTTGATTGTGGTTATTATTTTTATAATGATGTTTAAAAAAAAAAAAACAAGTTTGGACCTATAGTCCAGAGTGGGAGAAGGTACCACATTTTCCCAATAATCAATGAAACTGATCCAACTACCTTGGGGTTGAAAGCAAGGATGAATTAGTAAGGATGGAAACAGTGATCCCAAGGTCCCAGAATACAGTGAAAGTGAAAGAGAGAGTGTCTAAAAGAGGCTTATTAATTTTTAAAGCCAAGTTAAATTAATTCAGCAATAAGAGAGCTATATGGATGTATATTTGTAATTTACCTAATCTGTATATAGTTTGTACTCTGAGATTTCTCCAAACTACAGTAAAATATTTAGTGTATTTCAAAATCCATGTGGTTAAACAGGGAACCTTCTACTGTGCTAGAGGTAAAAACAATATGTACAAAAAAAAAAGGAAAAGTACATAGTCAAGGGCAAATATAAAAGATTAGCATGGACCTCTACATAAGGGGTCAGAAAGGCAAGAATCTTATGAAGGAAGGAAAGAACGAAAGAAAGGAAGGAAGGAAGGAAGGAAGGAAGGAAGGAAGGAAGGAAGGAAG
>NW_027186296.1:63488422-63491300 GCF_028583685.1 Petaurus breviceps papuanus | reverse complement strand
AAGGAAGGAAGGAAGGAAGGAAGGAAGGAAGGAAGGAAGGAAGGAAGGAAGGAAAAAATGAAATCAAACAACTAAAACTTGTAAAAAGAAAATTGCCTAGGGCACTAAAAAGAGATTTTAAAACCATGTTTGGAGCAACAAGAAAAACAAGTAAAGAATGGCTCCACCACTTGGGAAAGAGGTGGCATAGCAAATGCAGAATGTTCAAGGGCAAATATGTTTCACACAGCAAAGGGGGATTGGTATAGCTCAAGCAACATGACAAGAACACTGCAACTCAGAATAGTTGAGCAATGCTTTTTTTTCCCCGTGTGTTATTGGGTCAGTGATATTCAGTCTGGTATCCACTGATAGCAGGTCAGGAATCTAAGTAGTCCTCCTGTCAGAGGCCTCTTTGGTGAAGGAGGTCAAAGAATGCACTGGCCAGCATCTATGGTAAAGGAGCAGAATTTGTAGTTCACCATGAAGGATTCTATTATAAGCATAACACACAGGATTGCTGAGGATCAACAAACCTAAATAATCTTCACAGACTCTTGAAAATAAGGCCAAAAAATTAAAAAAAAATAATAGATTGTTTGACTAATCCAAGACCATTAATTCAGTGAATTTGCATTCATGTCCAAAAATAGATCTGAATTCATGAGCAAGGAATAATGTGAGCATTAAGTTGTTTTAAATACTTTAACTTTTCTGCCCTAGATAAATTGCATTCTGGGGGACGTTGAAGATATAACTTAAAAATAATCTCAGGACTACAACCTCTAATCTTTGAAAATTTTAGAATGAGAGAAGAATCAGAATACTGCAGATGATCCATAGTGTCAAACATTTCAAAACTCAAGGAAATTAAATTATAGAACAATAATTATAGTATTGAACCCCAGCAAAAACCTAATACAGATTATCTAACACAGATCAATTATAGATTTAGAAGTAGAATGCAATTTATAGGTCATCAACTTCAACACCCTTAATTTTCCAGTTAAGAACACTGGGACCCAGAGAAATAAAGTTACTTGACTACAGTGACATAGCCGGTATCTGAAGTAAGATTTAAACCCATGTCTTATTGATTGCAAGACCAAAACCCTATTCCTTATAACTTGTTGTGTCTATATTTGGGGAAAACATTTGAGGATAGGTGAAGGAAACAAGCATTTATTAAGTACTTATTTTGTGCAAGACACTGTGCTAAATTTAGAAAATAATATTTTGATCAATAGTAAGCAGTCAATGTGGGTTCACTGAGAACAACTTAAACTGAACCTCATGCCAAATTTTACAAGATCACTATCAAAAGAATAGTTTGAATAGATGATGTAGAGGAGAGAGCACTGGATTTGGAGTCAGGAAGACCTGAGTAAAAATCTAAAATCAAGCAATTAATAGCTATACGGTCCTGGGAAAGTTATCTAGACTCTAAAGATCTTAGTTTCCTCATCTGACAAATGGGAATAATAACTTCAAGGAGTTGTTGTGGGGAATCAAATGGGATAATACATGTATATTGCTTTGCAAATTTTCAAGCACTATATAAATTTTAGTTATTATTTATATGGTACATCTTAATTTCACATAGCATTTAAAAATATCTCACATTATGTCCTTTTGGATAGATTCTTGCTCTTTGAGTTGCATGAGTATGCTGTTAGTTAGAGATAGGACTGGTTACATAATATAACCAATAAGCTTTAGTTAATGAATCTGTGTTAACCTGCAGAAACATCCTGAATGTAGTGACACTTGCTATGTGCTATTCAATATTTTTATCAGTGATGTGTATAAAGACATCAAAGAGATATCCATTTGCAGGTGATGAGAATGATAGCTAAATATAGATGACAAAATCAAGAATCCAAACAAACTCATCAAGCTGGAACATGAGGCCAAAATCAACAAGATGCAATTTAACAGGGATAAATCCAAAGTCCTGGATTTAGGATTTAAATCAATTACTCATATGTAGAATAGGGAGATCTGGGGATTTTATTTGTCATAAGCTTAAAATAAGCCAATATCATGACCCTGCCAAAACAAAATATACAAACAAAAACATCTCAACATCTCACTATTTATTAACAGAAGTATAATGATAAAATAATAAGAATTAATGGATTTTCCAATTACTGAAATTGAATATTTCCAATTTCCATAGATTACTTTTTTGCCTCTACTGGGTCTGCTTTTGAGCTCATGGTGAAGGATAATTTTCTGACATAGTACCAGATATCTTTCATGAAAAGTGAATTCCCTTAAAGTACTTGTAATAATAATACCTAGCATTTATATAGAACATTAAGATTTGAAGTGTTTCACAGATATTATCTCATTTTATACAACTCTAGGAAGTAGGTGATATTATTATTGCCATTTTATAGATGGAGAAATTAAGGCAGAGATAGGTTAAGTGATTTGCCCAAAGTCACAGAATTGACAAGTGTCTGAAGCTGGTTTTGAATTCAGGTCTTCCTGACTCCAGGTCTAACACTTAACTAATTACCTTTCATGAAGAAACAAGAACTGGTTATGTGAAAGCAGATATGGTGAGTAGGTTTATTCAATTCAACATATGTACTCCATACCAGAAGCAGTTTGGGCAAGAGAAAGGATCGCACTAAATGAGGGAGAAAGTTGTCCCAGAGCAGAGTATTAAGTTGAATTGTATTATAACTGTGTTGCTCCAGAAGACTGGAAAGGATTCCTTCCCTCCTTTCCTCCCTTCCTTCCCTCCCTCCTTTCCTTCCTTCATTCCCTCCCTCCTTACTTTCCTTCCTTCCCTCCCTCCCTTCCTTCCTTCCTTCCCTCCTTTCTTTCCTTCCCTCCCTCCTTTCCTTCCTTCCTTCCTTCCTTCCTTCCTTCCTTCCTTCCTTCCTTC
>NW_027186296.1:63486536-63488412 GCF_028583685.1 Petaurus breviceps papuanus | reverse complement strand
TCTTTCTTTCTTTCTTTCTTTCTTTCTTTCTTTCTTTCTTTCTTTCTCTCTTCTCCTTTTCCAACATGACCCAGTTTACCCTTCCTTAGGCATTTTAATGACTCTCCATTCCCAGAGACTCCCCATTTTGATACTGTACTTAGATAGATAACTGATTGACTTTAACCCCACTTCTGCTCAAAACTCCTGAGTTCAAGAAGTCCACCAGCCTCAGCCTCACCAGTAGGGTTTCAAAATTTATGTCACCATACCCATCTTGTCCTTTGATGTTTAATGTGGAGTGTGCTATTGAACAGGTGGATGAGATAGTTTAATTTTATATTCTAATACAAATATTAGGATATAAACTCATATTCTGAAAGTACTTTCAGGACAACTCTAGTAGCTTGCTAAACAACATGGATAATATATGCTTTATCTACAAGGTTTTGATTTCTTCTTCTACCTGAGTTTATTGAGAAGAACAATTTGTTTAGCCCTGTGTTTGAGGTATATCACCTTGACAGCTGAGTGGGAGGTAGATTAGAGTAGGGGGAGACTTGTAGCAGGCAGAATTACCAGCAAGCTATTGTAATTCTCCAGATATGAGGCAATGAGGGCCTGCACCATGGTGATGGAAGGATCAGAGGACAGAATGGTTATATTTGAGAGATGTCTCAAAGATTAAGTCAGTAGACTCGATATTGGAGGTAAGAGAGAGAAGTCAATCATGATAGATACCTACATTGTGAGCTTTGGTAATTGGGAGGATGGTTGTTCCCTCCAGTATAATAGGAATGTTAGGAAGAGAGGAGGCTTTGGAGGAAATGACAATGCTTTAAACATATTGAATTTAAGATGTACATAGGCCATTCAATAGTTGAAGACTTAAGATCAGCAGAGAGATTATGGCTTGATAAGATAATTAGTATAGAGATGATAATTGAATATATGAGAGCTCTTGATATCCACAAGTGAAATAGTATAGAGGCAGAAGAAAAGAGGAATGAGTAGAGAATCTTGAGGGACGCTCATACTTAGCAAAGGTGCTACAAATAAAGAACTAGGGAAAAGATTTTGTAAATATGTATTTAAAAAGGGAAGAGGAGAACCAGGAGTGAGTAGTGCCATAAAAGCCTTGGCAGAAGAGAAAAAGTAGGTGACTGGCAGTTTCAAACCTTCAGAAACACAAGGAAGGATAAAGATTGAGAAAAGACCATTAGATTTGGCAATTTAAAGGTCCTTAGGAAATTTGCAGACAATAGTCTCAGTTGGATGATGAGATTGGAAACTAGAATATTAGTTATATTATCTTAAATTTTAATGGGTCAGTGTTATTTCCAGGTGATTATGAGCAAGAGTTTTGTCCATGATGATGCTCCAGTCCCAGTACCGTCTATTTGGTGAATTCTCAAGGATATTTGGGGATTTTCATTTGTAGTATTTTTTTTGTTTGGTTTTTGGAGGGGGAAAGGTAGGGCAATTTGGGTTAAGTGACTTGCCCAAGGTCACATGGCTAGGTTTTTCTGCATTAAGTGTCTGAGGCTGGATTTGAACTTAGGTCCTCCTGACTCCAGGGCCAGTACTTTATTCACTGCACCACCTAGCTGCCCTGCATTTGTAGTATTAAGATTTGTTATCTCTCATTTTATAAAGGATATTGACTTTTGGTGCAGAATTCTGATCACTTGCAAGTGTTTTCCCTTACTATAGGTTCTAAATTTCCCCTCCTTCAGTCATATGCTGCAGAGCTCATACTGTTTCTTTATGAAGTCTTCATTCATTAATAAGCCTGAGATCCTTAAACCTAACATTTCTGTGATTACTGTTGAAATAATATGCCTGTTCCTACATCACCATGACTCCTTCATAAATTCATTAGTCATTTATTTGTTCA